>NW_022103913.1:7453305-7454592 GCF_000313985.2 Echinops telfairi
AAAAAATTATATTTTGTCAAAAAGAAATAGAATTTTGAAAAACTCCATCATCGTTGAGAAAAATAGCCTCCCTCTGCAGGCACATTTCTTCCTAAGACTGCTCCTGTGAATAGCTCAGAACGCTTTACAAAGAATCTCTCAGGAAAGCACCCAGCACCCTGGGGAGAGCTAGCAGCAGCGATTGCCAATGGCACGCTTCTCACACAGTAGGGGCTGTTCCTGTGGCCTCAAGGAAGCGGGGAGGGACGAGCCAGGCCGAGGGCTTTTCATCTGCCCGTTGTCGCTCGCGTACAGTCACAATGACTTTCTTCTGTCCACGAGGAGATACACTAGACCTTCCCACACCCAGGCTGCAGTCCCCTCTCCAGCCAGCCCAGGACGGCGTCAAGTCTTCCCGGGCCCGTCCTGAACCAGCCTCCAAAGAAGAAAGCCCCACTCCTGTTTTAAGTGGCTCACATCTGTTGCGTTAGGAAAGACACAACCGGGTTTGTTTTTTCAGCAGAATGTGGTTTGTGACTGACTAAAAGTAAGCTGGAGATCAGCTAGCCCAAGCTAGCGGGTCAGTGAAAGAGACAGGCGACTGTATGCCCAACCATGCATGACTTAGCTCATCAAATTCCCGCCTCCCTTCCCGTGGTGGCTTCCCACTGCTGTGGTGGTTGTTATGTGCTGTCCACTTGGCACCCTGTGTACCACGCCGCCCGGCCTACGCCATCCTCACAATTGCTGTGGATGAGCCCCTTGTTGCGACCACTGGGTCAGTCCGTCTCCTCTGGGTCTGCATCTTTTTCTCTGCTCTTCCACTTTGCCAAACGGGATGTCCTTTTCCAGGGACTGATGTCTCCTGAAAGCATGTATGTGAGATGAAGGCTCACTTCTAGGGAGCATGCTGGTTGTACTGTTCCCCAGACAGATTTGTTTGCTCCTCTGGAAGTCCCCAATACGGTCAGTATTCCTTGACAGCACCACAATTCAAATACCTCGGTTCTTGTCTGGTCTCCCTCCTTCACGGTCCAGCTTTCTCACGCATAGGAGGCGATTGAAATATGCCTTGGCTTGGGTCAGGCACACCTTAGTCCTCAAAGTGGACTCTTCCTTGCTCTTCAATACTTTAAAGAGGTCTTTTGCAGAAGATTTGCCCAATGCAATGCATCGTCTGACTTCCCACTGGAGAGTCTGAAGGACCAGACGCTGGCTTTCCCAGATTCCCTTGTAGCCACAGTGGCCATGGACCTGATGCTGGACAATAAGACAGAAGCACCATCTACAGAGAAGCGTCTGGAGAAA
>NW_022103913.1:7461054-7462685 GCF_000313985.2 Echinops telfairi
GTGCCTTTGAGAACTCCTGCTACTCTGTTGTCTCTGGGTGGTAACAATGGTTAAGTGCTCGACTAGTGGTTGAAAGGTGGTCAGTTCAAATCCACCCGAGGTCTTCTTGGAAAACAGGCCTGGGGAAACTGTCACAGCCTTGGACTTCTCCGGGAGCAGTTCCACTCTGCACCCACGGAGTGCCCTTGACCAGAGTCGACTCAAAGGCAATTAGCCCCTCCGTAGTAAGTAATCAGAGATTTGATGGTGGGATTTTGCCAGTTTCTTCTTCGGAATAGATCGTGGGTGATTATTTCTAATACAGATAGGTTGGCTTTGCAAGAAGTATTTCATCAGATAGTTATATTTTAATCTGGGAATGTTTCATCTCGACTTTCTATTTTATCATTAGGGGAATAAAATAGTATTTGAAATCGGCGTGATTATTTCTAAAGAATATAAATCATTTATATGTTGATGCTCAATATACATGAAAATATCTGTTATGTGTTTTTATATGTATTTTATATTTATGTGTTATCCAAGTAAACTTTTCTCTTAAGGACATTGTTTTTATACCAGAATCAATTCCTATTTACTTTTAATATAGAAAAAGATAGTAATTGTATACCATGTAAATAATTTCTTTGAAGAAATTATATATGAATTTATTATAAGGAAACTAATTTCATTTACAAAATGTAATGTTTTGATAGTCAAAAAATGAAAGTGATTGTTTACCCTTTGTTAGTAATTAATTTTTTAAATGGAAGAAAAATATGCAGCTGTTCCAGTGAAAACTAATCCATGGACATTAACAGGCAATATGCCAAAGAAGAAATATAAATGGCCACTATACTTGGGAAAAGATCCTCAGCCACCCTAGTAATGATCAAAAATGCAAATAAAATCATGATGAACACCACAAGGTTATAGGTGCCCTAAGAGCAGCAACAACCGGTACTGGAACGACACAAAATTGGTACATCAGTCACTGAGCTTATAGTCATGCGCAGTAAATATCTTTTGAGGAAGAGTTGTGGATCTAATTGTGTCCTCCCCAAAGTATGTGTTAGAATCTTAATGGCTATACTTGGGGATAAGAGCCCAGGTCGCATAATAGGTTATGCATGGAGCTGCTAACCCCAAGGTCAGCAATTCAAATCCACCTCAGGAGAAAGACAGGCTTTCTACAGCTATTAACAGAAGTCTAGAACCCATGGGAGGAGTTCTACTCTGTCTTATGGGGTCACTCTAGTCAGACTTGACTGAATGGCAATGAATGCGATCTTGTTTGGGAATCGTTTCTTTGTTATGTTAATGAAATGAATGTACTTTTAAATGCGATCTTGTTTGGGAATGGTCTCTTTGTTATGTTAATGACACCATATTAGTGCAGTGTGTCTCCTAAACCCAATTCCTTGTGAAGTACAAAAAGAACAGATTTGGCACAGAAGCAAACAGAAAGGGCGATGGGGGTGAGGGTGGGGGGATGAAGGCAGAGAGCCGGCATAGATAGCACATGAAGATGAACAAAATATCAGGGAACACCAGAAGTGCAGAAGCAGAAAGAGACAGAGATCTTACCCAGAGCCGACCGAAAGAGCTCTCCCCTGGAGCCAGGGCTGTGGATTTATAGAATATGCATTTCC
>NW_022103913.1:7464260-7465495 GCF_000313985.2 Echinops telfairi
CCGTGGATACCCGCCACGCAGTTCCATGTCTGTACAGTGCAGGAAGACAAACAGTGGATACCCGCCACGCAGTTCTATGTCTGTACAGTGCAGGAAGACAAGCCGTCAGCCTGCAGTTCTGTGTCCTGTCTATAGCCAATGAGACCGTCTTTCAAAAAGTAAGACAAACGAAGGACATTTCTGATACACATAACCACTGCCACCGAGTCAGTTCCGGTTGATAGGGCAGAGTGGAGCTGCTCCTTAGCGTTTCTGAGGCTGTAAATCAGGATAACTATTTAAATAGAAGCAAACAATGTATTTCTGAGGTGTCTAACATGTGGAAGCAATGGTTGCGAGAAGTGTACTACTATAAGGTTCTTATATGTAAAAATGTATCGTATCTTAAAGGTAGACTAGGATATGTGATATTCGACTGTGTGGATCATAACAAGTTTTATCTAACACCACAAAGAGAGGGAATTCCAGAACAATTACTTATGCTCAAGTGAAACTTCGACATAGACGAAGAGTCCGTTATTCAAACGATTTAAGGGCTACTGCCTGATTTAAAACAGGAAAGTTGTATGTCTGAATGTCAGGGTTACATCCTTTCACTATACTTATGCTGAGCAAATAATTCAAGAAGCTGGACTATATGAATAGAGCCCTGGTGGTGTAGTGGTTATATGTTGGGCTGCCATCCTCATGGTCAGCAGTTCAAAGCCACCAGCAGCTCCGCGGGAGACAAACTGGGCTTTTTGTTCTTGTAAACAGTTGCAGGGGTCACCATTGAGAGGTCTGTATGAAGAAGGTGGCATTGGGGTGGGAGGAGGACTCATTACACAACCTGCAATATGCAGCTCACACAACCGTACTTATTAAAGTGAAGAGCACTTGAAGCATTTATTGATAAAGACCATGACTGTGATGATAGCTTTCGGTATGAGTTCTACCTCAACATAAAGAAAAGGGAAATCCTCACAACTGGACCAATTAGCAGCTTCACAATAAACGGAGAAAATTTGGACATTGTCAAGGATTTCATTTTATTGGATCCACAATACTGCAAAACTCACGTGGGGCCAGTGCCTGACCTCCTCCAACTTGAGAGGGGGGAGGAGAGAGAATTGCTATCCACATCAGCATCCGGCTGATTGCTGTGAGGCGAAGCACAGGCATGCCTCCACCCTCCACCCTCCACCAATGCTGATGCCAGCCCTCCCTCTCATGGCTCTCTCCATTTCTCTGCTGGG
>NW_022103913.1:7466885-7468670 GCF_000313985.2 Echinops telfairi
GGAACACTGGAGAACTGATGCATTTAAATGCTGAGTCTATAGCATGCACCCCCAGAAGGATACTGATTTTGTCTCGGAGAAGGTTAGCCAGAATGCGCCTGAGAAGGGAGGATGCTGAGACTCTGTCACACTTGGGACGTGTTCTCAGGAGAGGCCGGTCTCTGGAGAACGGCATCCGCGTGTTAAAGGAGCGGGTCAGTGAAGAAGAGAAACGCCTTCAGCGAAATGAACCCACCCCGTGGCGGCGACATGTGACTGAAGTGAAATGAAATTAGAACGCATTAGTAAAAAGAGCTCTGAAAAAATACCAACTATTTGGAAACAAAATAACACTTCTAAAACTCCATGTGCTGAAAAAAAAAATCAAAGTGGAAATTAGAAAATACCTTTAACTGAATAAAACTGAAGCAGAGCTCACCAAACCATGAGTGAGTCCAGCGCTTATGGGGAGGTTTACACCATCAAAAATCACCCCACGGCAAAAAAGATCCGTCTCAGATCAATGACTTCAACTTATGCTTTAAAAAACTAAGAAGAAGGAAGCAAATGAAGTACAATGTAAGCAAAATAAAAGAAATACTAAAGATCAGAACAGAAATCAATAAAATAGAAAACAGAAACACACTAGGGAAAATCAATGAAACTAGTAGCTTTTTCTTTGAGAAAAACAATAAAATCGATAAATCTCTAGTCAGGCAATCATGAAAAAAAAGGAGAAAGGCACAAATGACTATTAACAGGAATTAGATGACATGCAGTGTTATGAAGAATTTTAGGTCTACGAACTTCACAGTGTCCTTGGAATCAACAAACCCCTTGGATCTTTGAAGACAAACTCAAGAAGAAAAAAAAATCAGAATACCCCAAATTTAATTAAAGAAAGTTGATGTGTGATTTAAACACCTTCCCACAAAGAAAATGATGGCTCCATGGAGAATTCGACCAAGCGATTGGGAGGAAATAATAGCACTCGCGTGCACACTCTTTCAGTAGATGGAAGCGGAGGGAATACTTCCCAAATCCATCTGTAAATAGAGATTTACTCTCATACCGAACCACTCAAAGACGTAACAAGAAAATTATACCAGTATCTCTCATGAGCATGGATTCAAAAACCCTAAGCAAAAGCCAATCAATGTAATTTGACGTATTACCAAACTAAAAAGAAAAGAGCCTCTGATTATCTCAGTGAAAAAGTAATTGCAAAAACAGTCATTAAGAACACCTAGAAAGGCAGCTATCCAAAGCTAGCAGCCAACCCTGCCTTTCCAAAACCTCTTGGCAAATGAGAAATAGCAAAGAATTTCCTCAATTTGATATAAAAATGATAAAAATAAAGAAGCAGCCTACAAAAAGCAAAGGCTTGTGCACCAATGTTCAGAGCATCCGTGATTGTGATGGGCTTAGGCTGGCCATGAAGCCAAAGTCCAGCACCATGTGACAAGATACACCAACGTTGGTTGCCCTGTATGATGGAGCACTGCTCAGCCATATGAGAGGAATTGATCAACAACGGAGATGAATCGTAAAAATGATCATGTTCAAAGAGGACCAACCAGAAGAGTATATACTACATTTCATTTATATAAAGTGCTAGACAATTTAGTTGTTCTGTGGTGGCTTGCATGTTGCTATAATGCTGGAAGCTATGCCACGTGTGTTTCAAGCAAGGTCACTCATGGTTACAGGTTTCAGTGGTGCTTCCAGACTGTGATGGACTATGAAGAAGGCCCAGGTGTCCATTTCTGAGGAAATAGCCACTGAAAACCTTCTGAATAGCAACGA
>NW_022103913.1:7469552-7497284 GCF_000313985.2 Echinops telfairi
TATCCTAAGGCAAGTGTGTGAAGGGGGAACAAAAGATTGTTTCTACTGGGGGAAGGAAGGGTTATATTCCCTATATATTTTAAAGTCATGAGTGTAATAATGTAAAACTTCTTTTCAGGTAATATACCTTCTGGACTTGATCTAAATATCGATTTGCCTCTCAGCCTCTGGATGGCTGTTCCTGCCAGCGAACTCATTAGCTGGGCTGCTGGCTCCTTGGGTATCCTCCTTAGGGGTACAGCTGTGCTCTTCTTCATACCATGAACTGCTTCACAGACAGCAGCATCTATAAACTGTCCTGGAGAACAGACTCACTGAAAGTACTTGCAGACTCTTGATTAGGTTTGACAGGGTCAGAGAACACTCCCGGTCCCCAGAGTTCCTGGGATCCACTGCCACGGCGAGATAGTAAATCATGTGGATACACGATAGATGTATGTAATATGTCATTTCTTGGAGTGTTAACAGGTCGAAATGGAAGGGCCTTGGCCACGACAGGCAGTCTCATCATATACCTTCTTCCTTCCTTCCCAGTCATTCCTCTGGAAAGCACCGGGTCCCTCTGGGAAGTCCAGAAGGGACCCCCCTGCCTGTATCTTTGAATGTCACACCCTTTCAACATTCTACAAGTATCCACCACATCTTCTCCAGGCCAGACACACAGACTGGAAGTAGAGATGGATCAATTGTATCCTCCGTCCAAAGGGCATGCGCAGTGTAGGTGGTGATGATTGTGGCACTCAGAGTGGAGAAGGGCAGTCTACCCAGCTGGCAGCTGGGCTGTTCTTAGAAGCAGCAGCACTGAAGCCTTGCTGAATACGAGAAGCCTAGCACACCATAGGGGACGTTGTAGACAGAGCAGCATGGGTACAACACAGAGGTGCAAGTGGGGAAATCCTATTCAGTACCTGGGGGCTAGATGAGGCTGGTAGAGTGGTGGTATGGGTTGGACCAATAAACTCCAAAAAACAAAACCCAGTGCCATCGAGTCAATGCTGACTGATAGGGACCCCTGTGAGCTTCTGAGACTCTAACTGTTTACGGGAGTAGAAAGCCCAGTCTTTCTCCAGTAGAGCTGCCGGTGGTTTTGAACAGCCAATCTTGTGGATCGCAGCCCAACTCAGACAGGATCCCACGTGTTGCCCACTCTACCCTGTGTATGGCTATAATCCGATTTGGGAATAGGATTTGTGTTAGGTTCACGAGTTAGTATTAGTGTAGAGTGTGTCTTAAGTCAATCTCTTGAAATGTGAAATGAGATAGGAAAGTGCAGATTGAGAAAGAAGCAAGCAGGTCGAGTTGGGCTAAGATAGGTTTGAGCCCCTCGGAGCTCTCAAGGAGCCCGGGGACAGAAGCTGTAAAGAGACGGGGGCCGTCAGTCAGCAGAGAGGGGAAGGGTGAAGTCTTCCCCTAGAGATGCCACTGTTGAGTTCTAACTTCCAGCCCCGAAGCTGTGAGGAAACGTTTCTGGGTACTGCAGCCATCCCCTTGTGGCATGTCGCAGAGCAGCACAGATCATGAAGGCAGGCTGGGAGGCCCAGGTCATCGACTGGGGACTGTCTTGCCACCATGGGGGCTGTGGCATATACACGTCCCCCCTCCCCGGCGAGTCATCATCCACGCACAGCCTCAGGTGCTGGCCACCGCCTCCCCTGCCAGCAGATTGGATGCTGAGCCCTAGCCCGACCAGGGGCGAGAGTTCAGCAGTGCCTTTGTTTGCCATAAAGTCAGCTCATGACTGAGGCTCAATGAAAACCTGGCCTCACAGATGCGTTTTCTTTTTTCAAGAAGAAAATAAACCTCCCTTCTGTCAGTGTATTTTCACTAAAACATCTCACAGTTTCCATTTGATATTGCATGCATATAAATGGGATTTAACGAGCTAAATCAATTATATCTAGTACCTTTAGCTACAAATTAATAGTCTCTTCCTAGTTTTCCAAGAACACAGTAGTTAAGCATTTGGCTGCTGACAGAAAGATCGCAATTCGAACCCACCAGCCTCTCCTTGGGAGTAAGAGGTGGCCGTGTGCTATCAGTCCGACCCCACTGGAGGACCGTGGGTTTGGATTCCTAGTTTGTTGGAGTGCTGGTGGCGTAGTGGTACATGTTGGGCTGCTAACCATAAGGTCATCAGTTCAAAACCATGAGCTGCTCCTCTGGATAAAGACCAGACCTACTCCCATAAAAAATTACAATCTTTGAAACCCACAGGGGCAATTCTACTCTGTCCTAGAGGTAGGCATCGACTAGATGGCAGTGAATTTGAGTTGTTGTTGTTGTTGTTTAGTTTACTGGTGAAGTAGGCTACACATGAGACTGCTAAACCAAAGGTCAAACGTTCAAATCCCCCAGTCCCTCCATGGGAGAAAAATGAGACTCTCTGCTCCCATCAAGATTGACAGCCTCAGGACCCCCAAGGGCACTTCTGCTCTGCCCTGTGGGTTTGCATAGTCGGATGAAACTGTGGCAGGGAGAGTCTGCTGGTACAGCTCTGACTCCACTTATGTTTTCAACCTTTTCAGTCTTGTCAAGAACACTCCTTCTTCAAACCAGTGTCCCTTCCCCCACCTCCCTTCTTTCTTCCTCTGTTCAGACAACAGCAGCGCACCCTTGAACAGAAGTGCTATCACCTACAGAAACTTTCAGCTATCTTGAGTCAGATGGTTTTTTTAAAAGCCTTTATAATGAAAAGCCTATACATTAAAAAGCGACGTGTCTCTGGGGATTTTCATTGTTAGTAAGATACTGACAAAGTCATCCGTGGTTAGTGAATAAAATGGTAAACCCAGCGATTTTCTTCCTACACATTCTGTACTTGGAAGAATGGTTCGTAATGAGATGTGGGTTGGAACGCATGTGTGGTATCTGTGGGTTTTCTGTGTTGTACAGCCCGTTCTTTAATCATGGGCCAGCCCGTGTCGTGCTGGTCGGAGCACTCATGAAGAGTCTCTCAGAGCTGTTGAGGACGAACTTGTAGAATGGGCGTGGGTGTTTTAAGAAGTTCAGTTGGGAAGGTTTCTTCTTGCCTTGCAGGATTTTGACAGACATGACATACCCCCGCATATGACGAGGCAATCCCTTCAGTCCTCCCTAAAGCACTCCCGGGTCGTTTAGGGATTCAAGCCTGTTGGATGCTTTCCCAGCTGTGGGGGTTGTTTACCCGCCACGTAGTCACACACTTACTCCTGGAACTTGAAGGGAATTCCAGTCCTGCTTTCTCTCGGTCCCATGGTGCAGTATGTTGCTCTCGGCGATGTGATTTTATCATTGGCTCTTATGTCGGCAGCACAGTGGTGTCCCTCTCTGTGTGTCCCTCTGTCCTTCTTTCTCTCTAGCCCTCTCTCTGTCCTTATAAAGCCAGCACCCTGCCAGTTCAATGAACACTTTCCCGCGTAGACGCTCCAGCACACTTCGTTGTATTGCACTTCACTCTAGGGCACCTCACCGACAGCCATGCCTCCAGACTGAAGGTTTGTGCAAGCCCGAGTCCAGGAAGCCTGTCCGCGCCCCTTTCCCAGCAGCGTGTGCTCACGTCGTGTCTCTGTGTCACAGTTTGGTAATTTTCACAGTATTTCACTTTTTCTTAACACTGTCACATACTTATTAGGCCACAAGCTGGTGCAAATGCGACTTTTATGCACCCGGGGAACCAACTGCAAGGTGTGGGGTGGCCTTCTTGGGAGACTGGTTGACTGGTCAGCTGGAACCAAACCTGCAGCGCCGGCGAGGTGCGCCTACAGCTAAATGACTGAGCGCTTCCATTTGATTAACTTAGCAAACACCTGTCTCGGCCTGGCTCTTGGCCAGGCCAAGTGCCAAGTGCACTGCGAGCTCCTTCAACCTTCCCAACAAGGGTCCGTGGAGGGTGCTGTCACTGTCATTCGGCTGCACAAGAGGAAGCTGAGCCTCAAAGAGATTGAGCCAGAAGGTGGTAGAGCCACTTGGCCCCAGAGTCCCCACTCTTAATCCCTACATTATCTTGTCTTCATTTAAAGGACACAGGTGCTGTTGTGTGCCTATCTGTACTTGCCTCGGTGCTGACACAGGGGCCACACGGGGAACCCATGCGGGCGCCTTCCTTCCGAGGACTTAGACTCCAGTGCAGGGAGGCAAACAGCAGTCAGAGCTCACAGGGGTAAATGACTTGGGTGACACCTGCCACAGCAGAGGGCTTCCTGATGAACATGTGAACAGAGGTGATTTTACCTAAGTAGAGAGCCCTGGAAAGGAATTCCTGAGAATGTAAGGACTGAGCTGCAGAAGCAGGAGGAAGTGGGTTTTAGATACAAAGTGGCGTTGGCGGGGCCAGGAGATGCAAGGAAGAGCATTCTGGTCATTGTCTGGTATGTGTGCAAAGGCCCTGTGGTAGAAGAAACAGTGGCCACTGGGGATGAGCAGGTCGTAATGCCTGGGAAGCCAGGGGCAAAGGGAAATGTCGCAGGAGGTGAGGCTCGAGAGTGAAGACCTGGCAGGTCATTTCAAAGCATATGCTTCTGCCGTGAGAGCCGTGGACTCCCATGGAGTTCGGGGGACGGGGGGGCCTAAACCACCACCTCTTTGGTTAGCAGCTAAGCACTTAACTGTTGTGCCACCAAGATCCCTAAAAGCCATGAGAAAACCTTCATAACTACCTTAAGCACATAATGTACACACACAGAGTAAAAATAGCCTGGGGACTGGATACACAGACATCTGACCTCCTTTGGCCGCTCAAGGAAAAGGAGAATTTGACTCCTCACCAACTCAAGGCCCCTTGTCTCGAGGCAGAGGCCAAGCATGCCTCCATCCTCCATCCTTCTTTTACCCTAGTCTGCTGCTCCTCCAGCTGCTCCTCCCACAGTGCTCTACTTTTCATTACGATGGTCACATAGAACTCACAGACAGTCCTCACAAGTGGGTCCTTGTGGTGTAATAGATTACGACTGGGGCTGCTAACTTCAAGATTAGCAGTCCAAAATGGCCAGCCACTCCAAGGGAGGAAGATGGGGCTTTCTACTCCCATGAAGAGTTACAGTCTCAGAAAACCCACAGGGACAGTCTCACCCTATGAGTTGAAATCAATTGGCCATGAGTTGGAATCAACTCAGTGCCAGTGAGTTTGGTGTTTGGGGATCAGGGAAGTTAACAGGTTACCACCAGCAAGGAGATAGTCATTGGTCCACAGCAGCACCTTTTCTCAGCCATCAGCCAAGTCTCTCTCGAGCTGTCAGCCTCTCAGCCATGTGGTCCCTTGGCCTCTGCTTCTGTGGGCCAGGAAACCAACCCACTGCTCTCCCTCGCAGTCTCCTCGACTCAGCACTGAACCTCTGCTGTGTCTCACAGCCTCCTCGCTTGCTCTCGGGTCTCGGTCTGGCTGTTGTACTCTGTTCCATGACATCCATGCCTCTGGCCTCAGCTCCCGCTTCAGAGATCCCACACGAGCTCCACTGGCGGCTCTTCTTCCTTCATGGTCCTGGGATTTCTCTGCTCCTACTTCTGACATGGCTCCCCCTTATAGCCAGGGGATTGGCAACTAAAACCAATGAATTCCCTTTATTAGGATCACACATGCCCTGTTTTCATGATCCCACACAGTCATTGGTGGGAGGTACAGAGACATGGATAGAAGAGCCATATCTACCTGTGACCTCCTCCCTGGGGGACGGACAACCGAAGAGTGGGTGAAGGGAGATGTCGGACAGGGCAAGAGATGACAAAATAAAAATTTATAAATTATCAAGGACTCATGAGGGAGGAGGAAGCGGAGAGGGAGGGGAAAAATGAGGACCTGATGCCAGGGGCTTAAGTGGAGAGCAAATGTTTTGAGAATGATGAGGGCAATGAATGTAAAAATGTGCTTTACACAATTGATGTATGTATGGATTGTGATAAGAGTTGTATAAGCCCCTAATAAAACGATTAAAAAAAGAAGAGCCATATTAAGAAATTTCACATACACACACACACACAGGTTGATAGATGCCACATGGACCGAGAGGAGCAAAAGCGGTTGGAGGGAAACCAGGAGCAATCCTTTTGATAAGAACACAAGGATGGCAATGAAGAGAGCCTGACAGATGTGGAAGATAAACTTGACCAGACATTGAATCGGATCTGAGGGAGAAACTGCTGCCCATTGAGAAAGAGAGTCCTTGAGGAGGACTGGATTTGTAGGAGGGTCAAGCTCAGCTTCAGACCCAATGAGTTTGAAGGACTTGTGAGAAAGCTAAGAGAAGCTGGTGATCAGAGCTCAGAGAAGACTGTGGTAGTTACATAATCTGCTGTCCATTTGAAGATTAAGAGTGTCGGGGTGGGGTCTAGCCTGTCAATCAGGATACAGCCATTGCAGCCTCTGTGTGGGCATGACCTTCTCCTGAGGATTCTGGAAACTCCTGTATTTCCTCCTTGGAGGCGGGAGACACTCTCTCTCTAGACTCACTCCCTGCGAGACATCCCTGTGGAAAAGACACTTGGAGAAAATCTGATTTAGCCAGACCTCTGAAGCCAGAGAAGCCACATGGCTACCTCTGGCAGTACTGAGATGCATACAATGCCACTGGATCCACAAGACTTCCCACCCACTGGCCTGTGATCTTCCTGCATTCATCATCATTGCATGTGTTTCATGAGTCTTAAGAGGACTTTATAGATTGGTATCGGACATATGGGCTAATACCAGACTTATGGACTTGATCTGGACTGAGCTGGGATGTTTTCTCAATATTCAATTGCTCTTAGATATAAAGCTCTTTCCTATACACATGAGTGTCTATGAATTTGTTCCTCTAGTCTACTCAAACTAACACAGAGACTATCGCTCTGGAAATAGACATTTGTAAGCCACCCATGGGAGATAAATGGAGATGTCAGTAGGAGCAGATGAGCTCAAAGAGGGAAAGCTATAGGGAGAGATGAGTTCAGTAACTAGGATCCCCACAAAGAAGGGAAAACTTACAGAGGAGCCCGAGGAGATCAAGAGGTAGGGAAAGCAGAGGGGTTTGTCACAGAAGACAAGAAAGAGCAGAGCTCCCCAGCATGTAATGCTCTCCAGAGGTTGCAATCGATGACATTAGCAGCACAAATGTGGAGTAAACACTATAGAGTCTGGTGATCTGTGCGATTGGGGTTCAGTGACACTAGGGTATTGACAGCCAGATGGGCTGTGGGTTCAGGATCGAATGGGAGGACAGGAAATGGAGGAAGCTCAGCGAGGTCAAGTTGAATGTACAAAAGCAAGGCGGGATTCACTGTAGTGAGGAGAGAGGCTAGCACCTCCAGTCTGGCAGCTCTGGGGGAAGTACCCAGGCCCTACTCACGGGATAACCAACGCTTCTGAATGTCCAAAAGAAGCTAGAAGCAGGGATTGTCATGGCTAAAAGGTCGTGGCTGGCTGCATTGTTTGCAATTGTGAAATATAGGAAACAAGATAGTCAACTGTACACAAATATCCAACTCTCATGAGCACATTTCTTTTTTCCACAGACAAGGGTTAGCAATTCTGAAACTACTTATTATGCGTTCTGGGACTGAGCAAAAAAGTAAATAGCTTGTGCATAATGGAAATCAGATTTCTTGATCTGAGAGAAAAAGAATTACAAATATGGAACATAGAAATAACCCTGTGATGTGGGATTAGAATTAGAAGTATCGATGTGAATCCATGGGTAGGTAAAATTCAGAAAATTAAATAGATAATGTGCATGGATATGTATATAGAAATGTATACATCTATTATCGAACCTGTGTACTAAGAAGGCTTGGAAATAATTACACCCCATTACAGAGTCTTCATAGATGAGTTGTCATCGGCTTGATAGCAGTGAGGTTAAGCACTGACAACTAGCCAAACTGGGGAGGTCAGACCGCTCAGAGGCACCAGACGCTCACAGCCCTGAAAGCCCTTCCGGGCTGTTCCACCTGACCCACGTGGGGTGACCATGAGAGAGAGTGGAGTGGACACCAACTGACAACAAAATAGCTGCAGTAGTTTTGTTGCAACAGCCAGACTTTGGTTTCTAAATGCCATTCTTTCCTTAAAAGGCTCCTTGGAAGAGTGGTTGATCCCCGGGCTGGGACGGGAAAAGGACAAGATGGGCCAGTTAGTGAGGACAAGTCAAAAGAATGCCAGGGCCGCCGTGAAGGAAATTCCCGCCGGACAAATCTGGAACACGGGATTTATAAGTCATTGAAGAAAATAGCCCAGGAGACTAAATGCTATTAATTAAGCTGACAACTACATGATAAAGAGGAGAAACTTACTGTGTTTTATTTGTTAAAGTAGAACGCCAACAAATGGAAAATCACCATTTGGTAGCCGTCATAATCATTATTTCCCATGAGATGCATTAATAGATACTATTAATTAAAGCTAAGAGATTAAAAGAATAACATGTCTACAAAGTGGTAAATCAACACCTGACTTATGTTACTTATTCATTACAAAGGGAAAAAACAGTAACTTTACAATGGAAATGACTGGCAGACACCACTTACTCAGCCAGGCACTCGCAGCTCGCATGACCAGTACCGGGAGCCGTGGGCAGGCGTGTTTCCGAGAGGGGGCTCTGAGAAGAACGCGGCATCACTGTGCTGCCGTTCCTGCCAGACGTGCATCTCCGGAACCTCATTCCAAGGAAGCGTGTGACAAACCTCAGCTGAGGAACATTCTGCAAAATGATGGACCCATACCAGCCTGCATGAGCCAAGGATTGCAGATAATCAAATCCAAGCCTGGAGGAGGATACGGTATTAGAGCACCCAGTTTGGGCAAGCCCAAAATCCATTTGCAGGGTCCTCACGGGAGTCAGCCTCTGGGGAATCCCTCTGATCACTGATCAGGGATATGCATAACCGTGCTAGCAGAACGGGTGCGTTGAAACATGGACAGATGCAGGTGTGATGAGGCTAAACTTTAATACCTTATCATTTGCTCTCCCTGTTGACCCATTTTTAACTTTGTCCTTGTTTTTATTATTTTCTGCTTTTATTGAGGTGTTTCTGCTTCGTTTTTGTTATTGTTCTTGGGTGGGTTGGCTTGCTTGCATTTTAATATATTTTTATATGAAATCCAGAATAAATAATTCTATAGAGACAGTAACTGGATTCATAGTCCTTGGGCTTATGGCAGGGGAGGCTGACGGGAAATAGGGAGCTATTAATAATGAGTACAACAAAGAAGAAAATACATGCAATTGTGATGATGATTGCATAAGTCTGATGTTTTTATCCAGTTAAATGTAGCTAGGTGAATTAAATGTCAATAAAATTAACAACAGACCCCTCTGCAGATGTTAAGGAGCTGGTGGCGCTATTCAGCCATGGGACATGGGACTGCGCACTGCGGTGTTGAACCTCACCAGCTGCCTGCCCCCAGAAGAGCGGTGAGGCTGTCTGCGCCCATAAAGACGGCCCTCAGAAACTGCGTATGGTCACTGTGACTCAGAATGAACTTGATGGTAGTGTTAGAATGAACGTTTTAACACTGTAGTGTTATAACCTTTTATGGACATTATACCAGGTGATGAAATATAGATTAGTCTGTAGTTTAGATAGTAGTATTGTTATCAACACTCATTTCCTGATTTTGATCATCACATGATGCTCAAAAAATGTGTTTGCTCTTAAGCATCCTGGAGCACTTAAACTAGAAAGCTTCTAGTGTATTTGCAAACTATTCAAGTGGCTCAGAAATACGTGTTTGCGTGTTGTGGCATATGTGTCTGGTTGTGAACAGGGAGAGATAGTCACATATCTGGGGAAACTGGGTAGAGGGCCTATGAAAATCCTTGGGCTACTCTTACATATTTTCTTTATACCTGAAGTTATGTCACAAAAAAAGTAAATTATTAAAGAAACATTATATAATGTAGATCAAGCATGATGTGTCTGCTGGGGGTAGATTGGGGTGGAGCTGACCAGTTGGCAGGCTCCATGGGGGCCCAGGTGTACAGACTGGCCCAAGAGACTGCTGCTCACTTGGCACAGGGGCAGGTTGGCAAGCTAAGAGCAGATGTTGGTAATGGTGTTTGGTAGCTGAGAGGCAGACATATTCAATTCTGTGGCTTCTCTAATACCTGAGACTGAGTAGAGACGCGTGGGCTCGGGGGCTTGAGGAGGAAGATACTGGAAGTGCGGTAGAGGACTGTGAGCGCCAGAACCCCATTGGAGCGTGGCTGGGCCATCTCATGCCACAGCTACCAGAGGGCCTTTCCCAAAAGCTCTTGGCTGCTTCAGGGTAACCACTAAAGCCGGTTCACCCAGGAGAGGAGTTCTGCTAGAAGTGTGTGAGTGCCGTACAAAGGGGCTTTGTTTCCACGAGTGTCATCAGAATGATTGGCCTAGAAATCTCCAGAGGTCAAAAAACTAAAGTGCAGAAGGGACAGAAGGGACAGAAGATGTGTTGGGAAGGGTCCAGAATAGCCGGGAGCCCTTAAGGAGGTGGAAGCACAGTCTTATCCGAACGAACAGAATCAGTGTGTGGCTGGAAAGAACTTGAGGATGTGGTCAGAGCAGGTGGGCAAGGGTCAGGTCGTTCCTCTGGAGGTGCAGCGGTCTTGGCAGAGCAAGGTCTACACCGTGAACAAACCTCTTTGTGAGGAGGACAGGTTTAGAGATGAGAAGACAGGGAACAAGTTGTCCACTTGGACTTGGAAATCGGCATGACCAGAAGCCCTCAGGGAAGAAGAAGATGCACGGGAGCAAATACGGTCACCAGTGTGGAAGAGTTGGGTAGGCTTGGGCAACTCAGTCAGGGTACGAAGGATAGAGCCTTTTAAAATGACCACAGCATAGAAGATAAGCACCTTATTAATGTAGAAACCTCTCAGTAGAGAAGGAGTTTGGACATAAGAAGGTTCGTGCACTTTCTGCTCTAAGATTTGAATCGAATGGGACAAGTGGAGAGATTGGAAGCAGAAGGATTACTTTAAGCATCAGAATAGTGGCCGTGGACCAGAGAGCTTCACCTGAGCTGAACTGCCCTACGGAGAGCGTGTGCGTGCAAGAGCAGAACACAGCGTGTTCAGAGGCGATCCCTACCATTACTAATAGGAAATGGAAGCTTGGACAGGTTGTTACTTACACAGCCAATTATGGGGGAGATGTGCCCAAGTGTCTCGCCCCAACCACGGCCACTGTCCCATGCCACAGAGGTCCCAAAAGAGGCTTTTATGAGGCCTCCTGAGTGTGCAAGAACAGAGTCGGGGAGACGACAGCAAGTAGGAAAGTAGGGAGGGCTTGATGATCTTTGAGTCTGAAATGCCAAGGGAGTAACGCGGGCTTCTCGTGAAGGGCACACTGAAGTCTTGACCCAAATTGCCCGTAAAGGACCACCAAGTAGGTTCTTGCGGACGGAAGGCATCTTGGTGCGCAGGTCCTGCAGCCAATCTCCTGGCCCATGCATCCGTAGACAAGCGCTGGAGGAATGGTTGCCGGAATTGTCTCCGCCACCTGTACCTTGCGAGCCCTAGCGCCATCCAGCGCCAGGGCTCGCTGATTCTGTTTACGCCCTTTTCACCAGAGGGAGAAGGGGTCCCCTTTGGGGACTGCTTTGCAGCCCTGGACAACTCCATAGGCCTGCAACTTGGTCCATCTCACACCTCGCTGCCATCAAGATTCCGTAAGACAATGTCAACTGCCGAGATAAAGTTGTCCGCGGTCACGGCTGTTACTTGGCTGCTCATTTGGAAACTACTGGATAGGGAAATGACATCTCTGTGAGCTCTTGCCAGCTCTGGGCAGTCAACACTTGTCCTAAGTGCTCAGAAACCGTCTCGTTCAGACTCTGCTGCCTGATGTTGCTCCAAGTCAAGCTCAGGCTCAAGCTCAGGCTCAAGCTCAAGCTCTCAGACTGTAGTCTCTGAATTTATCCTCATTGCTTTCTCTGTAATGTATCCAACGTTTGCCTCCAGAAAGGTGAGCATTGGTTCCCTAGATGCAGGAGTGGGCACAGATCTGCTATTGACCATCTCTTCCCTGCCCTATGCAGGGTCCAGGAGGCAAGGCCTGAGGCTGGTAGCCTGCCTGGCATACAGATGCCAACAAGCCCTGGTTCACTGCCCCACCACACTCACCTCTGACTTGGTGGGTCCTGAGGTTCTCACCTCTGTGTCTGCCGTAACCCCCAAGAGAGACAACTTCAGCCTATTGAACTGCTGCTCGCCCTCCCAGGAAGGGGTGCTGGCTTTGCCGACCCCCTGGGTAGTTCCCTTCTGCATGGCCTTGAGCATGAGGTCACCCCTCCAGCTGAGTCTCCTGTTTCACTTGAGGATAAATGGTGAGGGCGGCACGAGGCTGGCAGCGTCTTGTTCTGTTCTGAAGCCTGGGGTTACTCTGAGTCAGAACCGACTGGACAGCCCCTACTGACAACAGCAACCAGCTGCAAAGGTGAGTTAGTATAAGATGTCAGTGAGATGCTTTACAGGAAGTGCCTCGCCCACGTGGCATGTCCAATACACACCTGGTTTCTTCTCTTGCCTCCTGAGCAGGCAGCCACACAGTGCTGACAGAGCATCCGCCACTCCTGTGGCCGTGACCGCATAGGCTAACATAAGAGGCTCAAGTCTGTGTGTGGCAGGGCAAACCACAAAGCAGCCTCCTGTCTTCTGGGAGCCTTTCTTGATACTTTGTGATGTTATTCCCTAAGGAGCCTGCCCCGTGCTCCTGGCATCCCAGGTTACATTGCATCATAGAGATAACAGCCGGTCCAGAGCCTTGTCTTTTTCATTTGTTTATTTCTTTATCTTGCCTTTGGACAGCCTTGAGGAGCCTAAAAATATTTTATGGCTCCCAGTTTCCCCTCTCAGCAACTTGCATTTGAAATGGAAGCGTATTTATTGCAATATCATCTATACTCACCATTCTCTTTTTTTTCCTTTTAATCATTTTATTAGGGGCTCATGCAACTCAATTGTGTAAAGCGCATTTGTACATTCATTGCCCTCATCATTCTCAAAACATTTTCTCTCCACTTAAACCCCCGGCATTAGGTCCTCATTTTTCCCCTCCCTCCCCGCTCCCCCCTCCCTCATGAGCCCTTGATAGTTTATAAATTGTTATTTTGTCATATCTTGCCCTGTCCGACGTCTCCCTTCACCCACTTTTTGGTTGTCCGTCCCCCAGGGAGGAGGTCACATATAGTTCCTTGTTATCGGTCCCCTCTACCCACTCTCCCTCTACCCTCCCTGTTTCGCCACTCACACCACTGGTCCTGTAGGGATCATCCGCCCTGGATTCCCTATATTTTCAGTTCCTATCTGTACCAGTGTACATCCTCTGGTCTAGCCAGACTTGCAAGGTCGAATTCGAGTCATGGTAGTAGGAGCGGGGTGGAAACATTTAGGAACTAGAGGAAAGTTGTATTTCTCATCGTTGTTACATCGCACCCTGACTGGCTCATCTCCTCCCCGAGACCTCTCTGCAAGGGGATCTCCAGTGGCCTACTAATGGGCTTTGGATCTCCACTCCGCACTCCCCCCATCATTCACTATGGTAAGATGTTTTGTTCTGATGATGCCTTATACCTGATCCCTTCGACACCTCGTGGTTGCATAGGCTGGTGTGCTTCTTCCATGTGGGCTTTGTTGCTTCTGAGCTTGATGGCCGCTTGATTACCTTCAAGCCTTTAAGACCCCAGACGCTATACTTTTTGATAGCCGGGCACTATCAGCTTTCTTCGCCACATTCTCACCATTTTCTCTGCTAAATAAAAATGTCTAATCAGGGCGCACCAGGATACACTTTCCTGCTGCCCCTATGCCTGGTGATTTTTAGTTCAACTTTCTCTTACACAGTGAATGTACCAAAGCCAAGCCTGTTGCCATCGTGTCCATCCAACGTGAGTGACCCTGCTAAGCTGAGTGCTGCTGCTCCATCGCGGTGCCAGGGCCGCTGTCTCTACAGACACACCCACACCTGTCTCCCACGGAGCCGCCGGTGGGTTTGAAGCATAGAGCTTTGGGTTAGCAGCCCTGCTCTGCCCCACTGCCCCACCATTCAGGGCTTATGGGGAGA
This sequence comes from Echinops telfairi, assembly GCF_000313985.2. Classification (NCBI taxonomy): domain Eukaryota; kingdom Metazoa; phylum Chordata; class Mammalia; order Afrosoricida; family Tenrecidae; genus Echinops; species Echinops telfairi. Next base: position 7,483,545 of record NW_022103913.1, read on the forward strand.
TTAGATGCATCCTGATAAGGTGGTGTGGAATAATCTTCGACCAGGGAGCAATGAAGCTGTAATGATCCTAACTAGGCTGCTCAGTCCCAGGGCTGCGTCTTCTCGGCTTCAGGAGGGACCGCGAGAGTGAGCAAACATATAAGCCCAGCATGTTACTTTAATCTTGGGCTCACACAGACATTTATTAATCAAATAGACTGATTTTAATATATATTCATGGGCAATTCTCCAGCCTGGTCTGAAAAACTGTTCATTTTCACATTTCTAATTTAAAAGATTCTTCTGCAGGAGATAGGTTTAAGAACACTGAATTACCCCCGCAATTGTTTTGGGCTGAGTTAATTTTTTCCCGATCAGGCGAGGCTTTAGAAGGTTGGGGCGACCCAAGTGTCCCATTCCAAATCCTTTCAAAAGGAGGTGCTTTTCTGCTTTTGTGGCAAATCAGCATTTTCTTTGTCCTTCTGTGTCTCCCTGGAGATGGGGCTGAACGGGTTTCTCTGGTCTGAAGTCTACTGCCAGACTCCAGACTGCCGCAGGTGAGGGGCTGTGCACGTCTCATAGATGATGGATGCAGAGCCGTGTCACCAGGCCCTCGGACACTTCGTGTCTGTGCTTCCACGCCATTAATATTGCCGCTGCGCACTGACATTAAAGAACAACAGGAACCATTAGTCATATTATTTTGAACTATAAAATTCCTCCCTCACGGCTTCCCTTTTCCCCAACCAAATACAGAGCTGAAATTACCTTTTTTTAACTCTACCTGTTGTCATCCGGCACACGGAGATCCCGTTCGCTACTGAGTTGTCTTGACTGTAACCTTTAAGGTAGCGGAGCCCCAGGCCGCCTTCCCACAGTACTCTGAGTGAGACGGAGGGGCCGCCTTCGAGGGTAGCAGTCAAACACAGCCATTTGGACTAGACAGGGGCCTACCGCACGGAAAACAAATGAATTAATTTGTTGTCGGTTTTTAATTGCTTTGTTTTTGTCTTTCACTAAGTTTTCGTTTTTCTCTGCTTTATTCTCGAGAGAGGGAGAGAGAGAGATTTCAAACCACTCATCTAATGAAGGATTCACTCAACTCAGTAACATTGAGCCAATTCCCACTCAGACAAAGTATTCTCAAAATTCAATAAAAACAACAACAGCCTAATCAGGAAAAGAGCAAGAGACATTTCAAGGAAAAGGATATAGAAATGGCCAAAAACACCCCGAAAGATGTTCAGCAACTGTGACCACTACAGACATACAAAATAAACCCCCGAGAGATCACTGCACGCCATCAGAGCGGCTGCAATAAGGCGCACGGACACCGACATGGTCAAGGTCAGAGAAGAGGACCACCCCACACCAGGGAAGGAGAGCGGCCAAGCCGCTCTGGGCCATTGCCCAGCAGTTTCTTGTGAGGTGGAATGCCTGCCTCCCACTCCTGGCCCTGGTATCCCAGGGAAATGAGGGCCAGCGCTCACTCAAAAACATGCATAGTTGTTTATTACAGCCGGGCTCAACCACGAGGTCAGCAGTTCAAAGCCACCAGCCACTTTTTGGGAGAAGGCTGAGACTGTCTAGTGCTGTAAAGAGTTACCAGTCTCAGAAACTCACAGGGGCGGATCCACTCCTCCCTACAGGGAGGGTCAGCCCGGCCAGAATCCACTCAACGGGCGTGGGCCTCCTCCCCAGCAGGTGACGGCAGACTGGCTCATCCGCAGGACAGGGAGGAGGAAAGAACGCCATCCCCGACAAACGGGAGGACTCCACGGACTTGCTCCTGGTGAAAAAAGGCAGTCCTTTTAAAAGGCGACATTTTGTATGACTCCATTTACCTAACATTCTCCAGGTGACAGTTTTCATAAATGAAGAACAGATGACTGGTGGCCAGTAGTTAGGGGGCGGGGCGGGCATTCGGATGCCGGAGCCGGAAGGACCTAGCGGTGGAATCGCTGTCATAGACCGAAGCGCACGCACGAGGGCCCGCGAACGCAGTGGCATACTAACTCAGTCTGAAATGTGCCAATGCCAACAGCCTGGCTGTCATCGTTATGGTACGATAGCTGTGCGGGATGTCACCACTGGGAGAAACTGGCGTGCCTTCATTTCTTATAATTGCATATGAATACACAGTCATCTTAGCGATGTAAAGCTTAATAGAAAAATGAAAATGACAGCCATACTCTCTTAAGGTGAGGGTGGCAAGATAAAATGAGCAGGTACACTGTCCATTGAACATCATCCATGCCAGAGGTTTTCTTCTTTTTTTCATTTTATTGGGGCTTGCACAACTCTTATCACAATCCATCCATCCATCCATTGTGTCAAGCACACTTGCACATTTGTTGCCATCATCATTCTCCAAACATTGGCTTTCTGCTTGAGCCCTAGGTATCAACTCCTCATTTTTACCCTCCTTCCCCGCAACCCCCTCCCCCATGAACCCTTGATAATTTATAAATTATTATTATTTTGTCATATCTTACACCATCCGATGTTTCCCTTCACCCACTTTTCTGTTGTCCATCCCCCGGGGAGGAAGTTATATGTAGAGCCTTGTAATCAGTTCCCCCTTTCCACCCCACCCTCCCTCCACCCTCCAGGCATCGCCACTCTCATCACTGGTCCTGAAGGGATCATCTGTCCTGGATTCCCTGTGTTTCCAGTTCCAATCTGTACCAGTGTACATCCTCTGGTCTAGCCAGATTTGTAAGGTAGAATTGGAATCATGATAGTTGGAGGGGGGGGCATTTAAGAGCTAGAGGAAAGTTGTATGTTTCATCATTGCTATACTACACCCTGATTGGCTCGTCTTCTCCCTGAGACCGTTCTATAAGGGATGTCCAACTGCCCACAGATGGGTCTTGGGTCCCCAATCTGCATTACCCCTCATTTACAGTGATTTGATTTTTTGTTCTTTGATGCCTGATACCTGATCCCTTTGACACCTCGTGATCACACAGGCTGGTGTGCTTCTTCCATGTGAGCTTTGTTGCTTTTGAGCTAGATGGCCGCTTGTTTACCTTCAAGCCTTTAAGACTCCAGATGCCATATCTTTTGATAGCTGGGCACCATCAGCTTTCTTTACCACTTTTGCTTATGCTCCCACTTTGTCTTGAGCGGTTGTGTCGGGAAGGTGAGCATCATAGAATGCCAGTTTAATAGAACAAGGTATTCTTGCATTGAGGGAGTACTTGAGTGGAAGCCCGATGTCCATCTGCTACCTTAATACTAAACCTATACATATATGCACATAGATCTAGTTCCCCATCCTCATATAAATATACTTGCACATGTACATGCCTTTATCTAGACCTCTATAAATGCCCTTTGCGTCCTAGCTCTTTCCTCTATTTCCTTTGACTTTTCTCTTGTCCCACTATCATGCTCAGCCTTCATGTGGGTTTCAGTAATTCTTCCCGGTTACATTGCCCTTGATCACGCCCTACCACATGCCAGAGGTTTTCAAAGAGTGTCACTTCACTTCCACAACCACCCTGTCCGGTGAGGATTGGTATAATATCCCCATTGTGTAAGTACCTGTAAGGGAAACTGAGGTCTGGAGAGCTAAGTGTTTTGCATGAACAATCCCCTTAGGTGATAGGCAAAAGCCTAGTCCAGGGGTCCTCAAGCTTTAAAAACAGGGGGCCAGTTCACTGTCCCTCAGACCCAGTTGGAGGGCAGGACTATAGTTTAAAAAAAAAAAAACTGTGAACAAATTCCTATGCACACTGCACATATCTTATTTTGAACTAAAAAAGCAAACGGGGCAAAAACACCCAGCGGGCCAGATAAATGTCCTCAGTGGGCCGCATGTGGCCCACAGCTGTAGTTTGAGGACCCCTGGCCTAATCTCTTGGAATGCAAAGCCTGAAGCAGCCTGTCTCTCTGCTTGTTCCTCAATGCTGCTCGACCCATGAGTCTGATCTCCCCTTGAGGGGCTCTCTACAGGGCTGCCATGTCAGGGCCTGTGAGTATCTCTGTCTTCCAAATGGGAAACCCATTCTCACTCCGGAACCAGTGGTTGGCTTCTTTGCTAAGCAGACCATAAGAGAGCCCATAAGATCCCTGGGTGGCAACCCAAAGGTTGGTGGTTCAACACCGTGCAACACCATGGAAGAACCAGAACTTCCATAAAGATTACATCCGACTCCTTAGTCTTTCCAAATGAACTCCTCAACAAACAAAACACTCAACAGCAGATCAAAGGAAGAGTCCACACCAATAGTATTCAGGAAAGCCAAGTCAATATCAGAGGGGAAAAACAGTTAAGTAAAATCCCAACAGCACAAAAGGCATTCATTTAAAGGACCTGAAAAGATATGTCTGTATAAATATTTCTAAAGATGAGGTTGTGGAGACAGAGTGAGGCCTTGGGGAGATTTATGAGTTACTTATAATTGTCAGGAAAATAAATCTACCTTTAAAAGACAAAATCATTTTAAGAACAGATTTTTAAAATTAATGAGCTCTACTTCTTACAGAGAATGGATGGGGATGGAGTGGAAAGAATGAGGGGCGGGGAGCAGCTAGAAGCTGGACAAGGGGTGGAGAACTCGGAAAAACACCAAACAGCAACTCATGAGCTCAGTGTTTGGATCAGTCTGACTCCGTGACCTTGGATACAATCCATGACCTTGCATACAACAGCACAGACACTCCGTGTCCAGAGCCACCCTCATGGATGAGAGCATGAATGCTGAGCACTCGATTGTAGATGGCTATGGGTACAGTATAAGCACTGGTGGCATAGCGAGTTACACACTGGGCTGCTAACTGCAAGGTTCGCAGTTTGAAACCACCAGCCACTCCATGGGAGAAAGAAGACGCTTTCCACTCCCATCAAGAGTTACAGTGTCGGAAACCCACAGTGGTTCCCACAGGGTCACTGTGAGTCGGCACCGACTCGATGGCAGTATGTTTGGATTTTTTTTTAATGGTTACAGTGAAAAATTTTTTGAGTCTCCACATAGATGCTGTCTTCATTGAATTCTTTCTGACCATTGATCAGCTGTGTAGAGAGCCTTAGCACAGCGTGCTTGAAAGTGAATCATTACCACTCCCCTAGCCAGCTCAAAGAGGAGCAGTGTATCCTGGTGTGCCTTTGGTGGAATGTGGAGCACAAGGATCTACGTGGTCATGAGTCATCCCTGACTGCCCTGAGCCAGTCTTGTAAGCTTTTCTATCTGCAGTGGTGTACATATCCCACTCACAGTCCTTTCCCCACTTCTGTAATCTCTCTGGCAACTGGGATGTATTGATCTGCTGGTGTGGGGATGTTTTCCATGTCCTGTTGAATTGGTCCCATTTCTGTGAATCCGCAGACACGGCTATGGGCTCATGGTGATGGCTCTCTTTCATCCAGATGAACTGTCTGTGTCTTAGTTGTGTCTTTGCCATGTTTAAGGCTTTAAAAAATGTGTCCATAATTATATTCTAATGGGGGTCTCGTTTCTCCTCTAGAACAGCCACAATTGTGGCGATGTTTGATCTAATGGTTACAGCTGCTGTGTCAATCCATTGAATTGAAAGCCTTCCTACTTTTCTCACCCACTACTTTGCTAAGGGTCTGCATGGGTCTCTCCTGATAATGGGCTCAAAGCAGGAGAGATGACGTCTCACCACCCTCACTTCTAAGGAGCATTTTGGCTGTACTTCTTTCAAACAGTTATGTTCATTCTATGGTATATTTAATGTTCTTGACCAGAAATTCAAAGGCATCATTTCTGCATTCTGGCTTATTCATTGGTCAACTTTCACATGCATGGGAGGTGATTGAGAATACCCTGGCTTGTGTCCAGAACACCTGCGTCCTCAAAGTGCCATCCTCGCTTCCGACACCGTAGAGAGATCTTCTGCAGCACCTTTTCTCAATGCAGTGCGCTATTGGAGCGCATGACTGTTGCTTCCCTGAGCATCGATTCTGCATCCAAATAAAATGAAATCCCTGGCAATTTCATTGTTTCTCCATTCATCCTGATGTCTAGTGGTCTAGTCGTGAGCCCTGTTTTCTTGATGCAGATGTATAATTCAAGTCTGCAGCCTTTAATCCTCATCAGTAAGTGCTTCAGACCCTCTTCCTGTTCTGAAAGCCAGGATGTGCAGGAGACAAGGCTGGTGAGCCTTCGTCCCATTTGCTTTGGACATGTTATCAGGAGCGAGCAGTGCCCGGAGAAGGACGTCTTCTTGGAAAGGTGGAGGGCCGCAAAACAGAGGAAGACCCTCGACAAGTAGAGTGGCTCCGTGGCTGCCACCGTGCGCTGAAACCGAAGGACAGTTGTGAGGATGGCGCGGTGTTTCGTTCTATTGTTCCTGGGCTCTGGGAGCCGTGATCAACTGGACAGCACCTGACAACACAAGGTTTCACAGAACTGCATTCCGAGGCACGTGGGAATGCAGGCACGCACGCACGTGTGCGCGCACACACATTCTATGTTGAGATGCTCGCATCGTCACGGTCGTCTTACGTCGGTGGCCATTGCAGCCTCGGTGTCAGGTCGTTTCAGAAGGTCTCCCTAGTTTGCACTGAGCCTTCAACTTCCCAAGTGCCCCTTTCCACGGATTGGTCTCTCCTGGCAACATGTCAAGATACGTGAAGCAAAGCCTCACCGTGTCCGCTTCCTGTTCTGATTTGTAAAATGTTTTTGTTTTTCTGGCAGGCCACAGTACCGTCAATATTCTTTGCACACACCATCATTCTAACACACACATCTTTCTTCTTCATTCGTTGTCCTGTTATTTCCCATGCATATGGCCAGTGAAGCATAGCATGGCTCGAGTCAGCCCTCAAGGTGATATCTGTGCCCCATAACACTTTAACGACGTCCTTGGCAGCAGATTTGCTCAATGATGTCATGGCTGCTGCTTCCATGAATGTTGATCGCGGATCCAAGTACAATGAAACCCTTGACAACTTCAGTCTTTTCCCCATTGATCATGACGTTGTCGCCTGGTTCATCGGCTGGACTTCTGTTTACTGAAAGGTGCAGTCTTTGGTCTACTATGTGCTACTAAACGACACTGATAGTGATGGATTATACCCCACAGAATAAAACAGACATCTATGAGTCTGCTGGGTGAAATACATGATTGAATAAAGGTAGGAATTGGGGGCAAAGGACAATTCTTCACAGTGGAATGCTAATTTTTAAGGTAGAGGGAATGATGAAAATAGGCATTGACAAGCAATATAGTAATAACGACTACAGGTCAGCAGTGTAGATCAGTGTTCAAATTCATGGGGGAAAGTATGATGGAAAGCAAGCCATTTGTGTGGGATCAAGGTGTCTCCACAAGCAACGTGTTGATAATGACAGTGAGAAAAGGGAAAGAGTAACTTTAGAGGGGAGACCGCCTCACCAAGCGCTCGAAGTCATATCAGCAGGACAGGAGAGGTCCGCAGGCTGGGTCCCTGACATGCAGCCTTTCTTGGCAAAGGCACAGCATTGCTGCTGCAGCGCTCCTACCGCCAGGCCACAAACTCAATCAACTCACGAGAAAACAGTAGACAAACCAAACGGAAGAGCATTTGGGAAACAAAACCCAAAAGGCCAACCAGGCCTGGTCTAACAAGTGCAGGTCATGAAGGGCTGTGGAGCTGTCGCAGGCTGAAAGACCTGAGGGCCCAGGAGCATGGGTGCCATGAGGGTGTACGATGAGGGATGCGGGGTCAGATGCGAGGCCAGGAGTGGGGCGTTGTGGGAGACAAGGAGGGAAACCTGGTGGAAGCCTCTCCATGAGCAGATGGCTTCCTATGAATGTTAAGGTCCTGCCTCGTTAACTGCGCCATGATAATATGTTAACAGCAGGAGCTGAGTGAAGTAGGGGTGTGGGGCTCCAAACTATCATTATAACTTTTTGTAAGCTTAGATTTATGATAAAAAGTTCAATCAACTGCATGAAATTACAAAAGAAGCCAACTTCATTGGAGAAATGATCTATACTTGAAAAATATTTTTGTCACATGAAAGCCAAATAATAGCAATATTACACTTACATGGTTTCTTATATTTTAGAAATGCTTTTTTATAAAGCAAACCCAACCCACACAATTCTAGCTCATTCATAGCGACCCTGTGGGACAGACTTGGATCGCCTCTGTAGGGTTTCCAAGCTGTAATTCTCCAAGGCTGCCGACTCTCACAGCTTTCTCCCCCAGAGCAACTGGTGGGCTCAAACTGCTGACCTTGCACCTAGCAGCTGAGCACTGACGTGCTATGGCAGCAGACTCCTGTTTTTATGTATCATCTCCTCTTTAATACTGAAAACAACCTTATGAACTGGGCATTATCATCTCTCCATCTTGCAGATGAAGAATCTCAGGGTAAAAACTATACAGTGTACTTAAACAGAAAGCACAAACAAGGAAAACTTCAGGGCTAAACAAATGGACTTGCTTTTAAATCCCAGAGCTTCCATTTGCAAAGTGCGTATCCCTGACCAAGCCCATTGCAAAGCCCCAGGGGGATGATGGGGAGCAGTGGGGTCCAGGGGTAGATCGCTCGCCTTCCCTGCTGGAGCCAAAAGCCAAACCAAGGCCATTACCATCAAGGCAACGCTGACTCAAAGCGGCCTGTATAGGACAGAGTAGAAGGACCCAGTGGATTTCCAAGGGCGCAATCTCTAAAGAAGCAGATGGCCACGGTCTTCTCCCACACAGTAGAAACCCAGTTCAAGCCCCAGCCAAGGCGCCTCAAGCTCAGCTACCACCTGTCCATCACTGGAGCCTTGTGTGTTGTTATGACACTGAGCACATTACAGCAGAGCTTCCACAATAAGAGAGACTAGGGGAGAGGGCCTGGTGATCCACTTCTCAAAAGCAGCCAGTAGAAACCTTATGGACTGCAATGGTCCATTTACATTGGACCTGGGGTTTCCATGAGTCAGGGGTTGACTCCATGGCAGCCAAGGACAACAGAGGAATGATGCCAATTACCTTTTGAAATTAGATTGGTGGAAATCTTATAGCATAGCATACAGCCTGGGCTCTTACAAAGACAAGAATTATGAATATGATGCAGGTAATGGTATCTTAGAGCCAAGTGTCACTGACTGTAGAATTCAACCCTGCAGCCTCTCCCAGGACAGGAGTTAGAGCATCCCTCACAAGGCTGATTCTGGCCATGCTTTGCACATAAGAGTGAAGCCTCGTATTATGGAATGACTTGTGTCCCCCACAAATGTGTATCAACTTGGCTAGGCCATGATTCTCAATTTATGTAAGGATCCTCCACTTTGTGATCTAGCATAGCTATCGACCGTTTTGTGTTATGATGTACTTATCTATGTGTTATAAATGATGAGGATTTGAAATAGGTATAGTACAGAGGCAGAACACATCTACAGGATTAGGTTATATTTAAAGGCAATCCCTTGTGAGGTATCAAAGAGATTAAACAAGCAAGCAGAGATTGGGGACTTAGAAAGAAGAGCTTGGAGCAGAGTATGTCTTTTAGACCTGGGATCCCTGGGCTGAGAACCTCCTAGACCCAGGGAAGACTACTGCCTAGACACAAGGAAATATCCAAGGAGCACCAAGCCCACAGACATTGAAAGGAGACAAGGACTTTCTCCTGGAAGCAACAGAGAGAGAAGCGGTCCCCTGGAGATGGCACCTTGAATTTGAACTTCTAGTCCCATGAACTGTGAGATAATCAATTTCTGTTTGTTACAGCCATCCACTTGTGCTATTTCTGTTATAGCAGCAGTAGATACTCAACTCAATACTTTTTGGGAGGACAGTCTATCTTTTTTTCCCCAATCTCTGTGCCTATTACAAAAACCAATCAAACTCACTGCCATTGAGTCAGTGCCAACTCATTGCGACCCTATATGACAGGGTAGAACTGCTCCAGTGCATTTCCTAAACTGTAACTCTTCCTGGGAGTAGAAAGCCTCATCTTTCTCCCTTGGATCAGCTGGTGGTTTTGAACTACTGGCCTTGCAATTAACAGCCCAACTGATAATCCCTATACCACCAGGGCTCCTTATGCCCAATACAAGTATTAGGCATAAGCAGTGTGTGTATGTGTGGGGGTGGGGGTGGTGTTTGCACATTTTAAGTTTCACAAGAGTTACGTTCTCGGAGTGATAATATCAACATGGGGACTGCATGGAAGAGAGGGCAAAGGATCCGTGGCTGCCTGCTGGGCCTCCCCTGTACTGCTCTGGAGGGATCATCGCCAGGCTGTCTCTCATGACGCTTGTCATCAGCGGCAGTGCTTGGAACAGTTTACAGCTGGTCAAACCTAAGGTGTGCACGCTGTGGAAGAAGAGCAGGAGGGCTGGTATTGGCTTGCCCAGGGCCCTGCACACTGCAGACAGACTACGAGAGTTAAGGAGAACTCTGCCGAGGGAGCGGTCTTCCATGCCCTAGCATATTTCACACCAAGTAGTTTTGTAGTTGCAGGTCTTTCAGGTGTCTCCCCACCCCCTTATTTTTCAGTGGGCGTACATCTCCTTGAGGGTTAGGCTCAAAACTTAGCACACAAAGCAAATGACATGTCATCAATAGGGAGATGTTTATCTAGCTGATGTTGACACACAGCTTATATATGGACAATGCAGACAGTAGGTAAGCAATGTACAGTTTGGGATGAGATCACGAGCTAGAACCAAACCCTGAATTCATATCCTATGCAACAATTAATTAGGTCTGTGACCTTGGGCTAGTTACTTCACCTCTCTGTGACACAATTCGTTCAGCAGAAAATGGGACTCACAATCGCACATGTATCATGGAGGAGTTGTAAAGATTAAAGAGATAGTATATGAGAGCCTTGACACATTTCCTGATACCCAATACATACCAGACACTATTATCATTACTATTATATGTTTAGTTATAGAGAGAAGCCCTGGTGGCATAACGGGTTAAGCATTGAGCAGCTAAGCACAAGGTTGGCAGTTCAAGCCTACCAGCTGCTCTGGGAAAAAGAGGTGATTGGTAGTCTGCTCCAGTAAAGGTTACAGCTTCAGAAACACTGCTGCAGTTGTGCTGGGTCCTATAGGCTCTCTCTGAATCAAAATTGACTCAACACCTAAGGGTTCTATTGTTGTTTTTGTTTTAATACTTTTATTGGGAGCTCTTACAGATTTCATAAAATTCCATAGTTCAACCACATCAAGCAGTATTGTACAATTGCTACCACAATCAGTTTCAAAACATTTTCTTTCTTCTTAAACTCCTTGATATCAGTTCCCCTTTGTCCCCTCCCTCTCCCCCTACCTACCCACCCCAGGAACCCTGGTTTATTTTTACATATATTGTGCCATATCTTGCACCACCTGATATATCCATTTGTATATAATTCTCTTGTCCACTCTCCTCAAGTGGGGTTATGCAGTCATCAATGCTGTCAGCTCCCTAGTCCCCCACCCCCTCTCTTCCTGTACCCTCAGGGAACCATTACTCCTATTACTATTTCTGAAGGTTGTAGTCTTTGGGATTTCATGGAGAGTTGCTGTACTCATCCACATGTTAACTTCAGTCACCATTGAGTCAGGTTTGACTCATAGCAACTCTGTAAGGCAAAATAGAACTACCCCATAGGGTTTCCCAGACTAGAGTCTTTATGGCAACAGACTGTCCTGTCTCCCTTCCACAGAGCCAATGAGTTTGTACTGCTACCCTCTCAGTTAGCCGCCGAGTACTTCCACCACCGGCCACCAAGGCTCTCCATCCCGCTGCGGAGCACTCTCCAGGCTCTGCCTGCTGCCGAGAAGCCGCTTCACTGTCTGCTCACTATGGCCCAGTCCTTTTCTCTCAGGGGGATGGTAGCTGCCTACCAAATGCGGCGCAAGCCAGTTCAAAGAAACACACTCCAAGCAGCACTTGAAAAGATGAGAACTAAAACTTGAAGAAAAAAAATAACATGGCCTCCAGAGGCATTGGCCGTTTTCTTAGTGCTCTGTGATAATGGTTAGCTTTCGGTGAGTTTATCAACTCTAAATGGAAAGAGATCGTCTTAAATTTACATAATCAGAATTGACCAACGAACGCATTTGACATGTAAATTAGGCATATTATTAGAAAAGAGTCCCCACATTGAAATTGCATGAAACTCCAGACAGCATCGAACAACCCAGGAACCCCAGGCCCTTGGATCCCACGCTCGAAAAGGTCCTTGTTTCTGTTGGAGCGCAGTGCTGGGGTCATGCAGTTACCTTGGGGAACTGAAACGCAGGGCCTTGCTGTGCCCGGGCCGATGCCCGGCTCTCCAGAGATGCCTGTGGAAAATGAAAATCCCCAAACCTCACTCCCAGAGCTCTTGGCTAAGCAGCCTGGGGGGCGGCCGGGCTCCGCATTTTAACAGTCCTGTCAATGCAGGTCTCACTTGGAGAAGTAGCCAGGTGAAGAACTGATGTGAAAGCGTCGCCTCCCGTTCCACCCCAACCCCGTGTCAGTCTTGGGGGAGCCTCCAGCTGCCTCCCGTTCCACCCCAACCCCGTGTCAGTCTTGGGGGAGCCTCCAGCTGCCTCCGTCTGTTCTTGCAGCATTTCCAGGTGCAGCCAGGGCCTGGAGGTTGACTCAATTGGCCACACAGGTCTCTTCCCTAATTCGGCCTCTTTTAGCCCTGAGGACAGAGTCCCCAGCCCTGCCTGATGTGCTTCAAGGATAAGAAGAATGGCTTCCCACACCATAGAGGGGGTAGAGGGGGAATACCTCCCCATTCCCTGAGTCATCGTCAGTCTTCACACGAAGAATGCAAAAAGGGCAGCTAAGCAGTTTAAATTTCATACATAAAATTAAGCCCTGTGTTTCACCATAGCATTTAACTCCATGACCTCTTTTATTGAATCCCTAGCAGATCTTGGACGGCTTCCTTGAGTGTAAATTACCATGAAGGTAAATTGAAAATGTATCCAGAAATGGGCAAGGACATTAGTGCAGAATCAAGCAGTCACCAAGCTTCAGTTGTTCTAAAGACTTGTTTTTAGTCTCTTTTCAGTACAGTTAAAGTGGAAAGAATTGATTTGATTAACAAGCCTTCACCTTTCTTAGGTCACTGTCTTCTCTCATAACATAACTAACTCGGTGTAGCTGTCCCCTCCCTGAGAGACGGCTCCAGCCTGTTCATCGCTGCATCCCGCCTCATTCTGGAGGGAATGATGATGAAGTCCGTACGGCTTGGTGTGCTATTAAGTCTTTGCTTCACAGTTTGTGAGGCTGCCAGCATTTTCAGCAGCAGAGAGGCATCTCATTGAAACCCAGTCTTCCGATCGCTGGCCTCATTTGTTCAGGTCACTTCTAGAAGGGTCGAAGGAGGGAAGGGAAGGCTTTTCCCCCTCGTCTCAGAGCAGCTTGGCATGGGCACACACATAGACAGGGTGGGGCACCCGGCTTCGTCCTGGCTAGCTTCGACACCGCCCCTCCAGAAGCACTTCCTGTCCTAAGTGCCAGAAGTACAATAGAAGAAAGCCTGCCAGCAGTCCTGGGTGCAAAGCCCAATCCTTTTCGTTTTCTGGTGGGGTGAACCACGCGAAGGAGATGCTGAGAGCTGCAAATGGCTAAGATGCTTGGCTGTGAGTCAGAAGCAGGGGATCCAAATCCACCCAGAAACACCTAGATGAAAGGCCTGGCAGGTCGACTTCTGGAGAGAGAAATCATCGGAAACCTTGTTGGAGGAGCGCGGTTGTACACAGACACTGGGGGAGCACTTAAAGTCGAAATCCAGTCCATGACAACTGGCCATTGGAAAATGGCGTGACCCTTCTGCATCTCTGCCGCAGGTCCGGTTACCACTGCCTAAC
>NW_022103913.1:7497384-7504266 GCF_000313985.2 Echinops telfairi
GCTTCGACACCGCCCCTCCAGAAGCACTTCCTGTCCTAAGTGCCAGAAGTACAATAGAAGAAAGCCTGCCAGCAGTCCTGGGTGCAAAGCCCAATCCTTTTCGTTTTCTGGTGGGGTGAACCACGCGAAGGAGATGCTGAGAGCTGCAAATGGCTAAGATGCTTGGCTGTGAGTCAGAAGCAGGGGATCCAAATCCACCCAGAAACACCTAGATGAAAGGCCTGGCAGGTCGACTTCTGGAGAGAGAAATCATCGGAAACCTTGTTGGAGGAGCGCGGTTGTACACAGACACTGGGGGAGCACTTAAAGTCGAAATCCAGTCCATGACAACTGGCCATTGGAAAATGGCGTGACCCTTCTGCATCTCTGCCGCAGGTCCGGTTACCACTGCCTAACCAACCAACCCAAACTTGGTGTGAAATGAACACTTTGTAATGCTAGCAGATCCTGTGGCTCAGCAATTTGAAGGGCACCTTGTCTCTGTCTGATACTGTCTAAGGCCGTGGCCAGGAAGACTCAAAAAGACGATGAGTGAGTGTCCACACAGTGGTAGAATTCGGAGATTGCTTCACTCCCACATTAAGTGGTTGATGTTGGCTATCTGGGGCTATGTCAAGAGGACCTTTGACATTCACACCTACTCCTGTCCTCTCTGCCTGCAGAGGCTGGCTGGGGCATGCACCACATGCATGGCAGGTGGGTTCTAAGAGCAGGTATCCTGAGATCATAAATGGGTGGCATTTTTGTGGTCTAGCCTTGAAAGTCTCCCAGTATCACTTGTGCCATCAGCTAAGGCCTTCCCAAATGCACACATAGGGCCCAAGTTCCAGAAGTGTGCTGGAGGTGGGATATCCTCGTGGCCACCCGTGGGACAGGGCATCTGCCCAGGGCCCTCTGCTACATTCACCCAGCTGGTGAGGGGAGAGTGTCACAGTTGCTGAGCACCAGCCAAGCCCCGGCAACATTCCTATGTTCTCTCCTTGCTGGCACTATCTCCATCAGCTTCAGCTGCGTAAAGACCACCACAAAACACCAATGGTGTGAGAAGTCGGCTTGCTGGTCACAGAACTGAGGGCCAGCTGGGGCTGGGGCATTCCTCGTCGTCCCTTCCAGGATCTAGGAGAACAGAGAGCATCATGGCTCTCACAGTGATGCCAGAGACTGTGGAGAGCAAGCCTTCCCGAGCCAAGGCAGGTTTGAGCTTCTGCTGGCATCCCATCTGCGAATATCCCATCGGCTAAAGCAAGGCCCAAAGTCGAAGAGCACAGAGGTACATGCCCCCATTGTGAAGCTGCAGCCAAGGTGTGGACGTGTGCTGCAGTAATAGCAGAGGGAGGGATTGGGACCAATAATTCAATCTACCGCAGCCATTGCCCAGCATAAAGGAAATTGGATAAGGAGCATGTGACATTACAACTAGTGTTCAGCAGCATAATCTTCCATGCAAAAATGCCCATATAAAGTAGTAGATTATCAAGGTGCTAATAAAAGAAAAACTCAACACGACCAGGTAATGTTTGGCCCAGGGAATCAAGGATAATATGCTATAAAGATATCTATTAATACATCCCATTACTAAGACAATATATTTTTATGAAACCTAAATCATCACCTCAATGCACACTTAAAAGTCATTCAATAAAATCCAACACCCACTGAGGGATTTTTTTTTTGTTTTAAGCTCTTAGTAAGTTAGAACTATAAAGAGACTTCCTAGCATGCTGTGTCATGGTAGAACATATTGTAGGCATTCCCACACAGCAGGGAAGCGGGGTGCCTGTTCTCCATGATTGTTCACCAGTGACTTCAGTTAAAAATCAGGAATCCCATTGTAGAAAGAAGGCCAGGTTTGCATTATTTGTGGATGATGTCACTGGATCTCTAGAGGATCCAGGAGAAGCACTTGAAAACCTGTTATGTTCAGGAATTGTCTTAGGTCTAAGGCCACTATAACAGAAATACCATAAGAAGGTGACGTCAAAGAACAGAAATTTATTTTCCCAGAGGCCAAATCATGGTGTGATAGCTAGGTCTTATGTTCCTTTGGATGGGGCAGGATTCTCCGATGATGTGATCTAACAGTGTGATCAACTCTTTGATGGGATCTGCAGTGAAATCTTGAAACAGCTGTGGGAGGTCTGCTACTTTAATCTCATTACAGCCTTGATACAATTGAGGGGAGTTCCCTTCGAGATGTGGCCCACTCATAGTCTATAGATTGACACTGTGGGGAAGGTAGCACCAGCTACTGGATCTGGATCCTGCATCTGGTTTGTGGACCCCCTGTCAGATTGCTTGCCGATCCCAGGAGCCATCATTGCGCAAACGTGGATTCATTAGGCTTGTGGTCTTCCTGATTCCTGGTTCATTAACCCCTGCAGCTACATGGGTCAGCAGATGCCTCCCACTTGCCACCTAACCTATGGATTTGAACTAGACGGAACATACTTACTTCTATAGCTAGAAATACGCTATAGAAGTTTCTTGATAGAAGTCTCTGTCATATATCCATATCTCACTGTTTTGCGTCTCTAGAGCACCCAGCCTCACACACTTGGTTTGGGTGTGTCGGTCGGTTACTTTTGGGTGGTGGTGGTGGTTAGATGTCAGCTCAGACCCGGAGAAACCCTGTGCAAAACAGAACGAACACCACCCGATCCGTCACCATCCTCACAGTGGTTACTGTCTTTGAGCCCATTGCTGCGGTCACTGTCAGCCCATCTCCGTGAGGGTCTTCTTTTCTCGTTCACCCTCGGTTCCATCAAGCATGCTGTCCTTTTCGTGGGACGGGTCCCGCCTGATAACACGTCCAAAGCATGTGCGAAGAAGTCTCATCCACCTGCTTCTCAGGAGCATTCTGGCTGCATTTCTCACACAGGTCTGTGCCTTCTCCGGGCAGTCTGGGACAGATGGAAGATTCTGCACCAGCACGGCCACCCGAAGGCAGCCGTTCTTCCACAGTCCTTCCCGTTCATTGTCCAGCGTGTGAGGACACCGGACATGCCATGGCTGGCGTCAGACGTGCACCTGTCCCCGAAGTGACATCTCTGCTCTTTAACACTTTTAAGAAATCTCTTGCGGCAGATTTTCCCACTGCAGCACACCGTTGGCTTTCTTGGTCGCTGTTTCTGTGGTTGCTGATTGAGGACCCGAGCAAAATGAAATCCGTAACAACCTCCATCCTTTCTCCATTGATCGCGCTGTTGCTGACTGGTACACTTGTGAGGGTTTTTGTGTTCTTTGTGGTGAGGTGTAATCCGGGCAGAAGGGTCACCTTGTTGTTAGCCCTGGGCACTCCTTGGTCCCTTGGCTTATCGGTGACTCTCACGTGGCATTTGTCTTCTCCCATGAGGGCATTTGTCTGTCACGTGGGCATGTTCATTGCTCTTTTTTAAACTCGGAGGTGATTGGGTTTAGGACATGCCCTGTACGGTCTGGCCTCACCTATACAACCATGCAAACGCTTTCCAGACAAAGTGCCTTCCACAGACATAGGGTTAGGACTCCAGCACATACGTGGGAGGACACGGTCCATGCAGAGGAGCAAGGCAAGCCAGATTCAAAATGCACCTACCCAAGTGCACGGATTTCTGCACCAGAAAATGCCACTGCCACCCAGTCAGTGCAGACTCATAGCATCCCTGTAGACCAGGGTAGAACTGCCCGGTGAGTTTTTGAGACCTAGTCTTCTCGGGAGTAGAAGGCCCCATCCTTCTCCCTTCCAGTACACGAGTTGCAATGTTAATAACATGACATAGACCATGAATAAATGATTTGAGCAGGGAGCGGGAGGAGGATTCCATTGACGAGAGACAGTGAGGCTCTGGAGCGCCCCCCATACATGTCCAGGCCTAGCGGAAAACAGAAATGGGAAGGACCCCCAGGGAAGCCGCCTAGCCCCTCTGCTGAGAGGCTTGGCTAAATGACAAGGTGACCAGCCCTTCACGGAGAGTGGTCATTTATTGATTGGCTTTCCAGCAAAAATGCCAATAGGTATTTTTCCAGATTGCTTTAACTTGGGGGAAGTATCCTGAGGGTCTCCCAGAAGGAGGAGGAGGTGCCCAGAAAGCTCTCCCAGATATTACAATGAAGTAGAAAATAAAAGTGATGGAATGAGTGCGAGGCGATGCCAGACCGCCTAATGGAACAGAAAATTCTATATAAAAAGATAATATATGACAAAGGAAAACAAAAACCTGGTGGGGGTGAGGCAGATCATTTAATAAAAGTCACAACTAGTTGGAAGGGGGAATCCATTTGATTTCTTACCCCATATATAAGACAATAAAATGCTAAGGGTAAACCTTTTGCATAGAAGACTCCTTGTTGATGTCCATGTCTCTTGAACAACTACACAAACAAGGGTATTCCTAAGGTGTAAACAAAGTTACAGTAAACTTAAATGTCACCTTTATCCTTTTGCTGGGATGAAATCATGAAACAGGGACCAAGCTGGGCTCAGAAGTGGCCACAGTGGCAGGTGGACCTCCTTGGTGGAAGAGGAGCTGTCAGAGAGAAGTCACAGGTCTTGTGAAAGGATGTCATTATTGGTTGGCACTGAAGTGGCTCCGACTCTGAGCACCCTGAGTGTGACCCAGAGCTGCCCCAGCCCCGTGATCAGGATCTGCCTGAGCCCACTGTTGTGGCCATGGCGTCAGCCGTCTCACTGAGGGTCTGCCCGGCTTCCACTGGCTCTCTGCTGGGAAGATGCCACAGGAGGCACCGAGCGCATGCACGCCTCAGAATGGTCAGCCATTCGAGATCAAATGGGTGGTGCTTACCCAAGGGCAGAGTTCAGAAAGGTGGGGGGAAAGAGGAGTAGAAACAGGAAACACGGGAAGTGGGGCCAACGTTGCTATACTGAGGGGATTGCAATACATAAGCTGAAACAAAATGTATATGAATTCTTGGATGTCAACTGATGATCTGCTATGTTTACCTTTATTCAACTCACTATAAAAAGGGTGTGTGTGTGTGTGTGTGTGTGTGTGTGTGTGTGTGTGTGTCGGGGCCACCCTACCCTACCCTATAGGGGATGCCATGAATCAGCATCAGCTCGATGGCGGTGAGTTCGGTTCGGGTGGGACTTCGCAGTCTGCGGTCCTTTCAGTGTTCTTTGCCAGCACCATCCGTCAAATGCATCTATTCTTCAGTCTTCCTGACACAGTGTCCAGCCGTTCCCAGCCGTTCCCATCCGAGGTGACCCTGGCTTTCGTCAAGTGTACCTTTGTCCTCAAAGAAACCTCCTTGCTTTTCAGCGCTTTCCAGAGAGCAGACTCGCCCAGTGCGATGTGCCGTTTGACCTGTTGACTGCTGCTTGCATCAGCGTTCATTACGGGCCGGGCCAGGCAAATCCTGCCAACTTGCGTCTACGTGACTTGAGTGTGGGATGCTCGTTTTAATAGATTTCAGCATCATATATATCACTGTATGGAGGAGCTTGGGTGGCACGGCAGTGAGGGGCTCGGCTGTGAACTAAAAGGGCACCATTTGGAATCTGGCAGCAGCTCCGTGGGGAAAAGGGCCTGGCGACCCTGTCACTTTAAAGGTGACAGCCTAGGATTGCCTCTGAGGACGTTCTCTGAAACACCAGGCCGTCGAGTTCCTGGCGACTCCTGGCAGCCACACAGGGTTTTCGGGGCACTGTAAATCTTTACAGGAACAGGCAGCCTCGTCTTTCCTGTACGGTGCAGCTGATGGGTTCAAACCACCAACCTGTGGTAAGCAGTCCAGTGCCTACCTGATAGTCCTTCTTACAGATGTCTAAACCGAGTGCTCCTTAGAGACATGTACCTATGAAATCAAATACACAAAAAGCCCTTTAGTTTTCTCTTTCCCACCTCTCCTTAGTGCTGATGCCTGGTTCCCAGAGAAATTGTTTTAAACTTTTCCACCCGTTTTCTCTGACATTTGACACCATTTCTAAACACCAAGCTTATACTATAGTTGCGTACGTTTTCTGTTTTAGACAAATCCGTTATAAAAAGTGAGGATTTCGCTCCCTCACCCCCCCCTGCCTCAGACTCACACCCCACTTTCCTCAGATGCTCCCCAAACTGTTTAGCTCACAACTGTCGGTTAAATCAGTGTTCGTTGCTTGTACTCTTGTTTATGTAAATAGTCCTTATCACTGAGCTACGCACTGCACTGTGATTCCATGCCTCTCCCGTATAAAGTTTGGCTTTTATACGTATAATCATTATTTAACTTTTCTCTTCTGTGGGTTCTTTGTACCATCAATCCATTCCTAAATCTTCCAAAAGGTCTCGGAAACTCTCTGTACAGGTAATCTGTTTTATTTTGAGTCTGTGCACATCCCCCCGGGAGCTCTCCAGCATCCTTCTGGTCAGGTGGCTAGCTCTCCCGCCGGCTCCACCACTGTCCTCCTTTGAGTTCCCGTCCTGGAGATGGCTTTGCCTTCAGCATTGCAGCGTCTCGCTCCCAGGCCTTCCACGTGCTGCAGAGACTCCCTTGTTCGGAGGCGTGCCTCCTCCAGCAGCTTTCTGAGAAAGGACGTGCAGAGGTGCGTTCTTTCTCTGCACATTTCACATAAAACTAGGACTCTGCTCCAGTGCATTCCAATTTAGAGGCCAGGAAATGGTATCTTTCCACTGGTGTAAGGCCTGGAAATAGCATAGAACCCCTTTGACTGTGCATGGCCCGTAAGCCCTAAAATACAGGAGGCTTGAAAGGTTTCTGGAAAGACAGATCTAAAAGCTAATGAGATTCTCCCTCCATTTCTTTGAAGCCCCCTCATATTTACTACCTAGCTTTCAATGATAATTCTTTAAAAACAAATAAATAAAAACCTTCCTGACCCATGTTATAATGGATTGGCAGTGTGGCTGAATGTAGAATTCCAGGGGGGATATCCTTTTCCTT
>NW_022103913.1:7505625-7505958 GCF_000313985.2 Echinops telfairi
TCTCTAAACCTGAAAGTTTGGCCTGAAGTTTTGTAATAATTTGCTATTGTGGGAATCATCTTTTCTAGTTCTTATTTCTGGCCTGTATATTTCTGTTTTCTGTTTTGGGAATTTCTAGTAGATGTTGATCCTCCTGAATCAATCCTTCCGTTTTATCTTCCTCTCAGCATAGGAATCCCTCGACTCCCTCCTCCAGCTGTCCCATTACTTGATTTTTATCACTGCTGGCATCACCAGAGTGTAAGTTCTTATCTTTCTGACAGTATTACGTGTGTTTCCTGAAATCTTCTGCTATTTGCATTGTCTTTGCACCCTCGGAATTCCTTTCTCCTA
>NW_022103913.1:7506804-7515106 GCF_000313985.2 Echinops telfairi
CGCTCTTGAGGAACAGCCAGGCAAGAAAGACAAAGGCAAGCAGATCATTATCATGTGGGGCCCCAGGTGCTGACATGGAGCACATCTGGGTGGCAGTGGGGGCCTGGGAGACGTGCCTGTGTCTAAACAGAGGGCCAAGGGAGCGGAGGGAGGAAGCCAGCCTGGTGTGATGGGAAGAAGAGAAGCTCAGACCGGATGCAGGCAGCCATTTGGAGGGTGCGAAGGCAAGATGGGTGGGATTCTTCTTGGCCTCCCTTTTCATTTTCAGCTCAAATTGTTATTTTTATTGACTCACCTCTCTTGAGTGCTCATAATAAAGCATTGATTTCTCACTGCACAACCTGCCCTGTCAAGATGAGCTAAAGCATCACAGGTGACAGACACCTGGCTATCCAAAATGCCCAGCAGGGGTACCTGCAGGAGCCTAGCCCTGGCCTCAGCTTGCTGATGTGTAAAACAGAGATCGATGTAAAGTTAAATATACAGGTAAATTGCCTAAGAGAGTCAGTTCGCCCAGCCTTGACTTCTTTTGAAACGAAGCAACGAGAAGGACCTCATAGGTACTGAACAGGGGCCTGCTTTGATGTCCTAGGACTCCATAGCCCACCACCATTGAGTCTGTTCGGGTGTGACTTGGGTGTGCATAAATGTACCTCAATCTTCTGTAACAATTAAATATGTTCTGGAGCCACCACGCTCATCAACTAATGAATGGTCTTCGGCTGTCTATCTTCTGGTTTAACATTTAGTCTTTTTTGGGAAATTTGTTGTTGTTTAGTTCAGCCTTTCTGGTCTCTCTCTCTACAATGAGTTAGGCATCCGAGGAAGCTAATACCCGACAGCATGAGAGAAGCATCCCGGGGCCCGCGCTGCCTCTAGCTGAGCAGTCCCCCTTCTTCATCGGCATCGACCCCTCTGCACCCTGCTTCCATTCTTGAGGCCCCCTTGGGCTTCTCTAGTTTCACACACTTCCTTGCTGTCTATGAACTATGCCTAGGCCTGCCCTGGCACTGCCAACACCAGGGCTCCTGGATTTTGAAGGCACACCCTGCAGTCATGGGCTTTCCCCGCTCAGTGCCCAGCCCCTCACAGCCCACTGACTACCAGTGCTTGTCTTCTTCATTCATTGTCTCTAGGAGCCTGGGGAAATGTGGTGGGCATCTGCAACCACTCGTGTAGCCACATGGCCACACTGCCATTTCTACCCTAGGGGTGCTATTCTGTGTGAACACAGGATCTTCTTCTGTCAGACCCTGTCCTCCTAGAGTTCCGGGTGGGAAGCCAACTGTAAGCCCCATAGCTTCCAAGGCTAATCAGGCCTCTAAACTAGGAGCCCCCAGCCCCATAACCTCAAAGTTTTGTTTCTGACAAGTATGAGGAGATAGGAAGCAGATTTTAACTTGCATCTAAACTCTTCACCGCAAACATCTTCTCCTTTCACTACTCCAGCCCATTCCTCCACCCCACCCTCAGTGCAGAAAGGGCCTTCCCTTGTCTTCCATTTTCCTGTTCTTGCCTCCTCACACACTGCTGCTTGCAGCTAAAGCAGGTGCGTGGACTCCCTAGTCTCTGGATCTTATTTTGGGGAATTTGTTGTGTGTATTGTTGTTATTGTTTTGTTTTGTTTCCCAATTATGAGGATTACTCAGGGAAGTAAACAGGTCCCACGAGTCAGGACCCGTAAACACCAAGGGTCCAGGCACGGCAGGGCCTCTCCCCAGCCAGCCCCTGAGTTTCTCACCTTGGTCCTCAGCCTGGTGGGCCCTTGGCCTCCGCTCTCCTGCTGCTCTGCCTCTCTGCCTGGAGCAGTCCTGGCCCTGCTCCTCGGCTCTGTCTCCTGGTCTTCTCACCCTGCCTGACTTCTTCGTTCTGTGGCACCGTCTCTGGGCCACAGCCTCTGGTGTCTCTGCTCTCAGCCTCTGACACTTCAGACAGAGGTCCCAAATGTGCGCCACTGGCAGCTCATCTTCCTTGATGGCCCCCAGGGGTCTTTCTCGCTCTTGCTTCTGCTGAGATACCTCTCTTTAGGGACTTTGTCTTTTGGTAGACCAAGCCCCCAAGGGAACAAAGGGTGGTGGCTTGGTTCACACCCTCTGGGAAGGTGGAGACTCACCATACACCCTACCTTAATCCCACCATGAGCACAACAGGGAACTCCCTCCAAAATGGGATCATAACCCCCAGTTTATTTTTAAGGGTAACTCTGGGAACTTGAAAAATTAATCATTCCCATGCAAATCCTGGCTTTTGCATAGGAAAAGCTTTACCCCTTTCAAGGGTTATCTTTGAAATGCATTTTAGTTGCTGGACTGATGGTCACACCCCTTGTGGCCCAAATGCCATTATCCAATGGGCTAAACCCATTATGCCTTTGTTACATATCTCTGGGGAGAGATATACCTCGGTCCTTGGCTCCACGCAAGAAGGAATTCACGCCAAAGCCTGGTTGGCGATCCCAGTGGGTTTATAGAGAATAGTAGCCGTTTCAGGTCCTACAGTAAATGGAACCCAAGCCTGACCGAGTCTGTGGCACAGTTGCAGGACCGCAGCCGGCTGTGCTACATCGTGTAGCAGCCGCTGGGAAAGAGAGAAAGCACCAGAGCAAAACCTCGGCCTTTTCAGGGGCCTGTTGGGAGGCGTGGTCGACAATACTGGTCGACCCTATTGGCTGAATCAAATTCATCGGGCTTAGATGGACCAATCCAGGTATAATGCCCACCTCGGTGCACCACCCCTTCTTGGCTGGAAGCTAGAACCTCTGAGCATGTGTAATGGATGCCCCAGTCCCTATGCTAGCTACCTAACACCTTGTTCTCAGCTGGGACCGGCCATGCACTGAAGCAGTGGACACCTCAGTCCCTGGAGGGTCACGGGGCAGCCAGAGCTACCAGGGATGGGAGACACATCAGAGGACTTCCAGCCGCACTCTTTGGATCAGCTCTTCCACTTAAACAACAACAAAATGATGGATAGAATGTTTTTTCAGATATTACTTTTAAAGCTTAGAAGATAGTGGGGATGTGCCAGGCAGCTCAGATAAAGATATACTTAAGAGAGCTAAGCAGGGTAGAGGCAAACAAGAGCTACTTAGCTCTCTGGGCACTGGTTACTCCTGCTCACTTAAACTTTGGACCAGTGGCAGTGAAAACCAAAGGAGCAGAATTAAGGGCTAGAGCATTCTCAAGCTGGGGAATCTTATAGAAACCCCATCACATTAAACTGGACCCCTTCCAAAGGGCTATATCCTGGGTCAAGGTGAGCCAGATCTAAAGTCACCTCCACCCACACACCAACCCTGGAGGGCATAGGGTCTCAATGCCTTGGTACCAAGGCAAACGTTGAAGAAGAAGAAAAAAAAAAGATACAACATCTTGAAGAAGTCACGACATCTCAGCCCTAACTCAGATGTGTAACACATGACATGGGTTAGAAGAAAGTCTCGTCAAGAGCATGGGTTAAAGATTTTTTTTTTTTTAATTTTAAACAGGAAGTTTATTTAAACAAGATGCTTGACTTGAAGGGAAAACGATCTAGGCTTCATTTCTTGGAGAGTAATTTACCCCTACTTAAAGACAGATTGCCCTACATGGAGCAGCTATGTCCAAAAAAGTTATAAAATGGTCCTTGGTTTTACAATGATAAATGAAAAACATTAAAATTCTCCCATCCAACAAGGTATGCAAGGATTTTTTTTTATGTCGTCGGTTTTGGTTTTTGTTAAACGGCGAGAGCACAATAACTTACGGGAAACTAAAGCCGCTCACGGCGGGGGGTGTTTGCACAGAGCCAGTATTTCCCCATCCCGTCTCCACTCGTGTCGGTCAAAACAGACCATTGGCCATTTAGTAAAAAAAAAACAAAGGGGAAAATGCAATATGCGTGTGCACATGCACCAGTTACTTTGTGTACAATAGAGGAATGGGGAAGGGGAAATGAAAGAGAAAACTACATTGTAGTCGTCAGGAGGTGGTGGAACCAAATGGTGGTTTCTAATAGAGAATGGGTTCTTGGTCGGTAGGAAGAGAGTTCTGGAGGAAAGGAGCAGGCTCCCTCTGAGAAGACACCTCCTGTCTGCTGCTGGAACACATCCATTGTATCTTCATCCTCCATGTCCAACGGTGCAGGTGTGTCTGTTTCATTGATTAGCTGTCCGTCAAATTGGAATCTGACCTGCCGCATTGACAAACCCTGTTGTTCACAATAGGCTTTCATTAGTTTAAGTGGCGTATGCCTCTTAATCTTAAACTGCACCACAGAACCATCCGGCCCCGCCACCTTCAAATTCAGATGACCGTTGTTCTCAGTCTTGACTCCTTCCTTGGGTTTCTCGTCGGCCATGGTGAGCACGGAAGTCTCCTCAGCTGCCGCTTCACAAGAGAGGTGCCAGGTCCGCACCACGGGTTAAAGATTTTAATAACTCTACTGGTCTTGCAAAATCAAACAGAAAGCTACCCTAGCAAAGGCATGCCTATTTTAGGCTTGGTGGATTCCCCACAAGTACTGGTAAAGGATCTTGACCAGAAATCAGTAAAATAACCACACGGACAACAGGAGACTTGCAAATGGCACAGCCTGGTTTGATGAAAGTGAGCAAGTCTTGAAGCACTTGCTGATGAAGATCAAGGGTTGCAGCCTTCAATGTGGATGACAACTCAAGGTCAAGAAGACCGAAATCCTCACAACTAGACCAAGAGAACATGAGACACACGGAGAAAAGGTTGAAATTGTCAAGTGTTTTATCTTGCTTGGATCCACAATCTCTTTTCATGGAAGCATTTAAGAAATAAAAAAGATGCATTGCATTTGGTAGATCTGCTGCACAAGACCTCTTTTAGAATATTGAAAAGCAAGGGTGTTACTTTGAGCACTAAGGTGCACCTGACCCAAGCCATGGCATTCTCCACTGCCTCATCTACATGTGAAAGCTGGACAGTGAGCAAGGAAGACCGATGTACAATCAGTGCACTTGAATCGTGGTGCTGGAGAGGAATATTGAAACCTCCATGGACTGCCAAAGGGACAAACAGATCTGTCTTGGAAGAAGTCCGGCCAGAGTGCTCCTCAGAGGCAAGGGTGACAAGACTTTGTCTTACAGACTTTGGACCTGTTGTCAGGAGAGACCAGTCCCTGGAGAAGGACATCATGTTCGGTAAAGTGGAGGCGGTGAAAGAGAGGAAGCCCTCCATGAGATGGATTGACACAAGGGCTGCAACTATGGGGGCAAATATAGAAACAATTGTGAGGATGGTGCGGGACTGTTTGTTTGATTCTGTTGTGAATTGGGTGGTTCTGGGTCGGACGAGTTCATGGCACTGAACAATACAGCACAGACAAAGAACCAAGACAACATGAATACAAAGAGCAGAGACACAGATAACAGCCTCCAAAATCTTTCCAGTGTGAGTTTGGTATTGTAGATAAACATTTTAAAACATTTATGTTCTGGTGGCTTAGTGGATTACAAGATGGCCTGCTAACTACAAAGTCAGCTATTAAAACACATCAGAAAGGATGGGGGTCTCTCCTCCCATAGAGATTTACAGCCTTGGTAACCTAAAGGTGCCATTCTATTCCGTACAATAGGATCCCTGGGAGCCAGAATCAAGTTGATGGCACGGTGTTTAGTTTTGGAGTTTTATGCTTAAATGAATATTTTTATTTTAATTTTAAAAGGAAATATAAAAAAATGACTTTCCAGATTTGGTAAAGAGGTCATGAGAACGTCTAGTAAAGATGAATAAGCAAAATCAAAAGTCCATGAAGGGCCACCAAGAAGACATAGCAATCCTAACTGTATACACACCAAACAATAGAGTCTCAGAAATCACAAAGCAAAAATGGAGAGCTGAATGGAGAAACAGACAAATTCACAGGGTCAGGTGTAGCTGATCAAACTACTAGAAAGAAAATCAGCAAAGATAGAGAACAGCTGAGCCACGAATCTCATAGCATCTAATTAATATTTATAAACACTCCACTCAAACAGAATGTTTTCTTTCTAACACCTCTGGATCATTCACCAAGATAAGCTTCATCATGAGACAAACTTTGTTGATTTTAAAAGAATGGAAATGTCACATAGTGTGTTCTCTGATCATAATGAAGTCAAATTAGAACTACATACAAGACAACAGGAAAACCTTGAATTAAACAGCACACTTCCAAATGCAAAGGGGCTTCAAAAAGTTTGTGGAAGAAATTCTATTACATTTGCATTCCATTTTCCATGAACTTTGGAAGACACTTCATAATCAGTGGGTCACAGAAGACATTTCAAAGAAAGTTATAAAATATATAAAACTTAATGAAAGAATATGAAAGTATGTTGGTTATAGTTAAAGCAGTGCTGAGAAGGAAATTTATTGCACTAAATATTACATTCCACCCTGGTCTACTGGTTTGTTTTATGAAGCCTTGCATGCTGCTGTACTGCTGGAAGAGATCCCACCGGTATTTCAAATACTAGCATGGTCTCCTGCGGTGAGCAGTTTACAGAGGCACTTCCAGATTAAGAACAGACTAAGAAGAAGGAAGAGGTAATCCACTTCTGAAAACTTAGCTCCTGAAAAGCTTACGGCTAGCAGTGGAGCATAATCTGAGAGTGCCGGAAGACGAGTCCCGAAGGCGGGAAAGCACGTAAAATATGACTGGAAGGACACCCTCTTCGAAGTAAAATCGCCTTTCTGACATGAACGGAGCAAAAGATCCAGGACCCTCTGAGAGGCTGGAGGCGGAGGCGCAGAACAGAGATAGAATTTAGCCAGAAATGTGACGTTGAGAAAGATTGTATTGAGGCAGGGAAAGAACTCCCGGGGGGGAAGGGAGAGCAGAGAAGGACGGGGCATCTTGAGTGGTTCCAAGACCCAAGGAGTGAGGTCAGGGAAGTCGCGCCTGGCAGTGAGGCAGTGGGACATAGACGGGGCTTGAGCCAAGGACTTGTGTACTGATAGGGGAAGGAAGCCTTCTGTGCTGCAGGTCTGAGTCGGGGTGTGGTCTGTGAGTAAATCGTCCCGGAACACTCAGGGAAAGGACCATACAGACCCGGCCTGGAGAGATAAGCTCCTTGGAAGGCTGGAGGCAGAGACTGCACAGTCCAGCTCTGGCCTTGAGAAGTGGGGGAAGGGGCCGCACAGTCCAGCAGGCTATCTTTTGGGAAAGCAGGGGAAAGCGGCTGCATGGTCCAGACCTGGCCCAAACACCTTCAGTTGCTCGTGCAGCATCACCCCATATGGTCAGAAACAGCTGAAAACAAAACATGAAATGGTGCATGAAGCATGAATCTCGGAAATTTGAAAGTCATCAAAATTGAAATGTCACACATAAATACTGCTCCGTCGTCATAGTCAGATGACTTTATGTCAACTAGACACGCCTGCCTAGGGGTGGACTCAAGCCTGTCGAGCGGGTCACAGCCTGATGCTGTGTCCTTGGGGTTGTGGCCTTTTTAGAAGAGGGGCCCTCGAGTGCACCGTCTCTCTCTCTCCCCCTTCACCTTCCTGCTTGCAGGCCACGCTAATTGCTGCTGGAGCCCGGCCATGTTTCCACCAGCCTCGGATCCACACGACTGAACCCACCAGCCTGTGCTCTCCCTGCATTCTGCATCACTGCATGAGGCTGGGTGAGTCTGAAGAGGGACCTATGGACTAGTATCAGATTTATGGATTTGATTTGCACTGGACTGGGATGCTTTCTGGATAGATAATGACTTCTTGATGTGAGTGTCACTGATTTTTTTCTCTAGTGAATCTGGCCTAACACACTATCCGAGGCATTAGTGAGCTGAAATGGACTGATACTGGCCTTTTTTAAAAAAATCATTTTTTTTACAAAGGCTCTTACAATGCTTATTACAATCTATACATCAATTGTATCAGGCATATTTGTACATATGGTACCATCATTCTTCTCTACACAGTTACTTTCTATTGAGCCCTTGGTATCAGCTCCTCTTTTTTCTCCCCTCACTCCACCCCCCACTCATTACCCCTGGATAGATTATAAATTATTATTATTTTCATGTCTCACACAGACCACGGTCTCCCTTCCTCCATGGTTTCTGTTGTTCTGTCCCCTGGATGGGGTGTGTGTGGTTGTGCGTCAATCAGCTTCCCCTTCTTCTCCCCACCTCCCACACCCCCTTCACCCGTCCCATCTGGCATCTCTCTTCCCATTCCTGCTCCTGGGTTGTGCGTGTCGTGAGCTCTTGTCTCTTATCCACACTTGTGTACATGCTCTGGTCCAGTAAAAAGTGAGAGGCATCCCTGGGGTCATGGTGGTGGGGGTGAGGAAGCCTCAAGGAACC
>NW_022103913.1:7515443-7536163 GCF_000313985.2 Echinops telfairi
TCTTCACCACATTTGCTTATGCACCCATTTTGTCTTCAGCAATTGTACCGGGAGGGTGAGCATCTCAGATTGCCAGTTTGTTAGAACAACGTGTTCTTGTATTGAGGAAGGGTATGAGCAGAGGCCCAAAGTCCATCCACTACCTCAGTGTATTGCCATATAAATATATGTACATTGGCTAATACTTCTATTTTTATGGATTAATGTATTTATATACTGACACCCCTATGCTTATACCTCTATCCATAGCTTTGCTACCTAGATCGTTCCTCTGATTCCTTTTACCTTCCTTCTGCCCCACCATCATGCTTGCCCTACTTCTGCCTAAGAGTACTTCCTCTCAGCTTGACTGCTGTTGTGCCAGCGCTACCAGGATCTCGATATCAATTAGGTATTGGTTTTTATTCCCTAGTTGTTCCCCCGTCTATGGTGCTATTTTCCCACTGCACCTTTCCCTGCCCCATTCTCACCCCACCCCCAGGACCACTGGTCCTGTTGCTTTCACCTCGAGCTTGCTTCCCATGCCTGTCTTGAGTAAGTAGGCAAACCAACAGTGGCATAGACCAAACAAATAGAAAACAAGTGATTAACCAGAAAAAAAGAGAAGAAGAAAACAACAAAAACACCAAACAGAAACAGGCAAACAAAAACCGCCACCACCACCACAACAAAACATGCTTCTAGGTCTGTCCATTGAACTTTCTATTGCCCCACTGGTCCTGGGGGAATTCCGGGAACTGCCCCTCCTAGCCTGAAGTATATTTTTGGAGTCTCTTCAGGGGCTTTGTGACCTGTCTTTGCTCCTGTTACTGATCTGTTATGTTCCCTTCTTAGTTTGCCCCACTGTAGGGGATTCAGACCACACTTCCTCCCTGCTGTGTGTCCCCAGTATTGTCCTCTGCCACAGTATGCTCCAGTAAGGGGACAACATGTCATGAGCTGTTGGCCCTACAGTCCTCTCTGTGCCTTAGCAGCTCCGTGCAGGGACGTTGTCCTCCGGGCTTGGTGTGCCAGTGTGGGGTCTAGTCTAGACTGACCGGTCCTTTATCTTTTTCCTTCTTGGTTTGCTTCCGGGTGGATGTGATATGCCGGCCCCTCACCCCGGGAGGGTGTTGTTGTTCAGTGTTGCTCTCTGTGGCACATATTTCTCAGGAGGGAGTCAGTTTGGCTCTGATTGGGGCCGGCCCTATAACCCAGTTTGTTCATGCCTTCCTCCTCATGATTACATCGCCCTCATGCTTTGGTGCACCGTGTTGGGGTCTGTATGCACACGCCTGCTTCTGGGTGCTATTTTGAATCAGATTATCATATGGTTTACTATACTGGAATGAAAAATTCAAGAGAAATAGAATATTTCAAAATCTATCTTGAAGTGCAATTCTGTCTGTGATAGGATAATGTCTATACGCCTATGAGATAAACCAGTGAATATGACTATTATTCAAATCGATGTACCAACCACTAAATACAGTGATGCAGAAGTTGAATTTTACCATCTTCTTTAGTCTGAAATTGACAAAACATGCAACCAATGCACTGATAATCACTGGTGATTGGAATGCAAAAGTTGGGAATAAAATGGAAAGATTAGTAGTTGAAAAATATGGCCATGGTGATAAAGGTAAAACAGGAGATCATGTAATAGAATTCTGCAAGACCAATGTCTTCTTCATTGTAAATACCTTTTTCCAACAACATAAACAGTGTTATGCACATGAATCTCACCAAGTAGAACACATGAATTAAATTGACTATGCCTATGGGAAAAGATGGTGGGTGGAGAGCCCAATGTCAACAGCCAAAATGAAGCCAGGGGCTGCCTGTGGAAGGTATCAATTGTTCACCTGAATGTAGAGAAATATCAAGAACAGATTTGGTCCATTGAACACTAATGACCGAAGGCCAAAGGTGTTGTCAAATGGACATCAAGAACCCACATGAAGATATCAAAAGGTTAAAAGACAAGAAAGAAAGAATCAGAAGAAACTTTGAAACTTGCTCTTGAACTTTGAGAACTTAAAGTGACTGGGAAAATGACAAAAGACCTGAACAGAAAATTCCAAAGGAGAGCTCAAGAATGAAATGTGAAAGCCGCAGTGGAAAGGATGTTCAAGCTTAAAGAACTAAAGAAAAATTAAAGCTTTGAGTTGCACTATTAAAGAACTATGTGGGCAAAAAAAATGGAATGATGCAGAAAGCATCAAAAAATGATGGAAGGAATACACAGAATCAAAGAGTTGGTCAACATTCAACCATTTAAAAAGGTAGCCTATGATGAAGAACTGATGGCCCTGGTGGAGGAAGAAATCCAAGCTGCACCGAAGACAGCATATCAATTGAAATGCTTCAAAAAACTGATGCAGCACTGGAATCGCTCATTATTCCAGGCCAAGAAGTGTGAAGGAATGCTGCCTGGCCAAGCTGCTGGAAGCGAGTCATATTTGTGTCCATGCCAAAGAAAAGAAGCCCAACAAAATGTGGAAATTATTGAACAATATCGTAATAGCACATGCAAGTAAAATTTGCTGAAGGTAATTTTAAAATAATTGCAGTAGTACACCAACAGGCACTACCAGAAACCAAGCTGCATTTGAAAGAGCTTAGCCTTTCTTTCAGTCTCTAGAATATCACTGTGGAAGCCAGTGGATCTTGGCTCAAAGCAGAGAATACCCGAAAGATGGTTGCTTGTAATGTATTGACTATGCAAATGCATCCAACTGTGTGGATCATAACAAACTATGGACAACATTACAAAGAACGGGGACTCCAGAAGACCTCATTGTGCTCATGTGGATCCTGTACATGACCGCAAGAGGCAGTCATTGTGCAGAACAAAGGGACACACCATGGTCTAAAATCAAGAAAGTTGTGTTTCAGGATTGCATCATCTCACCATTCGATCTTATGCTGAGAAAATAATCCAGAATTCTGAGTATATGAAGACAAGCACTGCATTAAGATGCAGGAAAGCTCGTTCAAAACCTGTGATATGCAGGTGACACAACCTTGCCTGCTCAAAGCCAAGAGGACTTGAAGCACTTACTGATCGAGATCAAACACTGCAGCCTTCAGTGTGGCTTGCAACTCAAGAAAAGAAAACAAAAATCCTCACAACTGACCCAAGAAACAACATCATGAGAAAAGACTGAAGTTGTGAAGGACTTTGTTTTACTTGAATCCATAATCTATGCTTATTGGAAACAACAATCAGTAAATCAAGGGACATAGTGCATTAAGCCAATCTGCCAAAAGGCTCTGTAGAGTTAGAAAGCAAAGAAGTCCTTGTGAGGACCAGAGTGAGCCTGGCCACGCCCACCGGATTTCAGTTGCCAAATATGTATGTGGAAGCCCGATGATGCAGAAGAATGAATGCATTTGCATCATGATGTCAAAAACATTAAAAATCTAGACTGCCAGAAGAACAAACAAGTCTGTCTTGGAAGAAGTGCAGCCAGGATGCTCTTTAGCAGCAAAGATGGCAAGACTGCATCTTGTGTTCTTTGGACATGTTATCAGGAGGGTCCAGTCTCTGGAAAAGGGTATCGTCTCTGGTAGAGTGTTGCCAGACAACGAAGAAGCCTCCCCACGAACTAGAGTGGTGCCGTGGGTGCAGCAGTGAGTGGAAGCACAACAGCCACCGTGCGTGTGCGGCGGGCGTGGCAGTGTTTGGGTCGGTTGTACATAGGGTTGCTGTCTGTTGGCGCCAGCTCAGTGGCACCTGTTAACACTAAATCTTACACTCGGAAAATAAACTCTGAAACCTAGGAATCTACCCCGGCCCACCAAAAAATAAAAATAAACCACCTTATAGAATCAATAAGATCCGTTGGAAGATAAAAAGCAACACACAAAAATCAATCATAAATCCACTTCTAACAATGAAACTGAGAACCAAAATGAAAAATATGATGCTATTCGCATGTTCCTGTCACAAGAACCTAGGTAAAGGTCAGCAGCTCAACAGCACCAGCTTCTCCAAGGGAGACAGACAAGGCTCCCTGCTCCAGTAAAGAGTGACCGTCTCAGACACCCACAGGGGTAGCTCTACTCTGTCCCAGGATCACTCTGAGTCAGAATGGATTCAGTGGCAGAGAAGGTGTTCTCTCACTGCAATTGAGTCATTGCATAGTGAGGTAGTTAGTTTATTGTGCCAACCTGGATGATAAATACATGTGGGGTTAATTGAAGGGCAGAGGGATAAATGGCTCAGTGAGCCTGGCCTTTCGAGTTCTCGGGTCTCTTGTTTTCTGATGGTTGGACCAGGGTGCAGCTGCCTTAGCCCCCTGCTTCAGCTGGCAAGGCTCACTTCCTGCAAGACATCCCTGAGGAGAAGCCGCATGGACCTACCCCGATGCAGCCCTAGGTGCTGGAGCAGCCGTGTGGAGACCCTGCCAGCGCTGAGATGCTTACACATTCACTGACTTGGCTTTTCTCCTTCAGCATCATTGCATCTGTTTTGTGAGATGGAGGAAGATTTCATGGATTGGTGTTGGACATATGGGCTAATGTTGGACTTGTGTGCTTGGGCAGCAGTGGGTTGGGATGTTTTCTTGGTGTGCACTTACCCTTTCTATAAAACTCACCCTTATACATATGAATTTCTGTGGATTTGTTTCTCTAAAGTACCCAGGCTGACACACATAATGATCCCCTTCCTTGGAGTTTCCAAGACTATTCGCTGGAGTAGGAAGCCCAGTCTTTTTCCAGCGGAGCGGCTGGTGGCTTCAAACTGCTGACCATGAGATTGCAGCCCAATGCACTGCGCTGCCGCTCCTCCTAGAGGGAGACTGTTATATCAGAAATCAGCTTAAAGGCCTTGAGTTTGGTGTTCCGTTTCATTGTTAGCCTTCTAGGGCTGCCATGACAAACTATCAGCAACTGGGTGACTCATAAGAATGGAAGTTTATTTGCTTACAGTTCTGCATGGAGGAGCCTGAGATCAGGTTGTCAGCCATGCGAATTCATTCTGCGGCTTCAAAGGAGAACCGATCCTTATTTCTCTCTGGCCTCTAGCCTTTCTAGTCCTTCCTCATTCCTTGGCTGCCAGCAGAAGCATCACACGATATCTCCCTTTTTCCCGAAGAGTGGCTGGTGGGTTCAAACTGTGGACCTTGCAGATCAAAGCCAAACATATAACCGCTACACCACCAGGGCTCCTTGAATTGTCACACACTGAAACCACATTTCAAGTGATTTCAAGTAAATAACTTCATACGGTGTGTTTTCTGATCACAATGCAACTAAGCTAGAAATAAACTTTTCATTTTTATTTGTTTTGGCTTGTTTTCTTAACAAGACTTTTTTTACTCACTTTTGTATCATTGGTACACTATTTTTTATAAGCAGTTTGATGGGGATATAATCCAAATGCCATGCAATGCAATAGTTCAGGCATACCAGGAAGGGTTTTACAATCATTACCACGTTTTGGAACATTTTCTTCTCTTTTGTAATCCTGTTATTAGCTCCCCAACATCTCCAGCCACACACCCCAAGAAACCATTAATCCAGTTACTGTCTCTATAGACTCACCATCCTGGATTTCATGTACCGAAAACCTACCAAGCAGAACAACAGTCAAACAAGCTAACAACAAAAACAAAATAAAATAGAAGAAAACTCCAGTTGTAAAGAAAACAGAAAATATTAAAAACTAGAACAGCTTTAGAATGGATCAAAAGAGAAATCAAATGATAAGGTGTTAGATTTTAGCATAACTATATCTGCCATAATTCATTCCCAGTGCACTCTTAGGATGGCAAGGCTAGTCAACCCTGGTCTGTGTTCAGAGGAGAGTCACCAGAGGCTTAATCGATATGTGGATCCTGCAAATGGATGTTGGGCTTCCACTGTCATCCATAGCCTTCTGCAAACCAAGTGCTCACAATTTAAGCTCTGAGACCATTCCCTCCTTCAGACTTGAGGTATATTATTTATAATCCTTAGATCACACAGGCTGGTGTGCTTCTTTAAAGCAGAAAGAAATCCTCATATGTTTGTTAATAAAGAAAACTACTTCTAAGTAACTCATGAATCCAAAACATCACAATGGACACTAGATAATGTTTTTGCACTAAATGTTCATGAAAGCACTATATATCAAACCTTGTGAGGTACACGTAAAGACATGTTTAAACAATGAAGAGCCAGAAACATGTGCAGTAGGAAATAAGAGAAAGTACAAACCAATTAGCTGAGCGTCTATCACAAGGAGTCAGGAAAGGACAGTCAAGCCACCCTCCGAGATGGCGGGAGATGGAACTCATCAAACAACTTCAGAAACTGGTGACATGGGCAATAATCACTCGCTACAGAAGATCAATAAAACTGAACGCTGGTTCTTTGAAAGGGTTTCTGAAGTAACAACCCCTGACGGCTTTTGAGCAAAGGAAAAGAACGGTGACATAACCAACGTGTGCGTGAAAAGGGCCGTCACTGCAGGTGCTGCAGACGTGAGACGGATCAGAGAATGCTATGAACAAACCGACGCCAGTCAACTTCACATATGAGATCGAATGGACGAAATCCCAGAAAAGATAAGTTGCCAAAAGTGATAATGAAGGGGTAAGAAAGATGAATCCTCTTACTGCCATTAAAGAAATTCAATCCGTAGTCAACATTTTTGTCACACAAATTAAACTCCAGCCTTGTGAAATATCACATGCATAGAAAACGAGGGCTGCACACTGTTGATACCAAAGACTGATTAGGACAGAAAGAGAGAGGACAATTGTAGGCCTATATTACATCCTTTAAAATATTAGCAACAGGAACCTACCAATTCACGGAAAGATAATATATCTTGAGTTGATCAGGTTTAATTCAGGACTGCAGTGTTCGTTGGAGATTGGAACTGAACTGCGGTGATTCATCATGAGGAAAGTGGTGGTTCAGGGTAGAGTTCTCAACTTCCATAGAGGAGACGCAGGTTCAATTCCTGGTCAGGGAAGCACTGCTAGCCTAACCTGTCTGTGGACTTCTGCTTGCTACAATGCTGCTGAACAAGTTTCAGCAGAGCCTCCAGGCTCAGACAAACTAAGAAGAAAGGCCTGCCCAGCTACTTCTGGAAAGGCAGCCAGAACAGATCACAGCGGTGTGAGCCTCCCGTGTGGGTCTCTGCGAGCCAGGGAGGTGATGAACACCCACGACTAGCAGAGAAAGATCCACCATCATGTCAAGAGTTGCAGAAACACTCATTTGAAATCAGTGCATTCATAGGTGGCTTGTCTTAGTGAACTCGTGCTGCTAGAACTGACATACCACCGCAACACAAGCTTATTCTCTCAGGTAGAAGGCTGGAAGTTTGAGTTCAGGCTCTGGGTAAGTAAGGATCCTTGTCAGCTCCTGTGCCCCACTTCGCTGGTACTCTCCTCATGGCATCCGTCCTCCCAGCCCGTCCTCCCCTGTTAGTCCTTCCTTCTTTGTGCCGAATTTGCTCTTGTTAGATCTCCACGGTGATTTATATAAGAGAAGCCCTATCTTGGTATGGTCTTGTTAGCATAACAAAGAAAATCCTAGTCTCAGATCTACAACACTTACTATGGAGGGACACAATTTAGCCATGGCAGCAGGGACTGCCTCTTGAAACATGGCGTATTTGCCAGGTAAGACTAGGCTGTAACAAGAAATCCCCCAGCTTTCTGTGGGGGACAGAAAGACATGCACGTTTCTCTCTCATCAGATCAACCCCATGGGGGTCAGAAGAGCTACAGGGCAGTTTCCTTCTAAGCAGTGCCCAGCAGTGTGTTAGACAGGGTTATCTAGAGAAACAAAACCAAGCTACTTATGAGATGATAGATAGATAGATAGATAGACAGACAAACAGACACAGCACGAAGGAGTGTAACAGCTAATCAGTCCATCCCTAAAGCAGGAAAAAGAATCCGTGTTTTCAAAGGGAAATGCGAATGTGTGAGCAAGCTCGACAGGAGCACAAGGGGCTTGGTACTCTACAGTAAAGACGGCGACTCGCTCCGGTCACAGAGGAGACGTCCCAGACGTGTCCTATTCCTTCCTGGGTGACGGTTGAAATCGAATATTCTTCACAACTGTTGGCAAACTAACTGCATGTGCTTTATGCCCTTTTATGGGTGGGCTCTAGTTCATAATACAATTTGTAAAATCAATGGATTCTCTTCGGAGTCAAAAGTGGTGTCCCACTACAGGAACATGAGCCCTGGTGGCATCCTGGGCTACACATTGAACTGCTAAACCACAAGGTCGGGAGTTGGAAACTACCAGTCACTCTTTGGGAGAAAGATGAGCCTTTCTACTCCTATACTGAGTTCCAGTCTTGAAAACCCACAGGGACAGTTCAACCCTGCCCTATAGGGTCGCCATCAGTCTATTAATCCAGTGGCAATGAGTTAAGCTTTGAGCAAGGCCCTAAAAATGCAAGTATTGTCCCATTTCCAGGAGGGCATGGTGAAGTTCAAATGTGTTTGTTTTTACTTTTTGAATAGCTTGGTAATTTGCCCAAGGCATTCTCCTCAGTGATGCTGCAGCAGCCCTGCCATGCTCTTCCCACAGTGGTTCTCCGTTCCAGAGTAGGAAAGCGGGCCTTCCGAGACCCTTAGCAGCATGTGCCTCAGGAGGCAACAGAGGGTGCCAGGTGCGGACAGGCAGCTTCCATCCCCTCACCCACCAGCCCCTGTCCCTTCTGCTCCGATCCACAGAACCCCCGTTTGAGCTAAGAACCGCAGGCACCGCATGGTGTTCGCAGACACCTTCTGACCCACACTGCCCACATTGCTGCAGGGGCGCTTGGTCTGTGGAAGATGACTGGCGGAGTGACGCGTGGTCCCCAAGGCCGCACCTTGCCTTTGTCCAAGGGAGAGTCCTAGGCTCTGCCCCCACTCAGGAAGGGGCGGACCGGGCGCGAGTTGTGCAGTGGCTACCTGGCTCCAGCTGCCAGGTGGGGAGCTTCTCTGTGTGTGACGCCACTGCTTTCCCTTGGCAGGTGTGTACCAGGTGATCAAGGGCATCGTGTCCCCCGTCGGTGACACCTACGGGAAGAAGGACCTCGCAGCAGCACAGCACCGGGTGGCCATGGCACGGCTAGCCCTGCAGACGTCCGACTGGATCCGGGCGGACTCCTGGGAGAGTGAGCAGGCGCAGTGGGTGGAGACGGTGAAGGTGCTGAGGTAATGCTGGGTGTCCTCTGGGGGGTGAGGAGGGGCTGAAGGCTGAGCGGGGCTTCACCCAGGACTTCCCAGCCAAAGGCAAGAAATGTCTCCCCTAGGGAGACCGAGAGACAGAGGGAGACCAACAGAGTCTCCCTCTCAGAGAGCCCCCTGGGCCAAACCGTTCAGAAGGGCTGCCCTGCAGGCCGGGGCAGGATACACTGGACAGCCCGCTCGAGAGCACGAGGGCTCCAGGGCCACCACTTGGTAGCTGTGCAGCTCTGGGGGGTGACCCATTGTCACATGTAAAAAACGAGGACAAAAATGTAAGTATCATTTTATGTGACCCAACCTATCCCCATGCAGACCCACTGCCCCCGAGGGAGTCAATTTCCACTCAAAGGGACCATAGGGAGGTTTCTGAGACTACATCTTTACAGGATCGTTCTCCTTCAGAGTGACTGGTGGTTTTGAACCTTCGGCCCTGTGGTTAGCCTAACCCACAGAGCCACAAAGACTCTTTTGTGTAACCCAAACCATATCATAATAATATTTAGGAAAGGGGGCATTTCATGGCCTAGCTCAAAATGTGCACTTAGAAAATTAGCCATCATTGGGTAAGATATGATAAAATAATAATAAATTATAAATTATCAGGGGTTCCGGGGGAGGGGGGAGCTGGGAGGGAGGGGGGAAAATGAGCTGACACCAGGGGCTCAAGTGGAAAGCGGGTGTCGTAAGAATGATGAAGTCAACATGTGTACTAAAGTGCTGGACACAGATGACGTATGTACAGATTGTGATGAGTTGTATGAGCCCCTAATAAAATGATTATTTAATTTAAAAAAAAAGAAAGAAAATTAGCCATCAAGTTCTACATATTCTAACTTGTATTTAAAAGAGAGAGGGGAGAAAAAACAGATTCCACACCCAAACATTGTAATTCAGGACATTTTGTTTCTTTTTGGAATTGCTGTTAGTGTTTAGCATGATCAGTGTAACTTTAAAAAGACCTGCACGTTGGGGAGGAGCCTTGGTGGGACAGTGGGTTACACGTGAACCACCAGTCACAAGGTTACCAGTTTGAATGCACCAGCTGCTTCAAGGGAGAAAGGTGAGGCTGTCCGTTCCCATGAAGACCTACCGCCTCAGAGACCTGCAGGGCAGCTCTGCTCTTCCCTACAGGGTCGCTGCGAGTCAGAATGGACCCGGACGACCCCTGCTGAGTCACACACGAGCGACGCACTGGGTACTGCCTGTGTCTGCCGCCTGTACAGGGAGGTTGCCAGCGAAGCAGCAGGCCCCTCCTGTGGGGTCCAGAAGCCCACAGGCCCCCAGCTGTCAGGGATGTGAGGGGAGCCAGGTCCCCGTGCCACTGGTGAGAGCCAGCTCTGCTGGAAGAGACTGCAAATTGTGGGCTGTGTCTTGTGTCTGTTGTGAGGCACTGGTGCTGTCAGGCAGGCCCAGGACCCTTGGGGGCGCCGTAGAAGCTCAGCAGTTTGAAACCACCAGCTGCTCCGCACGAGAAAGCTGGGCTTTGCACTCTCGTGAAAAGTTACAGTGTCCGAAACCCACAGGGACAGGTCTGCCCTGTCCCGTCGACTGATGGCAGTGGGGCTGAGGGTTCCCGGGGAGCAGGAGGCACGAGGCACAGGGCAGAGGCACCGGCAGCCTCGCCATCGCCAGTTAAGGTTTTTGCTCTGGACTGATCCTCAGAGTCGCTAGAGGTGACTTGGCCTCTTGGTCCCCATTCCTGACTCTCTTGGCCAGCCTCGTACTGCTTAGACTGCATTCTGCCTTTTACTAACCACCCATCGTGCGGTGCCAAGATCATACATTGAAAATTACATTAAAAATGGACACCCTGTCCTTTTACAGTGGGGCATATCGTCATCTCGCATTTATCTGAGCTATTACAATATCAAAAGGTAATATCAGGAGAGACCAGTCCCTGGAGAAGGGCATCATGCCTGGATAAGTAGGGGGCCTTCAACCCAGGGGACGCGTCTCGGTGAGATGGGTGGATGAGTGGCTGCAGCAATGGGCTCAAACATAAGCACCATTGTGCGGGAGACGCGGGACCGGGCGGTGTTTCCTTCTCTTGTGCGTGGCATCTCTGGGAGTCGGCGTTGACTGGACAGGAGCTGATGACAGCAACAATAGAAGCAAAGCCATAGATAATCCAATAAGCCATTGGGCTTTGACGTGTAGCCAGAAGTGGACATTGTTTTCTGGCAGCCTGTGAGAGGCAGCATGGCTTGGGGCACAGGCTCTGGAGTCAAATTCGCTGGGGAAGTGATGTGACCTCAGGATTTGGCCTCCCTTCCTCACCTCATAAAACCGGCTGACGTCACCTACTTCACAAGAGGCCATGGAAGTTAGATGAGACGATGTCGGCAGGACACCTGGTTTATAGTAAGTGCTTAATAACGTTAGCTGCCTCCCTGCATCCTCACCCTGGCTCCTCAAAGCAGCTAAGCTGCTCATGAGTAAATAGCAGCGGCCCCCAGCCCTGCATGCTGTGACTAGGGCATGTACAGAGAAACTCAAGTGTGAGCCGAGATGCCACTGAACGCATTTTCTCCCTCTTCACTGTCGTCCTCGGTGCTGCCCACACCTGGCACTCACCCAGGGAGCTTTCAAACCACTGATGCCTTGCTCTCCGGAGAGGGCAGAGGTGGGGTATCCTTGGAAGTTTCAGGGCTCCCCTGAGGCGTCTAACACGGGGCAGGCCAGCGTCGAGCTCCGCGGCCCTGGTGCCAGCCGGGTGGCTCAGGCTCTGAGTGGTACTGAGGTTCTCCCAAGGGCGGGCTCAACCTGGCCGCAGGCATCGCTGGAAAGCTTGGTAAACACCTGCACCTTCCAGGGATGCTGGGCAGTGGGGTGGCTCTGGGGTTGTTTCTTTCTTTCTTAAAGGTCCCAGTTGATGTGTTTTGTGCAGTCTGGTCAACACAGTTGTGTAAGGCAGCTCATTAAGATCATGTAAAGTGAGCTTTATCTCGACAATGTACCCATTGCATTATAAAAATGCACTTAGCGCCTAACGCTTTTCTTAAATCACCTAATGCATCTATTTATTTATTGCCCAATGCATTTTTAAAAGACAATGAAAATCTGGTTAGATTTGTACTTAGATGTTTTTAGCAGCCTGGTGGAAACCTGTCCTGCCTTTCGCGCCACGTAGCAACCTCTTGCTACAGAGACTGTCCCTCATGTGACATTGATGTCAGTCGTCCTCCTGATGTCCGCTTGATGCAGACCCTGAGGCCATGGGGGTCATGTGGTGCTTTTCTTCTTCGTTTTGCTTAATTTTGATCTTTTTTAAAAATCCAGGCCAACTTTCATGCTCTAAAGGACATTGGGTAGCATTTCGCTCGCCTCTTCCCCACGTTGTTTTGGGGGAGGCCGTGGTCACAAAGTCATGGGCAGCAGTCATCACCGTCACCACCATCGTGACCTCATGTGTCCTCCCAGCACCTCACTTTGCGAATGAGGGGCCCGGGACTCAGAGAGGCGAGGTTAATCTAGCCAGCGTGGAGCCCCAGGCCCGGGACCCTAATGCCGGTCCTATGCTGCCTTCAGAAGTCATGGTCTACAGCCGGAGTCTCAAACCACGGCCCGCGGGCCACATGTGGCCCGCCAAGGACATTTATCTGGCCCGCTGGGTGTTTTTGCCCCATTTCGTTTTTTTAACTTCAAAATAAGATATGTGCAGTGCGCATAGGAATTTGTTCGTAGTTTTCTTAAAAACTATAGTCCGGCCCTCCAACAGTCTGAGGGACAGTGAACTGGCCCCCTGTTTAAAAAGTTTGAGGACCCTTGGTCTACAGTGTGGGAGTTTCCTGGGCTGACCTTGCGCTGCCACAGTGACCCCCTGATAGGGCTTCCCTTTGGGTCAGTGAGGCGGCTGAGGTCCCAGGGAACGGACTCCCAGGCCAAGCTGAGCCACTCAGACTGACAGCCTGGGGAGCAGCAGCCACCGCCTGCAACGGCAGAGGGGAACCCCGTGGGGGAAGTGTTGCTCTAGGATTCATCACGTACACACCAAAGCTGGAACATCAGGGTCATGTTCAAAGAAGGGCCGATGGGAGCTCCGAGCTTCATGGTAAGCAAAGCCAAGTGCAGGCATCGCCTTGCATTCGTGGCTTACTCAGGTGACAGCTCCAGGCTCCTTCACCTGTCAGCTCAGCAACCTTGAGCGATCGGTGAGTTCAGCCCTGCTTTACAGACGGGGAGGCAGAGGCTCTGAAGGTCAATCGCCTACTCAGTCGACAGCTAGTAAGTGGAAGTGAGACGCCAGCCTACCCCAAATGACACCAAAGCCTGGACCACGCCAAGTGTGTCCTCAGAGGGAAGCTCACCAAGCCCAGGCCCATGTGCACACTGACCATAGAAACAGCTAGAGTCCAGCCAGGCCCTCAGGAGACCCAGCTGCCCCGTGAGGCTCAGGACGGACTTTGGACGTGGACAGATGTACTTACTTATTCATCACTCTCGCCATTCCCACACTCCGCAGCCTTCGGCTTTCATAAATGCCAAGAAACCATGACCATGAAAAGAAGGCGATCCCAGTTTGCAACTGGCTTCAGGGCATGGGAGTGAGCGGACTGACAGAACGTAGTGATGATAGTAACTCATTGTATTGGTCACTTTGTATGTACTGGTCAGTGCGGGGTGAAGCCCTCTATAGACATCACCTCACTTAATCCTCACAACCACTCGGTAGAGTTAAAAACTACACACTCACTGCCCGCACGTCGCTTCTCCCCACTTCTCGCAACACGAAGGGACCGAGTAGAAGAACCTCTCTGGGTTTCTGAGACTTTAACTACTTACTGGAGAAGACAGCCTTGTCTTTTTCCTGGGGAGCAACTGGTGGATTCCAACCGCTGCTCTCCTGGTTCACAGCTCAGTGCATAGCCCACTGCCGAGCAGTAGACTCACCGTCACTCTGTAGGGCAGAGTAGAACTGGCCCTGCGGGTTTCTGAGCCTGTACGTGTTTGTAGCCGTAGAAAACTTCGTCTTTCTCCTGTAGGGGGCTGGTGGTTTCAAACTG
Source organism: Echinops telfairi (assembly GCF_000313985.2). Lineage (NCBI taxonomy): Eukaryota > Metazoa > Chordata > Mammalia > Afrosoricida > Tenrecidae > Echinops > Echinops telfairi. Next base: position 7,529,623 of record NW_022103913.1, read on the forward strand.
CTGACCCTGAGGTTAGTAGTCCAACAAGGACCCCACTACTCCTTCAGAGCACCTTTCTACAGAGTAGGTGCTCTTACCATCCCCACTTTACAGATGGGCACATTGAAGACGGATAGCTGAAGGAGCTCAGCCAAGACTGCACCCTGCTAGTTGGAGTCAGATTCCAACCCAAGCCCTCTAATTCCAGCCCTTAACGGGACAGTGGGCCCCTCCCCACAATAATCCACAGAGAGCTAGGTTCCCAGTGTTCGACAGGAGAGCAGCGCTTTCTCGGCACAGGTAAGGCTGGTGTTCGTTTCCATGCCCAGGAAACACGACATCAGTGAGGCTCCATGCATGTGGGGCTGTCTGCACTCACAGAAGCAGTGAGCCTCGCCTTGAGCCCTCTCCCTGCGGTTGCAGAGCCCATGCTGCTTCCACCAGGCACTCTGGAAAGCCACCGAGACACTGCCAGCTCAGAGTAGCCCAAAATAGAACATGGAGAACTGAGACTAATTCTTTACATGGTTAAAAGCCTCGTCTTTCTCCGTGGAACAGCTGGTGGTTTTGAACTGCTAACCTTGTTGATAGCAGTCCAACTGGAACCCACTGCACCAATGGGGCTGCTGCTGGTCCCAGATACGGCTCGTAGGATGCAATCGTACGGGAAGCGGGAGATGAAGATCAAACAGATAGAGAAGAGGATGGATAGTGGTGATTACTTGGTTTAGGTTTTATAAAAAGAAAGAAGGAAGAAAAAAAGGTACAGGTATCCCTTCCCTTGCAGAAGACAGAGGTGAAAAAGCTGGACTTCCCAGACAATCTTACGTGTAATCCTATTTTAAACGCTGCCTTTAATGTACACTGCCCAGCACTCTTGGTATGTACCCCCATCTTTAATCCTCAGCAGTGGAGGTGGTTGCTATCAATAGCCCTCATTCCACAGCTGAGAAAATATCGATGCAGAAATCTGAAATGGTCAGGGCCACACAACAGCCAGTGGGGGAGCTGGGACTTTACGCAGATAGCCTGGCTCCAGATCCCTGCCTCTGGGCCTTGGTCCTATTGAGTTCTGAATTACTGACTTGTCCCCAGAGAACAAGTTGTGGGCCACTCACCATGCCAGTGCTTAATTCAGATAGCTCGTTTGCCTTCACACAGGTCTAAAACTGTAGGTGTTATTATCCCCACTTCCCCCCACCAAAAACCAAAAGCCAAACTCACTACCAGTGAGTTGATTTTAACTCATAGCGACCCTACAGGACAGAGTAGAACTGCCCCTGTGAATTTCCCAGACTGAACCTGTTCAAGGGAGCAGCCAGTGGTTTCGAACTGCTGGCCTTGTGGTTAGCAGCCCAACTCACAACCACTACTCCACCAGGGCTCCTACTATCCCCATTATACAGATCAAAACCGGGTCTGCGAGATGGTCTGAAGTCACACAACGAGGAAATGCAGAACCATTGACTCAGATCCACCAGATTCTATCAGCCCACGGCCTGAACCACCATCAACACTAACTCCGCTGCTACACAGTGAGAGCAATCAGACGAAAATGTCAGTAGAGAGGAGTTCTGCGGGTTTCCTTGCTTTCACACAGGAAATGAATGGTCCGCAGGCAGGGAACTGTCTGGGGCAAGACGTTCCAGAGGACCCAGGTGGTGTCTGCTCCCTACACAGCGCCTGGCACAGTGCCTGGCCCATACGAGCCTCTCCACAGATATGTGGGGGACGTGTAGCCCCTGGGAGGCTATGGGGGGTGGACGGTGGACATAGACCAAGCCGTATGTTTCAACACAGGCATCATCGCAGTGAACTGCTCAGAGCCCTGCCCCAGACAGATGGCCCCGGTGACATGGCGCTGCCCCAGGCCGCTGCAGGTGGGTGCTGACCCTCGTGTGTGTATGGAGGGTGAGGTGCCAGGCATGCCTGTGAGCAGCAGAGTGGTCACAGCCCGGGCATGTGAGTCCTGCCGGTTGGTGACACTTGTGAGATTGAAAGGGCCGTCATATTAGACAACTCACCACGGCCACCCCCACCCACCTTGTAAATGGTGATGCTAATTTGGCACTTTCTGCCCCAAAGGAGCTTTCTCCCCTGTGTGATTTGTGCTGGGACACAGATTACAATCCAGGTCACACGGATAAAGTGGGGAGCGAGGCTGGGCTTCTACACAGGGCTTCTTCCACCTTTCAGATGTACCCTTATCACACTTCGCTAGAGAGACTGGCCCCTGAGGCCCCTCCCAGAGCTTTCCTGCGTTGGTTTAAAGAAACGGATGAGGAAGCCTATTTTGAATGGAATTTAAAGCCAATTTAGATTATGCTCTGAATTTGTAACCCTGGATTTCTCCCCTGTTGTCAGCTCCCAAATGTTTGGTGGGAACTTGTTGGCTGTGGCGTCCGGTCACTTTCCCTTCTTTAATGGGCAGACTAGTCCCCAAGGCCGAAGGCTGTGCACAGGCTGTGCAAAATGACCAGTGCGTGCTGTGGGGTGGGGAGGAGGGCGGCATGGGACATAAGCAAGGAGTCAAGGTCCTCCTTGGTCCAACTCCAGCCAGCCAGTCTGCAAAGGAGTCTGGTGCCAGGCCCAGGGCCTAGGATAGGCTGCCACTCTTTCAGCCAAAGACAGAAACCAGGCTGACTCAAGAAACCCTGACGCACAAGACAGAAGGCAACGTGGGGTTTTCCACCTCCAAACTGCTTCAAAGACCCAGTGAAAATTAAGCAAGTTATATTCTGTAAACTATGTGACCAAAAAACAGGTTTTACAGTGATGGTTGAAAATTATTAGCAGGTTTTGCAATGATCACAGGATACAATTGATACTCTGAACAAGGGACAAAAAGACAGATTTTGTAATGACCACAGGAAATTGTCTATACCTATATTTCTCCAGGGCTCATCAGCCCACCATCCCCTGATGCCTGCTGGCTTACTACCACCTTCCTCAGTCAGAATATTGAACTTAAAAGGAAATTTTTCTGGAAAGGCGGGGAGGGGTTATTGCATTTTGGATTTCTAAGAAACTAAATCTTAAATTATGTTATATTTCTAGTATTTTATTTAACAGCAGGCTAGCCCTTTTACCCCCTCTATCAAGTCCACCACGGGGGCACCCCACTTGGGCTGGCGGGACAATCCTTCCAGATCAGTAGGTTAAATAAACCTAAACTAGTGCTTTTGGACATCGCAAGGTCAATAATTCGCAGCCACTGAGATGAGGCTTTCTGCTCCCATGAAGAGGTACAGCCTGGGAAACCCACAGGGCCCTTCTTGACTCTGTGCTGTAGGGTCTCTGTGAGTAGTGTTGACTCCATGGCTGTTCGTTTTCGAGAGCAGACGCTTCCAGAATCCTCGCTCTTTGGCTGGTCTCTCCCTTTTCCCTGTAGGGTTCAGTCAGAACCCTCTTTCCCCACAAGCCTGGTCCTCCGCCTTCACTGGGATCAGCTCTCTCCCTGCACCAAGACCCACTCCGCGTCTCCTTCCAGTGGCTCTCGCCCTACTCTGCTGGGCACGGCATGGTGGGCTTTGTCCCTCATCCCTTCTCTCTCCCTCCAGGCCCGCAACCATTGTGTTCTTGTGCGATGCAGCTGGCTGAAAAAGGACTTTTTTCACTGAATGAAAGCTAATCATTAAAAAAAATCAGACACTCTACTTAAACACATGATCGTAGCTCTATTTTTGTTCATTTGTTTCTGATGGTGGAGAAAAGTCTAAAGTCGTCAAAATGTGTTCAATTTTAATTTTTAAAATAGATGTACATCTGGATTAATCCTAACTATCAATAGTAGTATAGTACATCTATGAATGGCATCTTGGATACTTAATGTTGGAGTTTGTATGGCTTCACACACTCTTTAAATATATATTTTACATGAAAATATCTCATAATTTGGGAATATTTGACAAAAATGTTTTGTCTTTTTCTTTCATCTTAAGAACTAGTATGACTGATGGTGGTGGCAATTATTGATACTGTGAATTTTAAGTTGTATCAAGCATGATAGAAATTTACTCTTGCAAAATTTACCTCAGCAAAATGCACAAATGAAGTGCTTTGAAATGTATTTTATTCATTTTTAAAGTATATTTTTCTATTTATCAAAATATATCAGGGGCTTTAAAGGTGTTCATGGCCTTTGATTAATAAATACCCTTTCTTCGAATCTGGATAAGGGGAAAAATGAGAAATTGATGCCAAGGCCCATGCAAATGATGGTGTTTATCACAACAGTCGCCACCTTGCGGGAAAACAAAGGGAACTCCAATAGGTAAACATGGACGTAAATGATGCCGTATACATACGGCGAGGAGTTTGCCTCAAAACAGAAATGTTTGTGAGGTAAGTAAGAAAAGAAGGACACAATACTGCTGTGATTCCAAACGTGCGCCGGACAGGTAGCGGGATAGACTGCCCTGTGCGTTTGCCTGTGAAGGAGATAGACCGAGTAGGGATGACCGCTCGGCAGTTTCTCTAAGGAAGCAGAGTTATGCATGATTATTGCTTTCTACCAGAGGGATTTTTACAAGCGCGGCAGGGGTTTTCTCTGCCTAAGGTTGGCATTTGATGAGGTGGCATGGGTGTTCCTATGACAATATTTCTAAAGGATCGTTTGGCATGCAGTGTGTGTTAGCACGTGCTGTGAACAGCGCACTTACTGGCCACCAGAGCCCCTGTGATTTGGGGCTATCCTTGGGCCATTCCCCACCCCACCCCCATACGCAGACAATAGCTGAGTTCGGGCAGCTGGGGTGTGAAATGCTGGGACAGGTGACACCTCCCCGGCCCTTAACAGCCCCACTCTGTGTGCTTCCTGGGAATGGGGGTCTCTCCCTTGGCTGATGGTAGCCAGCAGAGGATTCCCTTTCCGTCCACCCAGAGCAGCACTTCCTCCCACATCATCCATTTACACAGACTGTTCCAAGGTGGCAGATGGCAGTCCCTGGGGGAAAATAATTCACACTTGGCTGCTAACTGAAAGGTTGGCAGTTCACACCCACCCAGTGGCACCACGAAGAAAGGCGTGGCAACCTGCTTCGGTAAAGATCACAGCCGAGCCAACCCTCCTCTTGCCCTCCTGCTCGTCACATCCCAGGACGCGGCTCTCTTTGTGGCGTCCTTTCTGCGCAGGCCCCGCTGTCTGAGTGCTTAAGCTGAACCACCCCGGCCTACCATGGCTCCCTTGGCATTACTAGCAACCACCCCGTGCCTGGCACGGATGCTGCCGTGCGGAAACTCCCCACAAAAAGCCACTGGAAGAAGAAATGGTTCTTCTCTGTTCTCTACCTGTGGGCATGGTGGGCACGTGCCCATGGCTGCAGGAGACCTTGGAATGAAATGTACATCATCTAACCTCCTCTGTGGGAGAGCAATGAGAAACCACCCACTTATTTGAAAGGTCAGACACTGGTGACTTGCTGTACACTTACTACAGTGGTTGAATAAATAAATTAATATTAAAATATGACAAAATAATATCATTTATAAATTATCAAGGGTTCGTGGGGGAGCGGGGAGGGAGGGGTAAAATAAGGAGCTGATACCAAGGGCTCAAGTAGAAAGCAAATGTTTTGAGAATGATGATGGCAACATATGTACAAATGTGCTTGACACAACGGATGGAGTGTGATAAGAGTTGTACGAGCCCCCAATAAAATGATCTAAAAAAAAGAAGGAAGAAATTAAGATTAAAACCTCACAGATGCGGGATAGGTCAACTCCATACAGACATTCTGAGCAGTATCACCAGCACCAAATGAAAATGTGAGTTGTTACATTTTCAAATGCAATGTACTGGTTTTTAGGAAACACTCCATAAGGGTTGAGTGGATACTTAGACAAATGGACTGATGGGTGAAGGAATCAATAAGCAACAACAACAAAAACTCACTGTGTTGAGTCAATGCCAACTCAGAGCGACCCTGTAGGACAGGGCAGAGCTGTTCCTGTGGGTTTCCACGACTAGCTCTTTACAGGAACAGACAGCCGCGTCTTTTTCCTGTGGGGCACCTGTTAGTTTCAAACTGCTGACCTTGCAATTGGCAGCCCAACTCGTAGCCACCAGGGCTCCTACAAATGAATGAATGATGAACTCATATTCCACTTACACTGCGCCAGGCACTGCTCTGAGAACCTTATAATTATGAACTTATTTAATTCTAAAATGCCCCTGAAATAAGAAAAAACTCAATGGATAAAAGATACAACACTTGAGACTTGGCACCTTGGATTAGAATACCCAGTCTAAAAATTCCATAGCAATGATTTCCGTGCATTTGACAGGGATTTGTGATCGCCTTTGTGAGCACTTGTCCCCTCCAGCAAGCACTCAGGGCGAATAGCATTCATTCTGACTCACAGTGACCCTAAAGGGCAGAGTAGGGTCTGTTGTTCAGAGGGGTTTCTGGGCTACGTGCCCTGCTGGGGAAAACCTAATGAAACATCAGCTCCAAGCCCACCCACCCCCCCACTGACCTCCAGTCAATTCATAGCGACCCTCCAGGACCGGGCAGAACTGCCCTGTGGGCTTCTGAGGCTGTAGCTCTTCAGAAACAGAAAC
>NW_022103913.1:7536263-7537475 GCF_000313985.2 Echinops telfairi
TCATAGCGACCCTCCAGGACCGGGCAGAACTGCCCTGTGGGCTTCTGAGGCTGTAGCTCTTCAGAAACAGAAACCCTCACCTTTCTCCCGAGGAGCAGCTCGTGAGTTTGAACTGCTGACCTTGCAGATAGCACCCCATCTCCCTGGGCTACCATGGGAAAGGACTCTGACTATTCTCAGTTTGAACTCACGCACCAAGCAGCCCAGGGTCACAGGAGCGTTGAATAGCGGCGGAGCCAGAATTCAAGTATAAGGAGTCTGTTCTTCGGCTCTGGTTCTGAGCCGTTCCGAGAGTGTGCATACAGGAATGTACCAATGTCTGAGCGGAATTTTCAGTAAGCTCCTCTGTGGTGTCCGGAGTATGCCGCTAGAGTCCTTGAAAAGTGCGTCCCCGTAATCACGCCTGCCACTGTAAAATCCTGAAATGCGCCTGATATCATCGCTTCATGGATAGGAACCGCAAGGTCCTGAGGAAGAAGACCTTGGCCCAGTCCCTACAGCAACAGGTGGTCCAACTGAGGCAGAACTTTCCCACTCCACAGACAGCCCAGTGCTGCTCTGGAGAGCCGTTTCTCTGCCCACTTCCAGAGTCCCTTCAAGGCCCTCGCTAGGGGAGCCTTCCCTCGTGGCACAGTGGGGCTTCCAGGCGTGATGATGGGAACGCACTGTAGCGGGACTCTGGGTACCACAGAGGCGCCTCCTGAAAATCCATACACACGATGGTACATTCCTGTATCCACCCTCTGTGAACGGTTCAGAACATTGGGCTGCTAACCAAAAGGTGAGTGGTTCAAACCCATTAGCCGCTCCAAGGGAGAGAGAGGAGGCTGCCTGTTCCCATAAAGATTTTGTCCCAGAAATCCTAGAGGATTTGTGTTACAAACCTCTGGGTTGGAATCAATTCACTAGCAGTGGGTTGGATGGGTTTGGAACTGACGTTGATGTTAGAGTTTCCCTAACAGGTGGTAGGTAGTAGCCCGCGACAAAACCTCGCCACACTCACTGCCACGCAGTCAGCTTGGCTCATAGTGACCCTACAGGACAGGGTAGCACTGCCCTGTTCGAACTGCTGCCCTTGCAGTTAGCACCCCATCTCCCAGGGCTACCGTGGGAAAAGACTCTGACTATTCTCAGTTTGAACTCACGCACCAAGCAGCCCAGGGTCACAGGAGCTGTTGAATGGGGGAGCCCAAATTCAAGTGTAAGGAAGTC
>NW_022103913.1:7537575-7538639 GCF_000313985.2 Echinops telfairi
CTGTTGAATGGGGGAGCCCAAATTCAAGTGTAAGGAAGTCTTTCTTTTCAGAAATAGAAAGTCTCATCTCCGAGTAGTGTGGTTTCAAACTGCTGACCTTGCATCACCACTGTGGCTGCTCAAAACGCCTAAAGGAGCCCTAGAACTGGTTCACTCCAGCTCAACTCCCTGCTGAGAATGTGCTTTTCTACCCCAGGGAGACTGAATCAGTCTAGTTGAACAGGATCTCCAGGTGATTCTTAAAATGTAGTTTCTGAGTCAGAATCGCCAGGGCGTTAATGCACATTCTCAGCAGGGAGACAGACTGGAATGAACCGGTTCAAAGCCCTGCTCTGAACTGCAGCTTCCAGGTGACTTGAGAGCTACAGGGCACTACACCCCCAGCCCCTGTCCTCTTCTGAAGCTGCCATTGGCTTCCCAGAAAGGCCAGAAAGCTTGCCACTTGCTCTTAGCCTGAGCTTGGTGTTGCCTTTTCAGACTGGCCATGCAACAAAGGGTACATGCTCAGCAGCAAGGGTGTGAGTGCAGGGTGTGAGTGCAGGGTGTGAGTGCAGGGTCCGCAGGAGCGCTGCACGGAAGGCTTCTCTGTTGAGCTGCACATACAGACACCCGCCAGCAGGAGGCGACAGACCCTCACAGTTACGGCTGCCCAGTTTGAGGCCAGACTTCCTGGGTTTGAATCCAAACTCCTCAGAGCTGTGTGACCTGAGATAGCTTACTTGCCTCTCTGTGCCCCAGCCGCCGCCACCATGCCTGCCCCCTGGCACAACATGGGCACAACAGTGATACATTTCTCATAGCGTTGCTTTGAGGACTGAAGTGCTCAGCAATAGCTCCCGAGTACGCACGCTGTCAATGTTGGGCATCATTTCCACCATCACAGTCGTCCTCCCGTTAGAACACATTCCAAAGGTTTAGCCACATTGATCAGTTCTGGAGGACTGAGGGGCCATGCCCTGGAGTCTTAGGGATCTTTTGGTTATCCTAAGATACTTTATAAAGAACTGTGTGGTGAGGTATACTTATAAAAAAACAAAAGCAGTGGCAAGTGTTAGGAGATGGAT
>NW_022103913.1:7539118-7541050 GCF_000313985.2 Echinops telfairi
CAAGCCTTGTTGCTAATCAAGAGATGGGAGGGTCAAGTCCAAACGGAAGGGCCTCAGGAGAGAGGCCTGGTGATCTGCTTCTGAAACATCAGCCACAGTTCTAGGCCAACCACAGTGGGCCACCATGCGCCCAACCGGTTCCCGGGCATGGGTGTGGGATGGTCTCGCTTGAAATCACTTCGGGTGCCCTTTGGCACTTGTCTTTAAGTCTGTAAGTCATAGATACAAAGGAAGCGGCGTCTGCAGCCTTTCTGCTCAGGAGAGCGTGTGGGCAGAGGCTGTGCTGTCCGGCAGCGGCCAGGCCCACCCAGCGTGACCTCGACCTCGCCTCCGGCCCCCTCCCTTGTCTCCCCAGCCTCACCGCAGCTGAAGTTGCTCTGTGGAGCCGACATCCTGAAGACTTTCCAGACCCCGGGCCTCTGGAGAGACTCACACATCCAGGAAATCGTGGAGAAGTTCGGCCTGGTATGTGTGCACCGGGCAGGCCATGACGCCAAGGCGTACATCTTGGCATCGCCCATCCTACGGAGGTACCAGGAGCACATACACCTGGCCCGAGAGCCGGTACAGAATGACATCAGCTCCACCTACATCAGGCACGCCCTGCGCCTCGGGCGGAGCGTGAAGTACCTGCTCCCGGACGCCGTCCTCACCTACATCCAGGACCACGCTCTATACACTGGGGATAGCCCCGCCAGGAACAAGGAAAAGACAAGCCGAGTCGGCGAGACAGCCGGCTGCCCCTCCTCCTCCTAGCTTCCCGTGAGGGGAAGGCCGCTGCAGTTTTGTCTCATCTTTCTTCTTCTTTTTACATTTCTGGTCTTTCTGCTATGCTTTACTTCTGGGGAGTTTTCCAGCCCCATGAGCAAGCCCTCCTCTGAGAACCGCCTGCCTGCATCTCAACCCCAGGCTTCTCTCTGGAAGATGGTGGGTGGCCAGCCAGCAGGAGGGTGCTATTTCTCAGAAGCCCTGAAAGCAGGGCTTGCCTGTTTACTTCATGCAAATGGTTCACTGTGAGCCCCAGTGAGCTCATTAGAAGGGGGATCCTGGATGCACAGAGGGGCACATCACAGCTGCCCACCGCACCCTGCCCCGCCCTAGCATTCTTTGTCTAGTGTCCAGCTGGCCTGCTGGGAGTGATCTGAAGATGCTCATTTTACCCACCAGCCACTGCTGCCCCCACCCCACCCTAGCAGAATGTTAGCAGGGAAGTCAAAGCCAGAAAGTAGCTCTTGGCTGACTTGCACCGAGTCTTCCCATCAGAACCGTTGTCTGCCTGCTCCCGGCCACTGAGAACACTTACAACACTTACGCAGACTCTGAGGAGGGCCTCAGACAATGGTTTGATCCACCGCTGCCTTGTAAACACCAGCACTTCTAAAAGGAGCGGAGGCAAAGCAGACGCCTTGGCTGTTTCAGAGCATCGTTGTGAATGTTTCATGGCCGCCTGCCTACATGAATATTGGCACAGAGCTAAATAATAAATTGACATCAAAAAGTATTAATGAAAAGTTTCCTTTTTTCCTTCTCCCTTTGTTATATTATTCATGCCCGGCGTGCCAGCTGTGGCTGGTCTTTTGAGCTCACCCGGACACGTGCTGCTGTTCCCATGGAACCGGCAGGAATTTGTAGGTTTATGGCCTCAGCTACTAAGCAATTGCTTCTCCACAGGCTGCAAACAGTTTTCTAATGTGAAGCGCTGGGTGAACAGCCGGGCTACTGGGCCCTGAAAGATGGGAGCAGAGGCCCCCAGGTGCACAGAGGGAGGACTGGCCACCCCACTCCAGGCCAAGAAGCAGTTTGGCCTGACCTGGTTCCCTTTGATTTGCTCGCTACCTTTGCGGGCCAAGCAGCCTGGTGCATTCAGAATCTACTTCTCTAGTTGACCCTACAGATTGCGTTGGCAGAAGAAAAGCAAAGGGTTTGCCAGGA
>NW_022103913.1:7544382-7545928 GCF_000313985.2 Echinops telfairi
TCAGACCGGACTGTCTCACACAGGAAGCCGCAGCAGGGAAGTGCTGGCGACAGTGGGAATGGATGCCACACCCTGACTCACAGGCCCACAGCAGCTCTGGCCTCCCTTTATGTCCAAGTGCCATGGTGACTTTCTCTGCCGAGTTTGACAGGCTGAGGGCTCAAAGACACCCTGTACCCTCGGCACTGACAGCCCTGGACCCAAACCAAAACAGTGAGGTGAGTCCCTCCTGACTCATGCTGATACTACAGGACAGAGCAGGACTGGGTTTCCCAGATGGTAACCGTCACAGGAACAGACAGCCTCCCTCAGAGCAGTTGTTAGCAGCCCCGTGTAGCGAGCTGTTCAGCACGTAACTCACAGCACCCCCGACTGCTTCCCTGGCATCCCTGGGCTGGCAAAATGGAGACGCTTTAAAGGAGTGGAAGGTGGTTGTTTCTGTTGTGATTCAAAATCCAGGATCTGTTGGGTCAAAGGCTCAAGCTCGAGGGCCTCTCCTGTGCAAAGCTCGCACGTACAGCGGCGGGCAAAGCAGCCGGCCTGGCTTCTCAAGAAGCGTGGGGCAGGAGACGACGCGAGTCAGACGTGGCAGCAAGAAGCGGGACCCCGGCTGCTGAGAGCCTGGCGAGACTGCGTGGTGGGTTCCGCAGCCTGTGCCGGGCTCACCCAGAGGCAGGCCCTTCACGAGATAATATTTTTTTATTGTCTTTCTGAAAAGGGGTCCTAAAAACTGGCAAGATCCTAAAAACGTGTTATTGCTGCAGCTCATGTTGATGTCATGTCTCACGGAAGGAAACGTGACCCCGCACTGTCAGCTGCAGGATCCTGGTGTCATGCTGGGCCTCCTCTTCCAGCGCTCCATTGGACAGGATCGTGTTGTGATGCTTCAGGCTTTCAGAGGCTATTTGTCAGGAGGAGAGTGGCAGGCTCTTCCAGTCTGTCAGCCTCTGGAAACTTCTCCTGAACCTGCCCCCCATAGATGACCCTGCTCGTGTTTGCATTACGGGGGGCATGGCTTCCATGACCACAGCAGCGTGAAAGCCGCCACAGTGGGACAGGCTGACAGACGAGCGGTGGGTATAAGGTTTCCCAAAACCAAATTCATGGCCTTCAAGTCGATACAAACTCACAGCAATCCTATGGGACAGTGTAGAACTGCCTTGTGAGTTTTCAAGACTTTAACTCTTTACAGGAGTAAAATGCCCCATCTTTATCCCACAAAGTGGCTGGTGGTTTGAACTGCTGACCTTGTGGATCGAAGAGCAACTCATAACCACTATACCACCAGGGCTCCAAGGTACAAGGTGTAGGCCCCACAGAATGGATTCACAGTGAAGACAGTCCAGCCGGCAGGACTCCCGGGGAAAGGATGATGAATTGTGGACCTGGAGCATGAGTTCACAAGATAGAGAGTGGGTGGAAGTAAGAGGAGCGGCAGGAAGAGTTACATTTCCCAGCACCCACGTAAGAAAGAGTGTTTGACTGTGCTCAGCACCCTCCAGACACCCCGCATGCCACCATCGGGCTGTCCCAGCTCTTCCACAGA
>NW_022103913.1:7546253-7555270 GCF_000313985.2 Echinops telfairi
GGACACTGACCGCATTCCAGGTTCCAGGCTTCTCCAGGCCTTTGCACCCAGCTCGGCAGCGTGCTTGGTTGGTTTTGCAAGAACAGAAAGACAGTGATGGGGCTCCTGGATAATTTGATTTTTCTGGCCCTAAATAAAGGTTCTCCTGCGACAGCAGACACTGCTCAGGTGAGACGCGCTCATATCCCAGCGCTGGGAGAGACGCTGCCTCCGTCATGAGGCCCGCCGTGCCACCCGGATGGAATGCCATGGAATTCCATCTTAGTCCCATGGCGCTCATGGAGTTGCCACGTCCATTTGGTAGTTAGGTTAGTGTGTGAACGTGAATTTTCTTATCCCCGCCCTCACACCTCCTGTGCTAAAATAAAGTGGTCACGCCTTCACTTTTTGCAAGGGTCTCCGTGAGTAGATTGTGTTCCGGTTCATTCGCAGAGTTGTTTTCTTGGACCAAAATCAACTTTATGGATACATGTATGAGTGTTACCAATAAACCAACTATACTCGTCCCCCTAGGTGAGGACCCTAGTTCATTTAAGAACTGTTGTAAACATGACAAGAAGAATTGTTCATGGTGCCCTAGCCCTCCAGAATGGAAAGAGACCCAAAAGTTCACATAGTACCACATTTCCCAGACAGAACATTCTAAAATCCCACAAACTACAGGGAGTTTCCCGGACAGGAGCCTTCTCCACTGTGTGGGAGTTTCACTATCAAGAACAACAATGTACTGTGAACCAGATCAGTTTGAGACAGCCTGGCCACAATGAGATGCCACTTCACCTCCACAAGGCTAGCCCCATTCAAAGAAACAGAAGACAGAAAATGCTGGAGAGGATGTGGAGAGACAGGGTCTCAGATACACTGTCGGGGACTTTCACATGCATACAACCACTGTGGAAAATGATATGGCAATACTTATAAGCAACTGGGAATGGAAATCCCATACAAGCCAGCAATACCAGTATTAGGCATATACCCTGAGGAAGTAAGAGACACACCACAAGGGGATGTATGCTCTCCCGTGTTCATAACAGCACAGTCCACAATAGCAAGAAACTGGAAGCCGGCCAAATGCACAAGAGTGGAAGAATGGAGAAAGAACTACGGCACATACACACCATGGAGTACACCTCAAAAACAGTGAAGAAAGCCTGAAAACATGCATGACACGGAAGGACCTGGAAGCCATTCTGCTGAGTGAAGTCAGTCAGTCACAGAAGGACAGATATTATATGAATGCACTACAATAAGAGAAGTGCTAACTGGTCAAATCTTAGAGACCAATTCCCAAGCAAAGGGGTGGAACGTCTGCCTACTGGCCATAAACCAAGCATCACCCCCTTATGTGCACTTCGTGAGAACCACCTCAGGGGAGGAGATCCTACAGTGGTTGGGCCCCCCCTCCCTCGAGAAGGGGGGAAGGGGAGATGACCGCTCACTTGATGCTGTACGACATGGAGACAGGGCTGTAACAGACCTACCGGCCTCCGCAGGAGTGAGGGGAGAAGCTGACTGGGAAATCAAGTGAAGACCAGGGGAGGGGGCGTCTGTATCCAGAGGAGGCGCCGATAGTTCTGTTGGTGGGCATGGTGGGTAAATGGGGAGGACCAGCCTCTCATCGGGAACAGATTATGAACAATAATCGTAGGAAGGCAAAGGGGAGAATAAACCCGGTTTATGAAAATGTTTCTATCCAACCCTCGGTTAACCGTGCCTTGGACTAGGCACTGTGATGACATTGGACGCTGGCCTTACAGGGAACATGGCAGCCCCCAAGGGCCACACCAGAAGGGCTTGATGTGGAAGCTCCAAACTGAGCCTACCTCAACACTACTTGTACCCTTGGACTGAGGACGAAAATACCCTCATGGGAGAGGCTGCAAGGGATGGCCACCCCAAGGCTTTGGAAAGGGCAATCGTTGAACCTTCCGTGGGACACCCAACTCAGTAGATGTTCAGTGACTGGAGATCCAGAACCACCATATATCGGACGCCTCAGTGCTCCCCTTGCAGGAATATGACTCGTTTTTTGGTGTGAAAAAGCTTCAGTCTAAGAGACAAGGGTCAGCCCTTGCAAGCGATGATATAAGAATTTTTCCTCTGGCACCAATCTCCATGCTCAGTGTAAGCAGAGCTCAATCCATTAGGAAAGCAATCCGTACAAAGCAACAACTCATGGACTGCAGCTCGCAGTTGGACTGGGAGGCATCAACTACGTCCACGTGGAAGCACACCAGCCTGTGTGACCCAAAGACGACAATAACAAAATCCAAATGTGATGGGGGGGGGGTATCAGAGTTTAAATTGAGAACACCCAAAATCCATGTGCAGAGTGTCTGGTACGACTGGGCCTCTGGCAGATCCCCCCTAGCCACAGGTGAGGGACTTGAACAGCGTTACTATCAAACAGAGTAAACTTGATGGTGAATTGAACCGTGGTGGAATATGATACTTGTCAGTTGACCCAACCTGAATTTGCTGCATGCTCAAATATTTCTCAATTGTTCCAAGAAAGAAATGTCTTCTCTGGCTTTTAAAATATTGCTGATGTTTTTTTTCTTTCGCCCTCTGTATTTTTACCTTTATATTTATTAGTATTTTCTTTCTGTTTTGTTTTTTGATTTCTATTGTTCCTTTAGGTCACCCAGTTTAGGAAGCACAGGAGTGAATGCATAGGGGCAATAACTGATGCGATGGTTGATCTGGAGGAGGGGAGAAGGGGGAGGGGACTGGGGAGTGATCAGGGGATGTGGAGGGGGGAGGGATCATTAGAGCGGATTGCGATGATGATACAACTCTTCATAGCGGCTTAACTATGGAAGTGTCTGCTATGTGAATAGTGTACCAAGAAACTACCAAGGAAAGAGAGAAGGAAACCAGTCTTGCCCTGTGGTTGCCACGGGGGACGGAGGCTGTGCTTAGGGGCATTGAGTTTGTGGTCGTGGCGGTGGGGCAGTTTGGAACGGAATGGCAATGTTGGCTGCATAACATGAAGAGGATGCTCAATGGCACTGAAGTGTACATGTAGACGTTGTTGAATGGGCAAATGTTTGGTTTTGTATATTTTTGCCAAAATTGAAAAAAAACCTACATGAATAACAATGAGTATGGGGGAAAAGAAGATGTTCTAAAAATGTGTTGTGGTAAAGATTGTACAACTCTTCTTGATATGGCTGAACTGTTGAATTGTGTGACAGGTGGATGCAGTGCCAATAAAACTGTTTAAAAAGAAAAAATTAAACAACCCACCAACTGGGAGAGAAAAATGCCAAGGGTATAAATAATGACTTGTACTCAGACTTATAAAGATCTCCTACAACTCAAAACCAAGAAAGCCAGCCCTGAAATGTTTATGTGAGCCAAACATGTGAGCAGGGATGTGACATCACTGCCCTGAGGCTGCTCCTCAGGAGACCTCAGGAGAACGCGAGCTTTGGAAGGTTCTCTGGGAAGGCCCTGTGCTTTGGCTGGGGCACTGCCTCCTGCTGCACAGGCGGCTGTGCTGTGCCAGCAATGTGACACATGCCGAGACCTGCTTTCCTCCTGGAAGTGTAGGCCTCAGGGAACCTCGGCTAGTCAGGCAGGTGAAGAGGACTTACAGCAGCAGACCCCTGTGCAGGGATGCACAATCTGCGCTCAATAAATAGCTCATAAATTAATGTCTGGATAAACACCCTAATGGCTCTGAGAAGCCATGACAAGCAGACTCGTTTAATCAACTTTGTTTAAACCTGTGTTTGTGAGGCTCAGACGCCCATTGACTCACACACACACTCAATGACCCGGGGAGCACAGTGCTCAGGGGACCAGTTTAGGAAATCCTCGTCCAGGGGTTTCTTCCCAGTCTTCTGTGCTGCAGCCAAGGTGGCAATAAACATCCTCATCAATAGACCCTTATCAAGTGGTGCTGCTATGGGTTCGATTCCCGGGAGTGTAGTTGCTGGATCCAAGGGTATATGCACTTTTTATTTCAATAGACAATACCAGAACATAGATGATCAACTTTCTTAAATAAACTGGATTGAAACATGAAAACAATCACCAGAACTTCACAGGGCTGCTGACATTTGTATTTATTACCTATTTACTACCTATTACCTATTCCTTTCCATGGGCCCCTTCATCGCTTTCTTTCAGTAGCTCGGTGGTGAATAGTCAGGAGCTCACTCTCTCAGCAGGGAGGGACATCGCAGTTTGGGAGCCAACATCATTCTTGCTCTTTTCCCCAGTGGATTTTCCCCAAATCAAGGATTTTTCCTCTTTATCTTTTCTATACACGAACTCCTGGCGCTAACCTACATAGGGGTGAAGGCAGTCTGTTACTATCAACACAGACCCAAGCCGGACTCGCTGCCCTCAGGTCAACTCAGCCTCACAGCGACCGTGTAAGGATGCCCTTCATGGGAAGGACCCGGGGACAGACGCCACCCCGCCCCCCTTTTTCTTCTCTTCCCTCTGCGTGGTTTCTAACCAGGAGAGGTGTGCTGTGGCAGCTCGGGTCCTCTCACCAGACCTGTCCCATCTGTTTGCTGAGCACCTCATCGGAGAAAGCCGGACTGTGAAGAAGAGTGCTGTATCAGAAGGAGGGAAGGCACCATGCAGCTGACAATCCTGCGTGCCGAGAGTGAGGAGGACTTGAAGCACTTGCTGATGAAGATCAGGAAGCTGCAGCCTGCAGTCTGGATTACGACTCAGTGGAAAGAAACCCCAACTCCTCACAATTCGACCGATACGTAGCATCATGATAAACAGCCAAGCACTTCGCCGCAGCGCCACCAAGGGCCCTGCGTGCCCACTTTGCCAAAGCTCGGCAGATTAGTACAGGTGGGTGCTGAGAGGTGTGGAGCTCCCTTCCAAAATGTCACCTTGTCCAAAGACCTAGCTTTCCTAAGTCTGCCCCCCTCACACTTCCACCTCCTGTCCCCCAGCACCGAGGCTGGAGGAGGGTCTCCCTTCAGCTTCCACAGCCCCTCGGCAGCCCTCTCACCCTGTTGCCGTGGCTGTCTCCCCCACATGACTGTTCACCCCTCGAAGGCGGGGCCCGTGGGAAACCACGCAAGGCCCCCTTCCCAGCAGCACCTGCTTTCCTTTGAAGGCCTTCTCTCCTGTACTCCTGTGTTTGCCCCCTGGAGCTTCAGTCCAGAACCAAGCGACGGGTTGGATCAGCTACTCTGTCTGTCCCTGTGGCTGTGTGCTACCCAGCTCCCAGCACACCGTCCGTGATTCTGGTCTCCCTGGCCTCCCATAAGCTCAGCATCCTTCACAATCCTCCCAGGCAGTTGTTTCCCACTCGCCAGGCCCCCTTTGCTTTGCTTACAAAGAGAGAAGACGGAAGAAATGAGAACTAGCCCAGCACGGAGTGAACAGGTGACTGGCCTCCTCCTCAGAGGGCGCACTACGAGACCGAGACCCGTGCGTGACTGAGAGGACCGTGGCCAGCCGTTCACCACCAAGGCTGCCATCGAGTCAGTGCTGGCTCAGAGCGACCCCTGTGGGTTTCTGAGACTGTTTCCGGGTGTAGAAAGCCCAGCCTCCTGCCTCGGAGCGGCTGTTGGTTCCCAGCTTGGGACAGTGCGGGTTGCAGGCCCACCTGTAACCACTCCACCACCAGGCGCCATCTGACCACAGACGTGTTTAAAGGCGTTTTGATTGGAATAAAGTTGTACCTGTAAGTAGCAAGACTTTGTTCCTAATCCTCACATATCTCACAGTTTCTCCCCTTTCGATGTACCCTTTTCCACCCTCGAGCTAGAAAATTTCTACTTATCCTTCAATACCCTGTTCCTGCACGCAGTCACCATCTCGTCCTTGAGACACGTTATTCGCACTTCTGCTGCTACCTTTCTGTCCCCTGCTGGTCTGACTTCCTGAGAGTCATGTCTCACACGGGGCGGCATGCTGAGCACTGGGACTAGGTCCCGGCACCTGGCAGACATTGCTCACCAGTGTCTGGGGAGAGGACACGTGAACGTGAAACGTGGCCCTTCTTCCAGTTCTCTCAGTGGGCGTTCACGAGCTCACATCACTGTGTGTCCAGCGTTTGACCAGGTGCTATGAGAAAGACAAACAGAAGTTAAGACACAACAAGTGGCCCCAAAGCACTGTGGGAGCCAAAGCAGGCATGCTCAAGGATGTCTGCATGAGAAAGAGCCACGTCCACCCGCGGCAGCGTGGGCCCAAGCAACATGAGGGGCCCAGCCTGGGGCTCTCTGAGCCCCGCAAGGAGAAGCTGGGAGAATGAGGCCCGAGGAGAAGAGCAGGAGTCCGGCTTGGCTGTGAGGACACAGGAGACAAAGCACCGGCATGGAGCTTGCCTAGAGACGAGACGGGGGCAGCATTGGGGAAAGACAAGGACCAAGATGGCAGAGGCCCTTAGTGGCATGGAAGGGCAACAATGAAAAAATAACTAGAATTCCAGAGGACGTGCGCCCCAGATACTGTGAGCATGAGGGTTCTGAGACATTGAAGGACGTCCCCAAGACCACACACCTGGGGACAGTGAGGCCGTCAAGTGGAGAAGGAGCGCTGGACTCCCACTGCACTCTGTCAGTCCGGAAGCAGAGGGCAGAGTTGGGCAGCAGGGGAGGGCACAGATGAGGGATTTACAGAGATGATGCCAATGTTCTTTGAAATGTGTTCTCTGCCCCTGAGTCCCTGGGCTCCCAGCCTCTTTCTTATCTGTTTGGATATGCACGTACCCTCCACAAGAGCAGACCACTGGCTGAAAGGCTGCCTCACCTCTACTACCTCTAAGGAACTGGGACAGAGACTGTGGTCTGGTGGCTAACCCCAAGTTTGGCCTGCCCCACCTTCTGGGATCAACGTGCCCCAATCTGTATTCACTCTCAGAAAAAGGCCAGAGGAGCCCTCACCCAGGGAAATCCCGAGGACCCTCCTGTGCTCCCTCGAAATCAGTGTGTGTGTGGCCAGCGACTGCCCGTCCATCTCTTCAGTGTGCAATTCTGCCTCAAGAGTGCAAGAACGTTGGTCTGGCCAGATGTGTTCTTTTTAAGCCTGGTGGAGACCCACTAGGGGCATTAATCTTTAACTGGTTATAGATGATTCTGCTTAGAATACATGCCCCGTGCTTTTGTTTCACGTGGAGACTCACGTTCTACTTTCATACTGATGATGACTGGGGAGACGCAGTGCCCTCTGGGACTTGCACCGTGGATGCACAGATCCGATGCAGCAGGCCCACCACATCCCCGTGGGTCGTGACCTGGGTCAGGAGCAATCGGTTGTCTTTAAGACCTTAGGTTTGGGGGAGAACAGAGCCAGACACAGATTCAGCCCCCAGCCCTGCTCCTCCTCATCCATGTGACCTTGGGCATGTTACAAACGCCCTCTCTAAACTGTAATCTCTTCTGAAAACAAGACCCGATGGACTCGTGTCGTACGCAGCACAAAAACTACCCGAGGTCACAGTCATCACTTTGGGAAAGTAGTGAACTTTGTACGGACCTCTTCATATCACAATGCCCATCCCTCACCCTCCCCAACCTCCTCTTCCTGCCAAGGGGAACTGCCTGCTCTCTCTCTGACTACCGAGTTAGCTCTTCAGAGCCATCTCTAATCTTGCTAGTGCCTAATGCTCCTGATTAGCTGCACAAGAAGGCCCCAGGGTGGAATAACCAAACCCACAAATCTGCCTCCACAGGCATGGGCTTCCAGAAAGCTGTAAATACATACAAAGCATATCTTTTAAAGTTACTCCTGGATATATATATATATATAGAGAGAGAGAGAGAGAGAGAGAGAGAGAGATTCTGAAGAGTATCCTCAAAATGAAAACACAACATTTATAAATCCTCTTCAAAGTCTCAAACCCTCAAGAGCTTGCCCTGAACCATAAGACCATGCACACATACATAATACCATGCATGCATACATGAGACCATGCACGCATACATGAGACCATGCATGCATACATGATACCATGCACACATACATGAGACCATGGCCGCATAATAACATGCACGCATACATAAGACCATGCACACATACATGAGACCATGCACGCATACATGAGACTATGCACAGATACACCAAGTGCTTAAAGAAATCAGTGCTCAAAGTAAGCGAGCAAAAAATATGCAACAGGCTTCAAAGATATGTAGAAAAATTCCATGATCTTTTCATTCAATTTTTCCACAAAAAAATGAAGGCCCCTCATATCCCTCTGGCTCCTTTGCCCAGCCACTAATGAGCCCTGTGATGCAGTGGGTAAGTGCTCCCCTGCTAAGCAGCAGGTCCATGGCTCAAACCTACCAAATGCTCTCTGGGAGAAAGCTGTGGCATGGGAACTTGACTTCTCCCGTCTCCCCATCTACTGGACTGCCCACAGGGCGCTATGACCATGGAAAGGCTACTGAAGACGCACACTCAGGCTGGCTGCTCCTGCTCTCCCTGCTGCACCACCACACCCAAGACCCTCGCTCAGCTGAGCAGAGCTCACCGCCATGCTGTTCGGAGTCTCTACCTCCCCCGAACCTGCCCAGTCTCCTCCCCGGGGTCCTCCTCCAAAAGGTCGACACGGCATAGAACTATCCAAAAACAGCTGCTCTCTCCACACAGCTAGGACCTTGGATTTCGATCCTCCACTTCAGAAAGTCACCAGCGTGCTGCTGAGGATAAGGCGGTGTGACGATGGCAAACAAGGTTCCCCAATAGGAATGAGCAGAGGAAGTGAGTAGCCATGAGCAGGATCATCAACTCCCATACTTCGGGATCAAATTGCCAACCCTACTGTCCTTAGCAGACCCTGTGTGAGATGGAGGCACGTTTGACCTGTCTCCTTGGCTGAAGTCTCGGGAGACTGAAGTTGTCTCACCCACAAGGGGGAACATTGAATGAGAGGTGGAGGGAGACCCACCGGACCTCAGTCTTGGGTGGCTCGGGTTCTTGCAGGGAAGAGGGTCCCAAAGGCCCCCTTTTTTAAAAAAATTATTTCATTGGGGGCTCATACAACTCTATCACAATCCATACATACATCAATTGTATAAAGCACATTTGTA
>NW_022103913.1:7555995-7557033 GCF_000313985.2 Echinops telfairi
GGCTGGTGTGCTTCTTCCATGTGGGCTTTGTTGCTTCTGAACTACATGGCCGCTTGTTTACCTTCAAGCCTTTAAGACCCCAGACGCTATATCTCTCGATAGCCAGGCACCATCAGCTTTCTTCCAAGGGGCCTTTTCCTAGTGTTCTCGCCCTACCTCACAGACAGCTCTATTAAACAGAGAGAGCGGATCATCCTGCTCACATAATGTCAGTGCAATCCGGCAGCGATTGCCCAGGACACCTGCATTCTGATGGCAGCCCGCCAGCCAAGCACCATCTGGCTCGCCTTCTCCAGTGCATCCTCCCACACGCCCCAGTCTGCACCGACAACACATTCAGGGGAGCTTCCCGGACCCCAGGCATTTCCCGTGGTGTTTCTTCTTCCTGGAATCTTTTCCCCTAAGGCTGGCTGGGCCCTCATGCCTCAGTCAAATGGCACTTCCCATAAACACCTTTCCCAATCCCCTGCCCCAAATCACCCACCCAGTTTATATCAACAACCCCGTGACTACACTCATAGCACCTATTACTGTCTATACTTATTGTTGTAACTAATTATTTCATTCTCTTTTGATAAAAGGTACCGGCAGAATGATTTCCCTGGAACCCTAGAAGTGTAGTTTGCCCTTTCAGGAACTCAGGTGTGGGCTTCTGCTGGTTGGTGGCTCACTAACAACACAGAAATTGCAGGCTCTCCCCCACCCCCAACCCATGCTTCAGTCCCCCCAACTCCCAAACCCACGCTTCAGGCTCCCTTTGGACCCATGCTTCAGGCTCGACACCACCCCCACCCTTGACCCATGCTTCAGTTCCCCCAACCCCCAGACCCATGCTTCAGGCTCCCCCCATGCTTCAGTCCCCCCCTCCCTGGACCCATGCCTCAGGCTCCCTGGACCCATGCTTCAGGCTCCCCCACATGCTTCAGGCTCCCTCTGGACCCATGCTTCAGCACCTCTGCCTCCCGAGACACATGCTTCAGGTCCCTCTGGACCCATGCTTCACCACACACACACACACACACACACACACACACACCC
>NW_022103913.1:7557133-7558056 GCF_000313985.2 Echinops telfairi
ACACACACACACACACACACACACACACACACACACACACACACCCTGTCCCCAGACCCTTGCTTCAGGCTCCAGGAGTCATTGCTCTTACAAAGGAAGGTGGGTGAGGCCTCGGGCTTGGGAAATGTGGACTCAGGCTCTTTGCAAATTCAGGCGTTGGGGGGTTAATGGTAGAATCCTTGCCTGTCCCGTGGGAGGCCCAGGTTCCCAGCTGATCCCGAACGCGTGCAGCTGCCACCCATCCCTCAGTGGAAGTGTGCATGTTGCTCTGATGCTGAGCAGGTTTATGTTGGGCCGGGTTGCCTAGAGGAACAAATCCAGTGATGCTCACATATGTGTAAGAAAGAGCTTTATATCGAGAAATTTATCAGGAAAACATCCCAGCTCAGTCCAACTCAAGTCCGTGAGTCCCTCTCCAGACTCGGGCAGCCTCATGCAATGATGCAGAATGCAGGAAGACCACAGGGCAGTGGGTGCAAAGGCATGTGGATCCAATGGTGGCCACATCACAGGGCTGGAAGCAACCAGGGTCAGTCAGCAGGAAGGTACCAAACCCCTCCCCCAAAACAAACGCAAACCTTCCGAGCAGAATTCCAACTGTGACAATGTACTCTGTTAGCAAGGTTGGGGAGAAACAAACAGGGCTGCGGGAAGGCAAAGGTCCGATTCTGTGGAGGAAAATGAAACAATGCCGAGCAAGGACTATCCGTCTCTTTCCTCTGAACCAGGAACCTAAGGTCACTCAGAAACTCACGGCCACTGTGCCCTTTCTGACGCATCGCAGTCCCGCAGGCCAGAGCAGAACCGCCCGGCGAGTTTCCCAAAGAAAGCCTCCTCTGCCCAAATAGAAGACCTAAGCCCTTCTTTGTTGCACTGCATGTAACAGTAAAGGGCTGGACACGACCCAAGTGTCTGTCAGCAGA
>NW_022103913.1:7558212-7561062 GCF_000313985.2 Echinops telfairi
GCTGGGCTGCTAATGGAAAAGATATGGATTTGAGTCTCCAGAGGCACTCAGAAGAAAAGTTTGGTGGTTACTTCCGAAAGACGCCTGCCTGGAGCACAGTGGCACTTCAGCACACGTGGGTCACCGGGAGTCAGGATCGACTCGAGCCGCTGGGATCCAGTTCGTTGCTCCCGTGTTGCATGATCTGAATGTATGCCATATTTCAAAGGGAGGGCACACCACAGAATGAATGGGACAGATGAGTCCCTTGGCAAGGCACAACATGTATTGGGATGCCATCTCAAACAACCATCAGGAGACAATGGACCACCTTGTGATATTAAAGAATTAATAGTTCAGTTTGGGTTGTCTTACTGGTATTGTGGTTATGATTTTTGATTTAAGGATTCTTATCTTTCAGGGATGCTTCTTGAGGTGTTTCTAAATAAAATGTTATAACATCTGGTATTTGTCTTAAAATGATTTCGGAAATTGGAGAGTAGATGAGGGGAATACTGGCAGCTAAACAAAGATTGGCCATAGGTGAATAGCTGTTGCAATTGGGTGGTGAGCACCCCTCACTGCCCTTGAGTTGATGTTAGCGCCTTTAGGACAGGGGAGAACTGGCCCTGGGGTTTTCTGAGACTTTAACGCCTTATGGGAATAGAAAGTCTTTCTCCTGTAGAGTGGCGAATGGTTTCGAACTGCTGACCTGAATGGCAGGCCCAGGTGTAACCACTATGTCACCAGGGCTCCAAGAAACAGGTAATAGGAATCTTAATTTGGTGGCATGATTGTTTGGAACATCAGCTGGGCTCAGAATTCTTTCCCACCCACCCAGCTCTGATTTCAGGGCAGCAGAGATCAATCTGCATACTGCGCTAGATAGAAGTTGTTCTCGTGGTACAGAGGGAAAGCACTGGACAGCTCAGTGAAAGATCAGTGGTTCAAACCCACCAGTGCTCCATGGAAGAAAGATAAGGCAGTTTGCTTCCATGAAGATTCCAAGCTTGAGAAACCCTAGGGGGAAGGTCTACTTTGTCCTATAGTTTCTCTGTGAGTAAGCATCCATTTGACAAAACAGGCTTTGTGTGACTTGCTTCCTGGGGTTGGGGCTGTCCCAGCAGGGCCCCCTGGGGGGGCCAGGTCTGCTTCACCTGGATATGGCTATTGTTCTTTGAGACCCCATACATAGTGGCGATCTGAGGGTTGTGTTCCTGGGATTTTCACTGATTGGTTTTTAGAAGCACCATAGCTAAGCTTGCCTTCTAAGTTGTGTTAGTCTGGGGAGACTAGAGAAACAAATTCATAGACACACAAATATGTGTATAAGAAAGAGCTTTATATAAAGAGTAAATGATACATTAAGAAAATATCCCAGTCCAGATTTAGTCCATAAGTCTAATAGTAGCCCATATGTCCAATATCAATTTATAAGTCCTCTTCAGACTCACGAAACACATGCAATGACGCCAAATGCAGGAAGATCACAGGCCAATGGGTGGGAAGTCTTAGAGATCCAGTGGCGTTGTAAGCATCTCAGTGCTGGCAGGGGTCTCCACATGGCTTCTCCAGTTCTCAGGGCATGTGATCTATCAGTGTAGTGCCACGTGTCTTATCAGTAGAACGCCTCTCAGGGAGTGAGTCTTGTCAGTAGAGATTCTCTCAGGGAGTGAGCAGAGAGAGAAAGTGTCTCCCACCTCCAAGGAGTTAATACAGGAGGTTCCCAGAATCCTCAGGAGAAGGCCATGCCCACACAGAGGCCTCATTGGCCATCACCTGATTGACAGACTAGACTCCACCCCTTCACTCATAATCAAATTGACAAACGATTATATAACTACCATATGAGTCCAGCTTAGTCTGAAAGGGAAGCCTCCATGGACGAGGCTGCCTGCACATGTGGTGCATTGACCTGAATGGAGGCAGGGCTCCCACAGGGAGGCTTCTGCGGAGGAACCACCTTGTCCCCATCCAACCCCGGGACACAGCAGGCAGCAAAGAGATAGAAAACCAAACCCAGCACTAGGGGGCCAATGCTGCCTCCTAGTGCCCTTGTCGGACCAGGACTGCAGCTGTGCCTTTCCAAGATTAGGGACGCAACTAGTCCTTTCCAACTGCTGACCTTGCAGTGTGCAGCCCAACGACTACCCCACCAGGGCTGTGGGCAAATGCACGAGGCCGCTCCATGAGCCAATGCTAGTGCAAAGTCGGACTAGGCCTCGGACGTGGGAGGGTTCCGGCTCCCCAGCCTCACTGAACCCCACTGTGAGCCTCCACCCTTCACACTGCACTGTGCTCGCTACTGTGGAGTCGATTCCAACTCGGAGCGGGCTCCGTACACAGAACAGAATGGCCTCCGTGGGCTTCCGAGACGGCAACTCTTTGCAGGCGAAAAAAACCCCATCTGCCTCTTGCTAAGCACCAGTGGTTCCCAACAGGCAACCTGGCCGGTAGCAGCCCCGCGTGTAACCAATGCACCAACAGGGCTCCCCACCACCCTCTGTAGAGGGTGATTCTTCAGCCCCTCCCCGATGAAGTGCTGGGGGACTTTTCCCAGAGGATGGCCTTGGGGGAGGCTCTGCAAGGAAGCAGGGAAGGGTAGGCTCTCGGGGATAGAAGCTGCAGGTACTCTCTTGATGTGGTGGGGGCTCTTCCTAGCCCTCTCTACTTAAAACCACACCAACCCTGCGGAGGGGCAAGAACCCCACTTTTCTCATCCAGAGTTGGGCGGGCCCACCGGCCCCAGGCTGTGGACTAAGGCCTGTAAATGGTCCTTCTGCCCGCAAATCTGAAGCCCAGGAAAGTGGGACATTCAAGGCATTTGAAGGAACCCACCAAGAACCTTAGAGTCCGGGGTCAAAGCACAGG
>NW_022103913.1:7564218-7566256 GCF_000313985.2 Echinops telfairi
TGAGGTGGCTACTGCAGTCTGGTGCTGTTACTGGGGTCGTTCGTCCTTGTTACCTTGAGCTTGCTCAGACTCATGGCCACCACACGCACAACGGAAGGAAGTGCTGCCGGGTCCTGCCCCCTGCTCAGCACTGCAGCCCCCTGTCCGTCCATCTCAATGAAGTTCAATTCCTTTTTTTTTTTTTTGCTGACCCTCTACTTGAGCATACATGATTTCTTTCCCTGGGACTGTTGACCCATGGTCAAAGTATGTGAGATGAAGTTGTGCCATCCTTGCTTTAAAGGAGCACTCTGACTATATTTCTTCCAAGACAGATTCATTTATTCTTCTAGCTTTCCACAGTATATCCAGGGTTCCTCAACAGCCTCACCATTCAAATGCATCAATTCTACATCAGTCTTTCTTATTCATTGTCCAGCTTCCTCATGCCTGTGAGGCAACTGAAGATATCATAGCTTGGGCCAAGTACACCTTAGTCCTCAAATGACATCTTGGCTTTTTAGCACTTTAAAGAGGTCTTTTGCAGCAGATTTGTCTAGAGCAATGTAGTAGGATGCCTTGACTACTGTGTCCACGAATGCTGATTGTGAATCCAAATAAAAGGGTATCCTGGCCAGCATCGGTATTTTCTTTTATCTTGTATTCTCTGCTTTCGCCCAAATCCATTTGACTAGCAATGCTGTCCCTTGTTCAATGGCTGCTTACGAATCCAGCTTGAATTTCTAGCAGCTCTGACCATGTGCTACTGAAACTACTTTTGAATGATCCTCAGCAACCTTGGGCATGATTATAATGACAGAACTTCCATTTCCTGGTAGAACACTTTTCTTTGGGATGGACATGAATATGGATCTCTCCCAGTCAGTTCGCCAGGAGCTGTTTTCCAAATTTCCTGACATAGACACATGAGTGTTTCTAACATTGCGTCTGTTTGTTGAAACATTTCGGTTGGTATTTCATCGGTTGGTGGAGACTTGTTGTTCACCCATGCCGTAGGTGCAGGTCGGCCTTCTTCCTTCAAAACCATCAGTTCTTGCTGGTTCTTGAAATGGTTGAATGTGGACTAGTTCTTTTTGGTACAGTAACTCTGTGTACTCCTTCCATCTTCTTTTTTGCTTCCTGCATCGTTCACTATGTTGCCCATGGACTCCTTTAGCATGACAAATTAAGGCTTGCTTTTTTTTTTCTCTCCAGATCTTTCTGCTTAAGATATGCTGAGCACAGCCGTCTCTTGGTTTTCTTCCTCTGGGTCTTTGCACATTTCACTATAATGCTTGACTTTGTCCTAAACTGCCCTTTGAAATCTTCTGTTCAGTTCTTAGATCTCATTCCTCCCATGTCCTGTAGCTACTACACTGGATTCCAGGGCAAGTTTCATTCTTGTCTGATGTCCATGTTGGTATTTTCTTTCTTCCCGATCTTTGTAGTGACCTTTGGCTTTTTTGTGTGTATGATGCCTTTCATGTCACTGGACAACTTGTCTGGTCTCCAGTCGTTAGGACACACTGCATCAAGTCTGTCCTTGAAAAAATGGTCCCAAATTTAGGCGAGATAATCTCAAGGCTCTCGTGGACTTTTCTGTAGCTTCACCTTGAACTTGCATTTGACCAATTGATTGATGGTCTCTTGTGTAGTGGACCCCTGCCTCTTCTGACCTGCGATATTGAGCACCCTCTTTACGTAGATGTAGTCAGTTTGACTCCACCCAGTGATGGCCACATGTACGTGGGTACTTGATAAAGTTCATGGGGACTTTTCATCCTGTTTAATTCCATTTTCCCAGGAATTTTTTGAAGCACCCTCATGTAGTCACTGGCTAGGTTGTTGACAAGGCTATTTGCAGTGCAGAAAATGTTGGTCTTACAGAATTCTATCATGCGGTCTCCATTTCTATCACCAAGGCCATATTTTTCAACTACTGTTTCTTCTTGGTTTACAAATTTTGCATTCCGTTCAGTAGACATTATCAATGCACCCTGGGTGCATGTTTAATCAATGTTTCCGACTAAAGAAGGTGTTTAAGAATCTTCTGTTTTCA
>NW_022103913.1:7566993-7569482 GCF_000313985.2 Echinops telfairi
TTCCTCTGTCAGCCCTACAACCATGGTGCTTACTGTGCACCAGAGTTCAGCTGATGGTGGGAAGGTTGGGAGTTCAAATTCACCCAGATATACCTCTGAAGAAAAGCCTGGCCCCTGCTCCCCCCAAAATCAGCCCGTTCCTCTCTGACAAACATGGGTCTATGGATCAGCATCAGCTCCATGGCAACTGGTTTGGTGTTTGTTTGTTTGTTTGTTTGTTTGTTTGTTTTACTCTGTCTGTGCTATCCCCTAGTGAGAGAGAAGTGTACTGAGAAGACTCGCAGGCTCATGCCCCCTTTCACAGAATTCAGTGCCATGGGAGAGCGAGCAAAGCAGCAAACACAGTGTCGTATTCGAGTGAGTTGGGGGAGGGCAGGCAACGGGGGATCCCCTCTCTAGCCTGGGAGGTCAGCAAGGGTTCCCATAGGAAGTAGGATCTAAGCTGTAGCATGAAGGATAGCTAGAAGGAAGCCAGACAATCAGAAAGGGGTGAGGGCAAGGCCAAGGCCAAGAAAACAGCATTTAACAAATATTCCTTCAAACCTGATGCCCACTAGCCCTGACCGCAGACCTGCAGCGTGGAGGCAGCAAGGCCTCATGGACTGCCTAAGTTGCAAAGGACAGATGCCTCTGCAGGCTGGTAAGCCCAGAGGTGGAAATACAGAGGGCCGATGGATACAGAGCTAGGAGAGGGGGCAGCAGTCAGGGAAGTCACCCTGGAGAAGGTGATAGGTGATAGGCTAAGTGGAATCTTGAAGGACAAGTAAGCATGTGGGTGGATTTAGGGAAGGGAGTAGTAGGCTCTGAGCAAAGGGTACCACATGGACAAAGGCCTGTAGGTTGGAACAATCCTCGTGGGCTAAGGAGGGCACAGTCTGCCAAGACTTCAGTGTGGCTGGACTTAAACTATGGCCAAGGACAGGGAAGGGAAAGAGAATTGGGCGATGAGGCTAGATGGGGCTACAAGGCCTCACGGATTGTGTGCCGGGAGGGTTGTGGTGGGGCCCCCTGCGCCTGCCTCTTTCCCTGGAGCAGCTTATCTATCTGTGCTCCGGAAGAGCAGCCAGAGGGGGGATCTGGCCAGCAGTTGTGTTTTGTTTGGCCTGCACAATGTTTGAACATTGTCAAAAAAAAACAGTTGCTGGTAATCGCCACGAACTGGAACATTTCACAGAGAACCTCTTACTTGGGCTGTTCACATGGAAAAAAGAGAAAGGAAAAGATTACCCAAACACTGAGCACCCATTTCTTCCCACTCGATGTGGCGCACTCTCTTAGGTGGGCATTCTGCACTTTCCCAGGTGCCGCTGTCTCCGGATGCAGAGCCGATGACCATCGATGACCATCCACGCTACTGGCTCTGTGGTTCTTGACCCTCCAGGGCTGGGCAGTGTCACAGGGGACTTGTTAGAAATACAGATGCTCTGGCCCCACGGCCGACCTACCGAAGCAGCAAATCTGCACGTGGGAAACAGTCTCTGTTTCAGGAAGCCATCCAGGCGCGTCTGACACTGCTAATGTTTGAGAGACACTGCTTCGGTGCAGAGAAGTAGCTGTACCTACATCTATCTCACTAAAACACAAACAAAAAGCCCACTGCCATCGAGCCGATGCCAACTCATGGTGCCCCTGTAGAACAGGCAAGAACTGCCCCTGTGTGGATTTCTGGGACTGTAACTCTACGGGAGTAGACAGCCCAGTCTTCCAAGGAGCTGCTGGTGGTTTCGAACTGCCAACCATGCAGATTACAGCTCAATGCGTAGCCACTGCACCCCCAGGGCTCCTTAGAGCTCCTCTAGCCAGTGGGGCAAGGAGGCCATCGGGTAGAGAGAACCAGGTGCCCCTGGCTGGGTGAATCCAGCATCTCATCCCAGTGGACACGGGCAGGCCTACTAACAACCCCTACATCTCTCTGGGCTGCTCCCCGGTCTGCAGCATGGAGGGGGTGAGGCGTGCGTAGCCCCCGAGCACCAGCTCCCCATCCCAGCCTGGTGAGTGCTCAGTTCTCCAGGGCCCAGGAGCAGCAGCCGCTGTCCCTGCGGCAGTGGCCCCGGTGGCCCCTGGCTTCAGGAGCATTTTTCTCCACTGCCTCCTGCCCACCTTTGTCTGGTGACAGGGGGCCTTGAGAAGGAAGGCGCTCTCTCCCACTTCTAGTCCTGAGCAGCCCTTGGAATGTTCTGGTTCTTGGCCTGCTGCTTCCCACAGCGAGAGCAGCCGTTGTGGGAGAAGACTGAGCCTGGGCCAGGATTCACAGCCATGAGCCTGGCTCTGCGTGGTGGGGGCTGGCCATTTGTCGTTCCCCCGCAGGCGGCCCAGGTTTTCCCTGGAGGAGGCCGCTTTGCTCACTGCCGAGCCTGGCTGGGGCCCCGCCTTCCTTCCGATCCAGCTCTGAACTCCAGATGACCCGACACAGGGCTGCCTTCTGCTCGCTGCTCTCTTTGTTGGATTATGAAAGGAAAGAATCCCAGTAATTTCAGAGGGTGGCCACG
>NW_022103913.1:7570997-7572652 GCF_000313985.2 Echinops telfairi
CAGTATGAGCCAATCAGTGGCAGTAATGACAGAGCATGTGCTGTTACGCAAAAACCGCGATAGAGTGAAGGCGCGGAAGTCGAAGCGCGAAGTGGCGAGGGTTCACTGTACTGGGATTGCTGCTCTGTGTGTGTTAGCCAGGCAAATGCCGGAGGCCAGTACAGGGACAGGACATAGGAGCTTGTGTTGGGAAGCCAAAGTACTCATGTCTAACAGGAAGCCAGGACCTCTTCTGAACCCCACACGAGGGCTGAGGCCTAACCGCTCGTGATGGCCATGTGCTTATCCAGGGAGCTAGAGCTCTTTCTGACCTTGCCCTCCCTCCAGAGGACCACCTCCTTCTGGGTGGAAATTCCCCCTTCTCACCTTGTAGATTTGTGTGGGTTCTCTCTTCCTACCTCAGGATCACCACAGTGTCCCATGGCTGGTCCAGTCACCCCCTTTCCTGGGATTTTATTTAGTGACCCTGAGAGAGATGAATTCTCTTTCCTCTAAGGTTGATTAGCTGGTCTGACATAAACCTAGAGCTTTCTGACGCCAGTTCCCCTACTCGACCTGCCACTGCCGCACGGAGAAATCCCACTGAAGGCAAAAATTAGATAAGACCACCAAAGCAGAAATAAGAGAGAGGGGGGCTCATTAGAATTCCTGAGACTAACTCCATTCCTAGACTTCAATAGGCAAACACCAAAACATGCCCCCGTTTATCACTTAACCCAGAGAAAGAGGGGGTTAGCTGCTCCCATGAAGATCTGTAGCCTCAGAAACCCTACATAGGGCCACTGTGAATCAGAAGCAACTCGACAGCAGTGGGTTTGGGCTTCTGCTGCTGTTGTTGACCCAGAAGCAATGTGAGTTCTGTCACTTGCACTTAAAAATATGCCAGGACCCTCAGAGCCCAAAGATCATGGTTATGACCCATAGAAGTCTCTAGCGCATTGTTCTCAAAGCCGAAGGTGTCCCAGCCTTAGTGTAGTCGGGTGCTGTCCGTCCGCTCTGCCAGCTCCATGTACAGCCAAATGAAATACGCCCTGCTTCTGTGCCATCCCCACAGTTGTATTTGAGCCCATTGTTGCAGCCACTGTGCCAATCTATCTGGGACTTCCTTTTCTTCACCAACCTACTTTTCTGAGCATGGTGTTCTCCAGGGACTGGCCCCTCCTGATAACTTGTCCGAAGTTCATGAGACTAAGTTTCACCATCCTTGCTTCTAAGGAGCTTTACTAGCCCAGGTTGACTAGAGAAACAAATCCAGTGACACTCCTATATGTGTAAAAAAGAGCTTTAGATCAAGAAAGCATCCCAACCCAGTCCAACTCAAGTCTCTAAGTCTGACACTAGTCCACAAGCCCCTCTTCAGACGCACGCAGTCAAATGGATGATGCAGAATGCAGAAAGATCACGGCCCAGTGCGTGCATGCAAGTGGTATGGATCCGAGGTTGGTGGATACGGCAGCGCTCCAACAGCCTCAGGGTGTCTGGCCAGCAGGACAATCAAGGCAGAGGTCCCCCAGGCCCGTGCTATGAGGCCATGCCCATAAGGAGGTTGCTACCTGTTTGTCAGCTTAGACACCATCCCTACTTTGCTCTGTCTCCAAGTTGACATAAAATGATGTAACTACCACAGGAACATTCTGGCGGTACGTTTTCCAGGA
>NW_022103913.1:7572762-7579226 GCF_000313985.2 Echinops telfairi
CCAGCCCCGGGTGCCACAGAACGAGGCAGCGCCGAGCCTGCACTGTCCTCCCCGTTGTTCTGTGTGAGCCACGGTGTCAGTCTCGGTCCTTGAGAGTCTTTTGTTGACTTTCTTTTGATCCAAGGCCTGATTCCTCCTGACACCTGTTCAAAGGCCACAAGACTACTTCGTCCGTTCTAAATTCTAAGAAGCATTCCAGCTGTACTTTTCCTGATGTATTTGTTCATTTTTCTGCAGTCCCTGGTAACGTCAGTGTCCTTCGCCACCTGTACTGTTAAAAGACACCAATTCTGCGGTGCTCCTTACTCGTCATGCAGCTTTCTCGTGCGTCTCAGCCCATTGCAGATACCGGGGCCTGAGTGAGAGGTACCTTATTCCTCAAGTGACTTAGTACTTTGCTCTTCAGAACTTTGAAGAGGACTCGTGCAGCATGTCTGCCCAAGATATTATTTCTTGACGGCTGCTTCCGCAAACACTGATAGTGGATCCAAATAAAATGAAATTCTTGGCAACTTCAGCCATTTATCATGCCGCGACTATCAGCCCAGTTGGGAGCAAAACATTTTGCTTTACAGTGAGTCGGTGCTGAAGCCCCCCCTCTCGTTTCTGATTCACTGGGTTGAGACGAGGGCTGAGCCTTTGGTTTTCTGACGTTGGCTTCCCAGATGGTGCCGACGCGATTGCTTCAGTGACCCCCCTTTTCACGTCGCCACTGAGCAAGAATAACAAGGTGGACTGGTCCCTGTGATGACCTTATTGGGGTCCAAGGGAGGGTGGGGGTGGGAGGGGTTTTTAAACATTGCTGGGAAAATTTCATTATCTTTCAATTCCATGTTACCATGAACTTTGGGAAGCCCTGTCACATGATAGGCTTGTGTTAAAGTTAAGGCACCCCGGGTAGTACAAACAGTTAGCCTCCACCACTTTCTAAAAGGTCGGTGGTTCAGCCACACCCAGAGACACCTTGGGAGAAAGGCAGTCTGCTTCCCAAACCCTGTGGAGCATAGGTCTGTGCTACGCACAGGCATAGGCCATTGTGAATTGGAACTGACTCTGCAACTTTGGGCTTGGTTTGGGGTTAAAGGTACCTGCTCTAGGAGGTAAGTAAGGTGACAAGGTTCGCCTCTGTTCTCAGGGGTGAAGGTTAATTGGGGGCACCAAACTCACAGCAGCTCACAGGGTTTGCAGCTGCACAGTGTGGGGGTCAACAGACAAGTTAGGGGCTCTAGCTTGGAAACTGACCTGGAGTTGGATCTCCAGCTTCTACATTCCACCCTTTTGTCCTCAGGGAAGGTGATTTAGAGCCGGTTGGAGCCTCAATATGGAGTCCCTGGTAGTGCAAACATGCCCATCGGTGATGGAGTGGCTGAGGGAATTGTGTATGGTTATGGATGTTTTGCTATCTATTGCTGAGTAAAAATAACCATTATCAAACCTTGTGCTGTAAAACGACAACCATGTGTTTTCTTCATGACCCTGCAGTTTGGGCAGAGCTCACCTGTCTTTCCTGCGTGCCATCATGCTGGGGAGGATCTGCTCTCATTCACGGTGGGCTTCCTCCCTGCATGGCAGCTGGGTCCCAAGAAGGAGAGGGTCTAGAGAGCAAGGTAGATGTATAGGGCACTTTTATGATCTCCCTAGCCACAAGTCCTACATCATTTCCACCATACTCTTGGTGGAAGGAGTCAGAAAGGCCTGCCCATCTTCAAGGGCAGAGAATGTAGAATCCTCCACCGTGATGGTGATGCATGCGGCGAGTTCTAAAGGAGCACATGGAGTGGAGGGCACTTTAGAACAACGCCCTGTGCTGCATGCCTGCTAAGCTGTTCCCACAGTGGCTCTAAGTGGGAGCGTTGTGTGGCTAAGCCGTGAGGATCTGCTAGGGTTGGGCTGTTGTGTTCCTGACTCATCTTGTGTAGCGGGGAGCCCGCAGAGGAATGGGAAAGGGGTGAGAGAGGGGCAGTGATATGTGGGGCCTGGGCGTGAGCCTCCACCATCGAGGCGGGGACTCCTCACCGACCTGTACCAGTGCCATCAGCATGGGGGCTGGCACACGGGCTGAGAGGTGGGAAGGACAGCCCAAGGAGGGTGGTTCAGGATTTCTCCTTCCGTCTACGCCTCCCTCCAAAAGCCCCAAGTCCAAGGGGCTGAACAGAAGCGGACACCGCATTCCTGCTGTGAGCTCCGGGTGGGGCCTCCCCCGCCTCCCCCCGTGGTCCCAGCCTCTGCTTCTGAGTGTTACAATCAAGTCAATGCTCCTAACCCCGCCGCCGGCCGAAGAACCACAAGAAGAGGGTGGGTGGGGAGCCGATGCCCCACCCCCCACCCAGGGTCCTGGAAGTTGGAGAAGTTGACTGCTGTTAGGGCCCATTTGATACAAGAGAAAATTGAGTCCAGGAATGTTATGCCCCTTCCTGGCCCACTGTCCCTGCGCTGAGCCACTGTGTAGAAACCATCCCCGCAACCCATGTCTTACGACAGACATCTCTGGATGGGGAGTCCGTCCAGTGTTTCCCTTGGAGTTGACTGAAAACTTCCCCCGGGGAAGGGCAGTGCCTGGTTCACAGTAGGCGGGCCCTGCCTGGGAGCCGTGTGTGCAGCGTTTGTGCTGAATCAGTTGAGCGATACTGGAGTGCAGCTCCCCGGCCCCCTCTCGTCATTGTTCTGTCTGAAAACCCATCACTTATTTTGATTAAACAGCTCAAATATTATGCACATACTTCAGAGTGCTCAAAACCAAAAATCCTAACAACCTTTCCAGTTAATTCGGACTCATAGAGACCCTGTAGGCCATCAGTTCAAGCCCACCAGCCGTTCTGCAGAGAGAAAGATGGGTGTTCTACTCCTTTAAAGAGTTACACTCTTGGAAACCCCCAGAGAGTTCTACCTTGTCCTTTAGCGTCGCTCCGAGTTGAACTGCCACCCCACCCCCACCCATCCCCTGGTGGGTTTCCTAGACTGTAACTCTACAGGAGCAGAAAGCCTCATCTTTTGCCCACAGAGCAGCTGCTGGGCTCAAACTGCGCACCTTGTGGTCTGCAGTCTAATGTTTAACCCACTATGCCACCAGGGCTCTGCTGCCTTTCACCCAGGGATATCAGTCGGCCCCTTCCTGCCACCCTTCCTCCTTCCCTGTCTTACCTGCTTTCTCTGCTTCTCCCGTCCCTTGCTTTTTCCCTTCCTTTCTTGACCACACAGGTCAAGGGGGTCCGAGAAGCGCATAGAAGTGCTCTCGGGGGGAAAGGTAGGTGTAGGAAGGGAGAAGCACCCAGGCTGCAGACCCTGCCTCTGCCAGCCTCACGGCAGAGCCGGCCCTGCCCACACAAGGCGCCCCCCCAAAAACAATCCATCTGACAATGTGCAGGGAGTCAGAAAACCAATCGTACCCTTTGACTCGGAGATCCTGCTGTGGGATGGTGCGTCGGGAAAATCACCCCCAAGAGAAAGGGTGTGTGTGTGTCTATTGGTACAAAGGTGCTTGTAGCTGTGTGATCAGAACCCTTAACCCCCTGGAGACCCTACTCTCCCATTTTACAGATGAGGTACCAAGGGCCTGCCCAGGGTCACGTAGCCCTGGGATTTAACTTCAGGTATCTCTGACACCTGGTGTTTTGTTTTGTTTTGTAAGGTTTATAGAACGTGTGGCCTCCTGCATGTTTTCCAAAAAGCCAAGTAGCCATAGGGGGCCCTTTCTTTCAGTAGACCCCCTCCCCAGCCAGGCCGTTGTGGCCTGTGGTGATAATTAGTTGGACATTGATAAACGGAAGGTTTGATGAGCAGTCAGTCAGGTTGGCAGAGGAGTTTACCATCTCGCTGCCCTCTCTCCCATTCCTGGTGCCCTGAGTGGGAGTCCCGGTGCACCGACAGGGAAGAAAGTGCCTGCCTGCGGACTAAAGGATCGTGGCCGGACCGACCCCAGGGCTCCTGGAAGACACTTGACAGTCTGCTTCTCGAAAAGCAGCCCGCGGAGAAGCCGGTCTCCACCGCCAGACACAGTGGATGACAGTGTGCCCTGGGAACGAGTGGAGTCGGCGCAGCAGAACCGCAGCAGCATCGGTGGTGCACCTTGATTGCATCACTGCACGACGCCAGTTAATCAGAGCCATAGCCGGTCGCTGTGAGTCGGCATCCACTCGATGGCAGTAGTTAGTTTGTTTTGAATGTTGCCCGCGCACGCGTTTAAAATCAGGAACAGTGT
The DNA here is from genome assembly GCF_000313985.2 of Echinops telfairi. NCBI lineage: Eukaryota > Metazoa > Chordata > Mammalia > Afrosoricida > Tenrecidae > Echinops > Echinops telfairi. The sequence goes on from NW_022103913.1 coordinate 7,576,961, forward strand.
GCCAGGGCTGTTTCTTTTCACCATGGTTGTTCAATGTGTGTGCTCAGCAAATCATCCGGGCAACTGGACTAGAGAGCAATGTAGCACCGGGATTGGAGGAAGACTTATTAACAGCTTACAAATACAGAAGACACCACCTTGCTTGCTGAACGTGAAGAAGGTGTGAAACGCTGATGAAAATCAAAGCCAGTATGGATTGCACATCAATGTAAAGAAAACATGTTCCCAGCTGGACCCATAGGCAGTACCAGGGTAAGTGGAGAAAAGAGTGAAGCCGTCGAGAGCGCCAGTTTACTTGGATCCACAATTAGCACCCATGGAAGCAGCAGTCAAAAATCAAATGACGTATTGCATTGGGCAGATATGCTGCCCAAGACCTCTTCCAAGTGTTAAACAGCAAAGATGTCAAATTGAGGACTAAGGTGTGCTTGACACAAGCCATCCTATGTTCAGAACAAGGAACAAGGAGACCGATGAATGGAAGCATTTAAGGACTTGCTAAAGAATGTTGAAATTACCATCAATGGACAGAAGAATGAACGAGTCTGCCCTGGAAGAACTGCCGCCAGAATGCTTCTTAAAATCGAGCCTGGGGAGGCCGTATCTCCTGTACTTCGACATGTGTCAGGAGACGGCCTCCTGCCCGATAGCACTATGAGTGGAGACCAGCTCAGCAGCGATATTTCCTGAGTCTCGCCCACAGACCGGGATTTCTCCTAAGCACTTTAAAAATATATGTTTATTTACGATGACATCTGAGTGCTTTTCATGCACTTACTGTGTCAGCCTTCACAATCCTATGATGGAGGTGCGAGTGCTTTACCTACCATAGGTATGAAGAAAATGAGACACAAAAGGCAGACATATAACTTGTCTGGCCATATAATTAGGTGGTGGAACTAGGATTCAACCCAGGCAGTCTCAGTCCAAATTGTTACCAGGGAGAGATGTAGTGATTATCATTTTAAGGGGTCAGAGCTCAGGACTAATATCTCTGTGAGACGTTATAAGTTTAACATGGAAAAAGCCCCGAGGAAGGAAGATGCTGTGGGAAGAATCCTCAGCCTGGGGGCCAGTGCCCCAAATGCCCAGGCAAGAGCAGCCACATTACCTGCTGGGAGTTCCAGCTTCAAGGGCTACAGACAGCTGTGTCCGGCAACACAGCTCATCCAGGTCAACCCTCCTTTAAACTCAGCCCAACAACATTGGAGGCAGGGACCTGGCTGCAGGGCTGAGTCTTTACCATTTCAGCTAGACCAAAGTTTTCAGAAAGGAGCCCTGGTGGCTTAGTGGGTGTCACAATGGGCTGCTAACCATAAGGTCAGCAGTTCAAAACCACCAGTCACTGGAGGGATAGGGGTGGGGGAAGATGAGGCTTTCCAATACCATAAAAAGTTAGTTTTAGAAGCCCACAGGGGCAGCTCTACCTTGTCCTAATAAAGTCAGGGATACTCTTGGGAACCTTGGGGGTCCTGTGATGGTATTCTCAGCTTCCCTGCCGAAGACTCAGTCAAATCCCAGCTAGTGCACCTCATGCACAGCCACCACCTGGCTCTCAGTGGAGGCCCGGGTGTCCTGGACCTGGGTCTCGGTGGAGGCCCGGGTGTCCTGGACCTGGCTCTCGGTGGAGGCCCGGGTGTCCTGGACCTGTCTCAGTGGAGGTCCGGGTGTCATGGACCTGTCTCAGTGGAGGTCCGGGTGTCATGGACCTGTCTCAGTGGAGGTCCGGGTGTCATGGGCCTGGTTCTCGGTGGAGGCCCGGTGTCCTGGACCTGTCTCAGTGGAGGCCCGGGTGTCCCGAGTGTTCAGAGGAGCTCCTGACTGGGAGGACCGGGCAGAAAGGCCTGGCAATCTTCTTGCTAAAACTAGTCAGCGGCAACTCTGAGTCTCAGTTGTCCAGTCACAGGGATGGCACCAACTGGGCATTTTTTCATTCCATTGGGCAAGGGGCCACCGTAAGCCGGGGGTTGGGTTTCTCTAGACCCTAGCTGCCGCTCTCGGCCTCAAGGGCCTGACCCGCCCTCTCTTCTTGGGTCCCAGAGGGACCATCTCTTCCCTTTGGGGGACTGCTTGTTGCTGTTGCCCTCAAAGATGAAAGGTGCCACCAGGTGCTCCTGGGTCAGAGCCCCTTAACCCTTACCCACCCCTGATAATAACAGGCTGAGTCACTGTGCCGGTCTGGGGAGCAGAACGAGGCTCCCCCTGCCAGATGAGCCAGCATCTGCACGTGCCCTGGCCCCAGGTCAGGCTGGCTGGAGCCACCAGA
>NW_022103913.1:7579432-7581543 GCF_000313985.2 Echinops telfairi
GGAGTTGGGGGGCAGAGGCAGGCGCCCTGAGGAGGGTCCTGCCAAGAGCTCCCAGCCTGGCTGAGCTCTGTTCGACGCTAGAAGCCTCCGGAGTTCAGTCCTGCTGATCTTGGAGCGTTTCCGTGTGACCACTCCTCTTTCGGAATCTCCTCAGTGGGCCGAGCTCCTGCGGCATTTGCTGGCCCCGCTTGCAGCCTGCCCTCTTCAGGCCTACTCTGGTCAACCTCTGCCCCCCCCAGTAGCTCCTTTCATAACCCCCCTGCGCCTGCATCACTCCAGCACGGTTCTGCCAGCGGGGACTCTTTCTCTCTCCTCTCCCGGCCCCCCCTCATTCCTCCCCCTCCCCCAGCAGCCCAAGGCTCGCTGGCTGGAGGTGGCCCCAGGAATGCCAAGTGCTCCCCCCCTGGCTCAGAACCATGTTGGGAAAAATCCTCTCCCCAGGCCCACCGCCCCCTGCCGGGTCACTATTGATCAGGGGTCTGCAGAGCCCTGGGGACCTCAGGGCCTCCACATCTGTGGAGTGGGAGGTGGTAAGAGTTGAACTTGATACGGCGAAAACTCTGCCGAATACTCTGCCTGGCACTTTCCAAGTGCTCGACACGAAATGCTGTGACAGGCTCACCAGGAAGCCTTGCCTAACATCTCACCCCACCAGACCAGGATGCGCACCCAACTGGCTCAGCCCACGGGGGTCGCTGTACGCGTCTGTCTGCCTCCAGTCTGAGCAGCTCCGTGGAGTCCAGCCTGAGGCCCTGCTCAGGGCGAGCCCACTGGACATCCCGAGTATGTGAGGAAGGAGCCAGCGCGGGCTCGTTTTGTTTGTCCTGAGAAGCGAGAGGCCATTTGCTGGGGGCTTCTCTGGGGTTCTTGAATTATATTCTCCCGTGCTCACCAAGGCCTCTCATGGCTCTCCTGGTTCCCAGCATTGCCTTCTATCAGCTATCTGATATGCTCCGAATTACTTGCTCGCATGTTAAGGTCTTATTAACATGGTTTCAGCCTGCTTATCAAATGGAATTGGCTTTCTCCGTGCACATGCTGATTTGAGATAACTGCCGGCCTGACACTACCCGCTCACGTCGCCAGACCTGCAGGCCTCTTAGGGGCTTTACAGCCAGAAAGAACTGGGTTCAAGTGGTGCCTCTGCCCGGGGTCTCTCTGGGGGACTTGGGCTGGCCACTTAATATAAGCCTCCCTGCTTCCAGCTCTAAAGCTTGAAGGGTAAGACGTTCCCAGCACAGCACCTAGCCCTTTGCAGGTTTTCTGTTACCTCCTCCTTCCCTCCCCCTTCCCCTCCCCTCAGCTTTTTACCACAAGCTCTGGGAGCCAAGAACATGCTCTCAGCCCGGGAGCTGGTGGCGATGGTGCTTTGAGTCAGTGCACTCACAGCAGGATCACCCCCACCCTGTCTCCCAGCCTGGGAGCTTTCTGGGAGCACATCACCCGCTTAGAATCCCAAGGAGTGACTGGGGGGTTCGAACCCGTGACCTGCAGGTTAGCAGCCTAGCAGTTAACCATTGCGACTTCCAGGTGAGAAAAGGCAATTGCTATTGGGTTGCCTTTCCTTCTTAGGGACCCCGCCAGGGCCTAACCCTTCAGTAGACCCCCCAGGCCTCTCTCCCAAGGCCTCCCTGGGTGGGCTTGGACCCCCAGCTTCTCAGTTGGCAGCCGAGGGTGTGGACCCCAAGGGCCCCTGGTGGTGTGATGTGAGGGTAGGTTACACACGGGCTGCTCACCTCACCCCCACCGCCACCCCCCAGGACAGGAGAAGCAGCCATCCTGGGGTCAGCCGTTGAAACCCACCAGTCACTCCGTGGGAGAAAGATGAGGCTTTCTATTCCCGTAAAGAGTTACAGTGTGTGGAACCCCCCAGGGGCAGCTCTTCCCTGTATGTAGGGTCACTCAGAGTTGGGATGGACTCAGGGCTGTGGGCTGCATGTCCAGCGTTTGCATCACTCAAGAAGCAGCCCAATTTACAAGCATGTCCTCGGAAGCAGGGCCAGTGTGCATCCTTCATGGTTCCTCTTAGGTGTCAAAAGTACCTCGTTACTGCCTGATCTTGAACTGTCACCCCAAAACGAAAGAATATGGGCTGTGGAGTGAGAGACACA
>NW_022103913.1:7583204-7584709 GCF_000313985.2 Echinops telfairi
GGGCAGTGAAGTGGGCGACGTGCAGCATGGAGTGACCCGAGCTCTCAGTGGGGAGTCCCCAGATGGATGTGCTGCTTTTTCAGGTCAGCAGGCAGCTCAATGTTCCTGGGCGCCCAACTCAGCAGGCAGGCCGGCCCTGTCAGATGTCCCCGGGGACCACGAGCTTCCGAAACAGTTAGTCCCAATGAATAACATGTCCATCACGGCCTCATAAATTTCACCTCCATTATTTAAAGTAAATAAATAAGAAACCTACTCTATGACTTCAACAAGCAAAGTAAAACAAGAAAAGCAATCGCCGTTGCGTGGATTTCAACTCACGGTGACCCAGGGTGTCTGATAGGAGGATGCTCCTACGTAGAACTGCTTAACGCGCTGACCTCCCAGAAGCTGATCCTTGGGGCTCTCTTCCAAGATGCTTTAGGGGAGTTCAAGCCAGTAACCTTTCCATTAGTAGTCAAGCCACCAAGCGTTCGTACCTCTAATCAGTAAGGCTACCCCATCCAAATTCAGGCTGGACAACCAGCCTGGCGACCACACGTTACTCAGTGCCTCACTGGTTGTAGCTCTATGCATCGGCCATATATTTTCTCTAATCCTCTGAACTGCTCGGTACAGTAGGTGTCCCAGTTACCCACTGCTGTGTAACAAAGAAGCCCAGACATAACAGCTAAAAACAGCCAGCGCTTCTCAGGATTCTGTGTGCTGCCTTGGGCCGTTATTTGACTCCGTGTGACTTCTTTCCAGTGCAAACTCTGTCGCAACGTGCCTGGCATAGTCATGTGTTTGGAAAGCGCCTCTTTTAGGGGTCTGAGTTTCAGGACTTAAAAGAAGGCTTCCTGAGACTCACGTAGTCTTCCCTGTCGTTGGATCCCTCAGTTTCTCCTGATGCCTAAAATTCTTCCATTTGTTTTATTTGGGTCTAAAGTATTACAAGTAGGAGTCTTGGTGGCATAGGGATGACGCCTTAGGCTGCCATCTGCATGGCCAGCAGTTCGAAACCCCCAGCAGCTCCGAGGGAGAAAGGCGAGGCTTTCTGCTGCGGTAAGAGTTACGGTCTTGGAAACCCACAGGCGGTTGCTATGAGTCCGCACTGACTGGGTGGTGGAGCCTGTGCAGTTTGGGAAAGTAAGACGTTGTTGAGAGCAGAGCTTCCCAAAGTAGGTGACGCCATCCTCTGGGTGGGGCATGGGAACGACCCAGGGCGGGCTGCCCAAGGGACCCCTGCACCCTCCTGGATGGTGGGCTAGAGTACAATCACCTTTAATTGCCAGGGGGCACTAAGTTTGAGGGGTTGTTTTTTCCTGAAGTAGACTAAAAATAGGTTTAGAAAAATAAGGTTTAGTCTAAAGTTTAGACTCGGCACAGTAACGTTAGTCTAAGCTTTAGACCAAACGGCTCCAGCTAACAGATTCCCAGTCACCTGGGGAGGGGTCCTTCCTGGTCACCCTGCAGTCCTGGTGTCCGTCCGCATGCAAACCGGAGGTGGCTTTCAGAAAGCGAGG
>NW_022103913.1:7587469-7588709 GCF_000313985.2 Echinops telfairi
CAGGCAGCTGGTGGCTGCCCTTGGTACCCAAGCTCATTCTCCCCTGGAGACAGCCAGTGCTCTGAGGGCAGGGTAGGGTCTTTCAGGTGATTCAGGACCTAGCAAAGGTGGAAACAAAGAATGGCGGATGAAATGCCTAGATGCTGCTGGCAGGGTGAGTTATATATCCCTCCCAAACACATCCGCTCGGCCTCCGGAGCCCTCCGCCCCTCCCCAACCCCTCCTCAGCATTGACACTGAGAGCCCTGCCTAAGTGACTCCCTCCCCCATCCACTTATTACCCTTTTAAATGAAATTTATGAATGTTTCCATAAATTTTAGAATCAGTTAGCACACTGTAATTGGAGCACAGGTAGGCAGGGAGAATTGGGCAACAAATCTGCTCTAATGAAATAGAAACTGATGAGAGGGCATCTTAGAGGATCAGAGGTGGACATGCTCCCTCCCTGGCCCCAAGGACTGTCCACTCAGGACTGACAGCTGTGCTTCTTTCCTGCAGACCACAGTGAGCTGGGCAGGGGACAAGCTCGAGTGTGTGCAGCAGGGCGAGAAGGAGGGGCGCGGCTGGACCCAGTGGATCGAGGGTGATGAGCTGCACCTGGTAGGCTGCTGACCCGGGTGGGCTGGGCCTCGGGAAACCCCGGTCACCACCAGGGAGGGCTGCATGGGCCTGGGAGAAGGCAGCGTGGCCGCACCTGGTTCCTCTCTGAAGCGTCTCTCTCCCGGGCCTGGAGAAGTCACCTAAGTTACTCTGAACAGTATGTGTAGGCGCTGTCCCTTCTGAGGGGCATCTGCTAAGCCCCTCGGCAATCGAATGGGCCATCTGCAGTTACGAGTTTTCTACATCGGAGATGGGGACATGGAGGCTCGGCACATTGGAAAGTGACAGAACTAGCGTGTGCTCCCAAATGGTGCATCTCCTCACCAGCCGGCTCATGGCAGACCAGAGCTAATGAGAACTCCCCACCCCTGAAAGACCTGGTCTCCGCCTAGGTCAGGGGAGAAGTCTTCTTCAGTTGGGAGAGGGTGGGCCTGACTCTCATTGTCCTCCAGCCTGGACCTGGACCTCACTCGGGCCCAAACCACTTGCAATCAGTGCACTGGGGGCAAGCATGGGGGCGAGGTAGACAGAAAACTCACCATGCAGTCTGCGCTGGTTCACGGCAGCCAGTTGCATGCCAGAGGAGAGCTGAGCCCCATGGGGTTTTCTGGGTAATCTGTGTGGGAGCCGATCACCAGG
>NW_022103913.1:7589436-7590695 GCF_000313985.2 Echinops telfairi
TGGGGGCTTTTAGAGCTATGCACACCTGCGCTCCACTCTAGGCGCTACTGATCGGCCTGCTTTTGAGAGGGGCCAAGCGCTTTTCAAACTGCCAGGGATGCCAAAGCCCAAGGGAAGCATAGAGCTGCCACACTCGTCTGTACCCCCTGGTCTGGGGTACAGGCTCGGAGCGCCTTTGTGGGTGAACCCCTGTGGCCGGGCCTGGCTTCTCTGGCCTGAGGTTCTTGGAGCCTCTTTGCCTCTTGGGAAGGGGGCGGCAAAGGTGCTCCTGGCAGCTCTGTCCCGTGTGCAGCACAGCCTGACCGTCACGGGTGGGGTTCAGCTAACCGATGAGGCCTGGGTTAGTTTGGTAACTCTCACAAGTCGGCTGCTCTTGAGTGCTCACAGCACCCACCAAGACGCGCCGAACCCCAGATGTGAGCATGTTCAGGCTGGTGACGTGCATCTGCTTATGTTTCAGGAGATGAGAGCGCAGGGGGTGGTCTGCAAGCAAGTGTTCAGGAAGGTGCAGTGAGGCCCTGCCGACAGCCCCACGCAGAAGCGGCGTGAAGCTCGGGCCAGGATCCCCTTCTCTGCACAGCATGAAGCAGAAATACCCATCCTCTCTGCCCGGGCACCTGTGCGCCCAGTCCGCCTCTTGACTTTCTCTCTTTCCCTTTCCTTAAAATAAAGCCCCCCAATAAAGTTTGTCTCGACTCTAGAAGTCTGTTGTGTCAACGTGTCAAATCCCCTGTGCTCCTTTCTCCTCTGGGGCTTCCGAGGCCGGGTTCTCTGATGCCCACACTGAGCAGAAGAGACTGAGCCTCCCACCTGCGGGCTGTGACCTGAGATGACACGGCCACGTGTCTCCCCAAGGCGCAGGTGCGAGTGCCTGATGCTCGTCACCTGCGTAGTCAAGACGATACAGACCCAGTCACAGCCAGAAGGTCGCAGGAGAAGCCAGCACCTGTCTTCCCACGCCTGGGCCTTAGAGCTTAGTTAAGGAGACTCAGACCACAGGGAACAACGTAATACGTGCACCGTACACATAGGGTACATTCAGAAATTATCTGGGAATAAAGTGGAACTAACGACAGAATTTTAAGCCCCAAACTGGAATGAGATGAATGTTAATCAAGGCATTTATGTACTGGATTTGACTTCCGAGGTGTCTAAGGTTAAGGTGACCAGATTTTAACATTGGTAAAGCGGGACACCATTGATAAAACTCATATCCTGGTGAAATAGCCACATGGCAGCCAAAAACTGTATACCCTAGC
>NW_022103913.1:7591524-7592749 GCF_000313985.2 Echinops telfairi
GAGAACTGGAAAGGCGAGGCTCACCACCCATTTATCCCTCCGCCTTTCAACCAGCCCCACATGTGATTATCGGCCAGGCTGGCACAATTAACTAACTCATGCTCTAACTTGTCTAGGAGCCAGATGAGCAGATTGCACTCTACCTCTGGGTGTCTCTTCAGTCAGAAAACCGGAATCATCCTCCACCCGACCTCCTGCAGGTGCAGGGTGGGTTGTCAAGATAGTAATGTCTATAAAACAGAGTATGCCCGCGAGCACTAGAGTGGTTCTCATCCTGAGTGCCTGTTAGATCCACCTAGAAAACTCTCAAAATCCCCTACACCGATGATAACTCTCCCCACTTACTAACATGGTTAAGTTTCAAAGACCAGATGGTTATGCGAAAATTAACGTGAAAATGGAGGATGACTACATCATCTCGTGAAAGGGGAGATGATGACACCATTATGTCATTGCCAAAGCATTGAGAATAAAGGCCCAGCCAAGTCGACACAACCATCAGAGCCACTGTTCTTCACACCTCCACCTCGGCATTTGTTATCACCAAATGCACATCACTACTGCACAAAATGGCCAAATAGATTTTTTGGTTGTCAGAAATCCAAAGTGTCAGAGAACAAGGTAGGCTATATGTGAGACGTAGGTGTACATCTGGGTGCCTCAAGGTAACTTGATGTTCCTTTGGTGATTCAAAGGTGCAACTAGAGGGAAGAATTGCTGCTCTAAACAGTGGTTCTCCATTGAGGGTGTTTAGCTTCCCTACCAACCCTCTCTCTGGGGGAGTGAAGTCATGCCCGCACACGCATTTGATTGTCATGACTGCAGGGAAAGGAGCTACTGACACTGAGCAGAGGCCAAGGACCCTGCTAAGCATCCCATCAGGCACAGCGGTTTCTCACAACAAAGAATTATCTACCACAAATGTTGTCAATCGTGATGAAGCTAAGAAACCCTACCCTAGATAAATGTAAAAAAATAAATAAAATCACAGGTGGATTTTTATTTCAGAGGTCATTTTCCTAGCTTAGACCAAGGAAGGGAGCCCTGGTGGTGTAGTGGTTACTTATTGAGCTGGGATGCACAAAGCCAGCAGTTCAAGGCCACCAGTTGCTCCCCTGGAGGAAGACAGGACTTTCTACTCCTGTGAAGAGTGACTGGCTTGGAAGCCCACAGGGAAGGGAGAGAGAGACCAAGGAAAAAGAGCCTTGGTGGAGCAGCAGTTCAA
>NW_022103913.1:7592962-7598711 GCF_000313985.2 Echinops telfairi
CTCAAGTCCCCAGAGCGGTTTCATTACAGTAGGGAGTTAGTTGCCAAGGAGTTCTGGTGGTACCAAGGGTTAAAGCCTTAGACTGCTAACCTCAAAGTTGGCTGTTCAAACCTACCAGCCACTCCACAAGAGAAAAATGAGGCTGCCTGCTCCCTACAGACTTAATCTCAGAAACCCTGGATAGAGTTTCAACTCAGTGGCAGTAAATGTGCTGTTTTGTTTCAGGGAGCTTCGGGGAGCGGGCTGAGCAGGGGAGTAATGTCATCAGCCTTTTTAAAGCAGAGCTCATCTGGCAGCCATAGGAAGAGAGTTAGGAATAACAGTTAAGCGCTTAGCACCAGGCAGTTACGCCTAATTCAAAATTCATCTGAGACTAATCTTCCCAAAGCAATGCCTATAAAGTGGGAGGGATGTTTCCTAGTGTGCACAGAGCTGTAACCACAGAAGTGCGGTTTTTGGCTTTAACTTGCTTCCCTTTCTCTGCGCCCTTTCTCCAGGATTCTGCAGAAGGCTGGCCCTGAGTCTGAGGAGCAGGCGGTGCCCTGGTGCGGGCTCAGCCTTCCATGTGGCACTTCAGCCCCTCTCACCTCTGGTCCGAAGCGATTGATGTTAGCTCGCTTCTCTGCCAGCTCTGCCATTCCGCTGACACTTGGATATCATTATTGGAGGATGTAAGGAAGACCCAGGGCCTGATCGCAGAACCAGGGACTTGTAATGGGATCACTGCTGTGTAACCACAGGTCCCTACAAAGGTGGCAGTGGGGGCTGGGGGGTGGGGTGGGGATGGGGGCTGGCTCACCTGGCACCCAGGGCCTCAGCCTGGAAATTGGAAAGTATAAAATTCATAACAATTTTTAACTGGTAGCTGGGGTAAGGGGTGGGGGAAGTGGGGAAGGTGTTGCATTATTTCAAAAGGCACCAAAGTGAGACTGTATTGACATCTTTATCTCACACGGCGTTTCTGATTTGCAAGAGTTAGCATGGCCCCGGGTGCCTGGGCTGCCAAGGCCGAGGCTGGAGTCGGGAAGGCCCAGGCTGAGGACAGGCAGCCAGTGAAGCCGTTGTACAACCCACTCTGGCGCCCCAACCTGGAGGCAAAGCTCAGCTCCACTACTAAAGATAGGACTTCTGCTCTGTTCCTAGTCCTGTCAGGCAAGGCCCCAAGACAAAAACGGAAAGCACAGACCCACTGCTACGAAGTCGATTCCGGCTCACAGCAACCTCGGAAGAAGGCAGAGTAGAACTGTCCCACAGGGTTCCAAAGACTGTAAATCTTCCTTAATTGTGAAATGTTCTGTTTGGTGCATTGATTGCAGCCCCCACAAGGTTGGAGCACACGTCCCACTTGCTCTCTGCATTTCCCAGTTCTCCTTTGCCTTCTGAACTTCCTCCCTGGGCAAATACTTTTCATCTTGTGTGGGTCTTCTGATCTCAGAGCCTTGGCGGCTAGAGTTTTCGTGGCCTATTCCTCTTTCGCACTAATCCCCTCTCCGTGGCTTTGACTTTCCTCACTCCCCTTTGCTGTGGCTCGGGAGACAAATAGCTGCACCCTAGCTCAAGCAGCTCACATAAGCTCTAGAACTCAGTCACCACCCTCTCCCCACAGTGGGTTGTCATAGTGCTCTGCGCTGTGCCTAGGGCCTGAGCTCCCAGACTCCCAGTGTAGTCCCTCTAGGTGCTTGGATACAGCTAAGAAATTTTCTGACTCGCTCCTGTATGTTATACTTGGATTTATTTGCAGTATATGTAAATGCTTACATAGAAACATTCTCCGTCAAACCTACATATATTTGTAGGTATAACCTACTTGTCTCTCACACCTGTTCAGCTGGCATGTCTATGTGTAACCTTTTATAGATTATTGTTGTTACGATTACCCCAGGACTGTGTATGCAATAGTATTTACCTTGGTCACTTTGCACTCGGTACTCCTCTCAGATTCCTCCTTTGTCGGGATCATTTTTGTGCCGACCTCTCCCCTATTGTATATGTCTCGCCCTTCGCCCAATATACTGCATGTCTCCCCTCTAGTTAGGGATATATCGCCCTCCCACCTCCACCGCTTGGCAACCTTCACAGGAGGTTTCTTTCTGTGAGGCCACCTTTCCGTGGCTTCTCGTCTTAGTGGACTCCTGCAACAGCCGCCTTTCACTCAGCACCGTGGCCTCCAGCTCATCCGTGGCATGCTGTCTCCCACCGACCCATCCTCGTTGGTCAACATTGTACAATATCCCATCATGTGTACTGAGATGGTCTATTAGGCTGGCGCATGTGCGTACCTGATTCGTTTGTCTGTTCACCTGCCGACAGGCACTGCAGTCATCTCCATCGTTTGCGGTTGTGAAGCGTGCTGCCGTGCACATGAGTGTCCCTAGTGCTCATGTTGTTGCCAAGGTCCCCCCACCCCCGTCTGCAGGTTCTCTTCTAATCCTCTTAGCATCGTGTTTGGATGCACATCAATCTTTCATTTTTAGAACTGTGGTTCTCAACCTTCCTAATGCTGCGACCCTTTAATACAGTTCTTCATGTTGTGGTGACCCCCCAACCATAAAATTATTTTCTTTTTTTTAAATCATTTTATTGGGGGCTCATACAACTCTTATCACAATCCATACATACATCCATTGTGTCAAGCACATTTATACATAGGTTGTCATCATCATTCTCAAAACACCTGCTTTCTACTTGAGCCCTTGGTATCAGCTCCGCATTTTCCCCACCCTCCCTGCTCCCCCTTCCCCATAAAATTATTTTCATTGCTACTTCATCACTGTAATTTTGCTACTGTTATGAATCTGGCAACTCCTGTGAAAGGGTCATTTGACCCCCCAAAGGAATCGTGACCCACAGGTTGAGAACCACTGTTTTAGAAGCTCATGGTTGTCTACATCATCTTCTGCTGTTTATGAAAGGCTGTAAATATTTAGGGAAGCAGAAGCCACCTCTCTCTCCCACAGGGCACTTGAATCCAAACTACTGGCCTTGCAGTTAGCAGCCAGCCACGTGCTTAGCCACTGTGCCACCACGGCTCCCTGGAGCTAAGTGAGTCATGCAATGCATTCATCTTTATGCGTCTGTAAATCAGGGCAAACACCTCTGCAGAGCATTTTTGTGCCTGGTATGTGAACTTAGTAGAAGTCTCTCCTTTATGTAGGAGACATGCGTTCAACATCCAGCCAAAGCACCCTCTACACAGCCATGCCCCTCTGCCAGTGGAGGTTTCAGAGTCATGATGGTGAACATGTTTCAGTAGAGTTTCCAAACTAAGACACACTAAGGAAGACCTGGCAATCTAGGTCCCCCAAATCATCCAACAAAATCCCTATGGGTCACAATGGTCTGATCCACAAATGGTCACGAGGAATGGTGCCAGCCAGGCAGTGTTGCACATGTAATTCCCAAGAGCTGGGGGTCAACTTGATGGTAGCTGACAGCAATAACAACTTAGAGCATGTATACATTTTATCAACAAAGGGTTTTGAACAGAGCCAGACCTACAGCGAGCCAATTTACCCACCTCCACCTGCAAAAATCCCCAACCCACTGCCATCAAGTTAGTCCAACCCGCAGCAACCCTGTATAACGTTGTAGACGTTCACAGGAGCAGGTAGTTTCTGAGAAGCCACTGGTAGGCTGGAACGGCAGTCCAGCCCTTCCCTGACAGTCACCAGACCTCAGTAGTCATGCACTTGTGTGTTTAAGGAGAAAAACATTGAGCAGCACCTGAATGGTGGAACCACCAGGACACCCTGCTGACAAGGTGTGGGTGGAAGAGCAGCAGGGTCTGCAGCCAGTGAGACAACCTACCGAAATCAGAAGGAATGTGACCCAGAATCCAGAGGGGTTGTCCTTCCAGGTCAGGGAGCCCCAGACTCGACCCCAGTGACTGACTCCAAAAACTCAAAACCAAACTCACTGCCATCGAGTCGATTCCCACTCATAGCGACCCTACAGGACAAGGTAGAACGGCCCCTGTGGGTTTCTGATTGGTTCGTCTGGATAGACTGGAGAAACAAATCCAGAGACCCATATATGTGTAAGAAAGAGCTTTATATCAAAGAGCAAGTGTATAGTAAGAAAACGTCCTAGCCCAATCCAGATCAAGTCCATAAGTCCAATATTAGCCCCTAACTCCGGTATTAGTTCACAAATCTCTCTTCAGGCTCATGCAACACATGCAATGATGCAAAAGGCAGGAAGATCACAGGCTGGTGTGTGGCAAGTCCTATAGAGCCAGTGGCGGTGGAAGCATCTCAGTGCTGGCGCACATCTCCATGTGGCTCCTCCAGCTCTCCAAGTGTCACTCTTCAACAGGAAGGTGAAGCCGAGAGAGAGAGAGAGAGAGAGAGAGAGAGAGAGAGAGAGAGAGAAGCCCTCGCAGAGCTCAGCAAGTCTCCACATGGCTTTTCAACAGGAAGACAAAGGCAGAGGGACAGGAAGTGCACAGAATCCTCATGAGAAGGCCATACCCACGATGAGGCATCATCAGGCTGTGACCTGATTGACAGGCTAGACTCCACCCCTTCACTCAATACCCTAAAGTTGACATAAGATTATGTAACTACCACACTGAAACTGTAACTTTACAGGAATAGAAAACCTCACCTTGCTCCCATGGAGTAGCTGGTGGTTTTGAACTGTTGACCTTCATGTAACCACACTACCGGGGCCAAACCCAGAGGGAGTGTCTCTGCCCTCTCCCTATTTCACCCTTACCCCTTCTCTTCCTTCCTCTCCTCACCCCACCCCCACTATCCCCAGAGACTTATTGGGACTCCAGGGCTTCTGATTGGATGCTCAGATCCCGGGGACCCGCAATCACAGGCAGGTGGGTGGACATTGAACTCTAAACCCTCAAGGCCCTTGAATGTCCTTCTCTACACAACTTCTAATGTCCCCACAAGAAAATCCTGACAAGTTGGCCCCAACCTCTAGAAGCTTAATGTATTACCTCTGTCTCCCTTAAGTCGGCCATCACTACAGTTTCTTTCAAGTGCAAATTAAACAGCTTGCAGCAGCTGAAGATTTACACTGCACTTAAACACTGCTTAGTTCCCCTAAATGCCCCAAGTTATACTAACACTCAGAGAGGCTTTCTCCCAGTTCAGCCCACCTGCAGCTCTGGGTCTTTCAGAACCCTCAGTTCCCAGGCATGTCCCCACCCTCCTTGGTTGGAGCTCCACTCCTATATCCACTGTGAGCTAGCACCTAACAGCTAAGACAGCACAAGTGGAGGGACCTGCTAGTCATTCCCACCACGGGAATGGCCTTCCGACGTAGGGGATTGGATAAGAACGGTTGTACAACTGGGAAGAGTTTGATCCTGGGAGGGGGCCTTGCCAATGATAGCATGCCTCCATCCATCGCAACAATTAAGGTGCTACCTTCCGAGACAAGTCTGGGGGGTTCCTTACCTTCTTTTCAGGTTTCTGTTCACTTCAGCCAACAAAACACCCCTTCTGTGAGCTCCAAACCTCTCAACGGTGTCCTTGCCATTCCTACTTTTTGAGATCTAATGAAGAAATACTTGACCAGAATACAAAACTTGGGGCTTTTGTAACCACACAAAATAGTTACACATAACAAGTTAGATAATTTAGCACAAAAAGTTCTAATATTATGTAATGTTGTGCTAGCTCCGTGATCATAGTGACTCTATAGGACAGAGTAGAACTGCCCCTGTGGATTTCTGAGTAGAGAGCCTCATCTTTCTCCCTGAGAGTGGCTGGTGGTTTTGAACTGCTGACTT
>NW_022103913.1:7599428-7600437 GCF_000313985.2 Echinops telfairi
AGACAGATTTTTCAGAAATCTGAGTCCTAAACCTCCCTGGGGGAGCAGAAATCTATACCAGATATAGCGTGGCGGTTCAGAGGAGAAAGCCAGGGAAGGGCCTGAAAAAAGCCATAGATTCTTGGCTGTCCCAACAGATGCCCACAGAAATCCCCCTCCCTCCAGTGCTCGGGGCCTTGGCAGAGGCAGAGGGGCAAAGGGAGCTGACTCACCCTTCCCCATAGCTGCCCAGGGCAGAGACTCAATAGAACACCACAGACAACAGTGCCACGTGTCCCTCCATCAATGATCTACATCAGCTCCAGGCTTCCTTTCAATGCCCAGTGGTCCCACGGGGGAGAAGGATGCTGGCACCCTTACTCCAACATATCTGGGGCATGAACCCAACCTGAAGGAGCATAGGATTAAGTAAATCTACATCAGGGAAAATTAATGTGCAGAATCCCGTATGATTTTTCAACTGTCTACCACCCTGGGGCTTAAAATGACACAACCTGTTTGTCAGCTCAGGATCGGAGGGCATTAATTTAAAGAGACCCTGCATCCTGCTCTGATATTATGAGTTAGGGAAGACAGCTCAGGTGGACAGGCAAAATATTTTGGATGTATCTTCTCTACCCCTTTATGACAGCGGTATCAGTCATTGGCCTACACTACCACTCCTTGACAAGAGTGGTCTTTACCTTGCCCCTGTTCCCAACCCTCGCTCAGAATAGGCTATTTGCGTGTGACCCACCTACCCCGGGCTCCTCAAGAACAGTAGCAAATTCACAGAAATGACTATTCATTCTCTTATTACCTGAACAACAGAGTTCTTTTAAAAAACAACATCGTGTCCCAAAAACAAGAGCCAAACTCTAGGTGTCTGAGAAAACCAGAAAAGCCGGCACAACGAAGTGGGTGACACACAGTCAGATCCTGAAGACGCCCTTGTGGATCTTCCCATGAGGAAGTCTAGGAGAGTGATCCTCAGCTGTTTTTAACAGATGGAGAAAACGGAACAGAAATA
>NW_022103913.1:7600537-7608383 GCF_000313985.2 Echinops telfairi
CTTGTGGATCTTCCCATGAGGAAGTCTAGGAGAGTGATCCTCAGCTGTTTTTAACAGATGGAGAAAACGGAACAGAAATAGAAAAGAAGAAGAGGAAAAGATAGAAGAACTGAGGAAATCACTACAAAAATAAACTAAAAACTAGGAATAATGAAAGAAAAACTCCAAATATAAATCCAGAAGGCACAGCTTTCCCTTGAAAGAGCAAGGCAGGAGAATTGTGACAAAGGAAGATGGTCAGTCATCTCGAAGACAAATCCCTGAGACCAAATTGCAAGATCAGTCTACAAAAAAAGCTTAAGAAAACACTATAAAAACAACTTATGTTTGATAAGCATCCCAGAAGAGAAAACCCAAGAAATATTAGAAGAGAACTTGCAAACATGATGACAGAATAGAAACTAATCTCTCAAGAAGCCCAAAGAACCCTAAACAGAATTGATGCCACAAGAAAATCACAACACTAATTAGAGTCAGATTTTAACATAAAAAAGGTAAAGGATCCTGAGAGAAACTCATGGATAAAAAGAACAATCCTCTATAAGGCAAACCAATTAGAAGAAGCTAATATTTTTCATTGGAAACCATGCAGGCAAGAAGCCAATGGAACAATACATAGAAATTCAAAGGTAAAAGCTGCAAACCAAGAATCTGTATCCAGCAAAACGATCCCTCGGATGGAAACGAGAAATGCAGACATTCCCTGACAAGGAAAAACTAAAGGCATTGTGAAGACAAGACCAGCCTTACGAAGACACCGAAGGGGGTCTTTGGGCAAAGCATCGACAACAAAAATAGACAGCAGCCCCAAATCATACCTGCGCCATCAGGGTCAAGACAGCAGCCCACTGACGTGGTACACAAAATGAAACAGAGCCAGGAGAGTCAAAACAGGGAACCACAGGATAACCTTCCACAGTGGAGACAACAATAAAGAGGGAACAGATTTTATACTACAAAGTCAAACAGAGAAGATATGAAGTCATTCACAAAAGACAATAAACCATCTTTAACTTGGAAAGAAAGCGATATCAACAGACTAACCTCGAAGAAAATGCTAAAACCTAAAAAAGAAGAAGAAGAAGAAAACCATAAAATCCTACTAAACAGTAAGATAAGAACAAAAAAGCAAAGATAAAAATGGCAGAAAATTCCACAAACAAAACGAAATCAGCCCAGAAAATCACATGAAGAAGAAAGAAAAAACAATAGCACTGTAAAAACAAACAAACAAAAAAAAAAAACCAGAGCAATAAAATCACACATACCAGGAACAACATTGAATGCAAACGGATTAAACCCACCACTTAAGGGTCAGCGACTCGCAGAATGGAGAAGAAAATATCAGTTATCAGCATGTTGCTTACAAAAAACCCAACTCAGATATAAAGCTAACGGCGGTCTGAGAAGCCGGGACTAGCAATATTAA
Organism: Echinops telfairi; assembly: GCF_000313985.2. Lineage (NCBI taxonomy): Eukaryota > Metazoa > Chordata > Mammalia > Afrosoricida > Tenrecidae > Echinops > Echinops telfairi. The sequence continues at coordinate 7,601,967 of NW_022103913.1, forward strand.
CTTTCGACAGAGCACACATCAAAGTAAAAGCCATCGTGAAAAACAAAGAAGGCCATTATAAAATGAAAAAGGCCACAATCAAACAAGAAAACACAACCATAATATCTATGTTTACAGTGAAAAACCCTCAAAATACATTAATGAAACTGATGGTGTTGAAGACACACACAATAATACGATAATAGTAAGACATTTTAATACATCACTTTTGAGCAAAGACAGGTCACCTGAGGAGGAAATCAACAAAGATGCAGAAGAAATAAGCAACACAATTAATCAACTTGATCTCTTAGATCAGTGGTTCTCGACCTGTGGGTTGCAACCCATTGGAGGTTGAACAACCCTTTCCCAGGGGTCTCCCGATTCAAAATGACAGCGATGAAGTAGCAAGGAAAACAATGTTATGGTGGGGGCACGACCACATGAGGAACTGTACGAAAGGGTCGCGGCAGGAGGAAGGTTGAGAACCACTGTCTTAGATATATACAGAACATGCCACCCGATAACAAATAATAGCTTTTCTAGCACTCATGGAATGTACGACCGAATACATCACGTTAGGCCACAAAGGAAGCATCAGTAAATTTGAAAACATGAAGATACTACAAACTATCCTTTCAGATCACAATGCTATAAATTAAAAAGCAACAGCATGAAAATCAAACCAAAAAGATCAATTACATGGATATTGAGTAACTGGATAATCGAATAAATTAACGAGTGAAATTAAAAAGGTCTCAAAATAAATGAGAGCAAAAACACAACATACCAAAACCGTAGAGACCCAGCAAAAATCCTTTTCGGAGAACAATTTTAGTAATAAGTGTACATGTTCAAAATGTAGAAATAGTTCAAATAAACTCCTTAACACAATACCTACAACAATTAAAGCAAAGCCAGCCAGACAAGCTCAGCCAGCAGAAGAAAAGGAATTTTTAAAAAGTTTAATAGAAAAAAATCAACAAGTACAAACTGATTGAAGGCAAACCTAACTAAGGAAAAGAGGAGAAAAGGCAAATATTACAAGAAATGAAATAGGCAATGTCATATCAAAACTAACTGAAATAAACAAAATACTTGCATACTTTTATGAAAAACTGTATCCCAACATATCTTAAAGCCTAGAGGAAATGGGCAAATTTCTCAAAGCACATTCCCTACCGAAATTAGCACGGATTAATCTAGAAAACCCTAACAGACCAGTGAACAAGATCTAGTAATCAAGAAACTGTACATCCAAAGGTCCAGGACCTGATGGTTTTACTGGGGAACCTATTAAACATCAGAAAAGAGCTAACATGAATTCCATGCAAACTGTTCCGGAATACGGAAAAGGATAATATACGACCAACTATATTTTATGAAGCAAATACAACCCTGATACCAAAAGCAGACAAAGAGATCACCGCAATTGAAAACTAGTTAAAATAGCCAATATTTCTTCATATGTCGGTTACCACAGTCTGAAATATATGGACAGTCTAGAAGAGATTCAAGAGACACGTCAACTAAGTGTACCATATCGTCCTTAATTGAGTCCTATAAAAATAGACTAAATTGAAAATGAAAAACATTTATGAGTTAACTAGGGAAATGTGTATACTGATTGGATAGTTGATGATATTATGGGAATTACTGTTAAATGTTCAGGTGAGATCATGCCATTATCACCATGTATTTTGAGCATTCCTTTCTTTGAGAGAGACAATAATATAGATAAGTGGATGTCTTTGATTTACTTCAAAATAATGGGGAAGTTGAGATTATGAGTTGATAAATGCTGATTCTGCATGATAGGTTCATAGAAATCATTTAACTGTCCCGTCTGCTTGTATATGTTTCAAACTTTCCATGATAAAAACTTCTTTAAAAACTAGTTAAAATAAATAAGATGTAAAAAGAAATAAATGAGCCTTCACAACATCAAATTCCATTATGCTTTGCTATAAATACCCCTGCTGAGCTTATCAGCAGACTAGCGGGCACTTTGATTTTAAATCAAAGTGTAGAAGCAATCACTTCTCTGCTGGGGACGATGGAGAATGAAGCCGCTGGAGCACACATGTTGGGAAGCTTTGGCACTCTGGCCATCTGGTGTTCTTCAGCTTGTGGACTCTCTGGCCTCCTGGGCTGCACTGGGAATTGGGAACCAAGATTCCCAGGGCCAGGGCCATCATGCAGCCTCAGTCCATCCCAGCCAGCTAGTGAGTATTAGAAAACAATGCTGCCGCACCTTTGGAGCTAAGTGACCTAGAAAAGTGTGAGGAGAGGAGAGGCCCTCAGAGCTGGATTCCGGTTTGGGTGCTCTGAGAGAGTTGGAGTGAGGTCAGGGATGGGACTGCCAACACAGTCCATGAGAGGAACACACCTCTCCTGCTGGTGGCCATGTAGATGTGCACAGCCTCTGTGGAAAACCATCTGGTGATATGTAAAGCAAATGGAAATTGAGTTACCTTACAACCCAGCAGTCCCCCCACTGGACATATAACCAGAAGTGTCAAGAAATAGACCACAATCAATTGTCTGTGTTCCAACCTTTATTGCAGCACAATTCACAATTGCAAAGAATTGGAAACAACCTAAAATCCCACCGATTAGAGAACTCTGGCACATACACACCATGGAGTACTAGGCGTCACTAAAAGCACTGATGATGGCGTGAAGCACGTCATCTCACGTGAAGAGTTAGAGGAAATCATGCTAATTGAGGTCAGCCAGTCACAAAAGGACAAGAACAACCTGAGCCCCCTGGGGTAAGCATAATCAGCACAGTAGATACAGAAGAAAAGCCGCTTATCTCTCACTGTACAGGCTGAGGTACAGGCAGGTAGGCGGGGGATAGACCAAATCCAATGATATACATGTCATTCCAACCTAAAGAAGGGGAAAGGTTGGGAGGCAGAGGGAGAAAAGGCGGGGGGAGATGATGGCACTGGGGGAGTATGGCACTAATCCACCTAGGGGGAGGGGGTAGGAGTGTGAGTACAGACCCCACCACGATGCCCCAAACCTTGAGGGGAACATAACCACATGGAGCAACTCATGAACAGAGCGGGCTACAGTCTGGCCCCTATCAGAGCCAATCTGACCCCCTCCCTAGAAGTATGTGCTGCAAAGGACAACACTAAACCTACAGGTTGGTGAGAGGAGCCAGCCTGCCACAGCCATACAGAAGCAAACCAAGAAGGAAAAAGAGAGAGCGAGGGACTAGACCCCATACTGGCACACCAAGCCCTGAGGGTGATGTACCTGCACAGAGGTGCTAAGGCACAGAGGGGACTGTAGGGCCGATGACAGCTTGAGACGTGATGGCCCTCCCTGGAGCATACTGAGAGCCACAGAGGACAGCACTGGGGACACACGGCAGGGAGTGAGTCCAGTCTGACCACCCCCACAGGGGGGCAAACCAGGAAGGGAACATCACAGATCAGCAATGGAAGCAAAGCAAAACCACACGACCCCTGAGCCCCCCAGGACCAGTAGGGAGAGAGTCATAAGGTCAGCAGACTGACCTGGCACTATGTCTGCTTTTCCACTGATTTTTTTTTTAGGGGGCCCCTAGGTGTTTTTCTTTTTGCTCTTTTTATTCAATCTTTTCTTTTGTTTTGTCGCTGTTATTGTTGTTTTCCTACCTAAATAAGATAGGCGAGGGAAGCAAGCTCACAGAGGAGAAAGCAGCAAACAGGACCGATGGTTCCGCAGGGACCTGAGGGAGGAAGCGATGGAGGATGGAGCGGTGAGCAAACAACACCATAGAAAAGGAACAGCTAGGGACTTAAAAGCAGCAACAAAGAGAACGAACAACGTCGTGATCCCAGTGGTGTTGGAGCAACAGCGATCTAGCTGAGAGGAAGTACAAAGAGGCAGAAGAAGGGCGAGCGTGGTGGTGGGACAGAAGGAAGGTGAAAGGAAACAGGGAAGATCTAGGAAGCAGAGCCATAGTTAGAGGTATAAACATAGGTGTGCACATATGTAAATATATATTAATGCATAAAAATATAGGTATTGGCCTATGTACATATGTTTATATGACAATACATTGAGGGAGTAGACAGATTTTGAGCTTCTGCTCAAGCCCTCCTTCAACACAAGAACATTTTGTTCTAATAACCTGGCATTCTGTGATGCTCACCCTCCTGACAGGATCGATCCCTGAAACAAAATGGGTGCACAAGCAAATGTGGTGAAGAAAGCTGATGGTGCCAGTTATCAAAAGATATAGCGTCTGGGTCTTAAAGGCTTGAAGATAAACAAGCGGCCATCTAGCAGAGAAGTAACAAACCCACATGGAAGAAACACACCAGCCTGTGCGATCATGAGGCGTCGACAGAATCAGGTAACTGGCACTAGAAGATCACATATATATATTTGATGAGGGAGGTTGGAGCAGAGACCCAAAACCCATCTGTAGACAATGGAACGTCCCCTCACAGAAGACTCACAAGGAAGGGATGAGTCAGCCAGGGCGCAGTACAGCACCAATGAAACACACACTATTCTTCTGGTTCTTTGAGGCTTCTTCACCCCCCACTATCATGACCCCAGTCCTGCCTTTCAGTTCCTGCTGAGCCAGAGCATATACACAGGTACAGAGAAGAGCTCACGACACATGGAATTCAAGTCAGATAAACCCCTCAGGAACAAAAATGGGAGTAATGATACCAGGAGGGTAGGGGGAAGTTGGGGGAGAAGAGGTGGAAGGGGGAACCAATCCCAATGATCGCCGCATACCCCCACCCCTACCCCAGGGGGATGAACAACAGAAACATGGATGAAGGGAGACTGCGGGCAGTGTAAGATATGAAAATAATCATTTATACTGTATCAAGATGTCACAAGGAGGGGCGGAGCTGATACCAAGGGCTCAAATAGAAAGTAAATGTCTAGAAAATAATGATGCCAACATATGTGCAAATACACTTGATACAATTGATGTATGGAATGTTACAAGAGCTGTAAGAGCCCCAGTAAAATGATTTTTTTTAAAAAGGACCAATGAGATGAAGGCAGAGGGGAACAAGGGGAAAGACCTGGGTGAACGGGTAGCTGTGATGGCCTACAGGTATGTTAGCAAACTATTCTCCATTGAAAGGTCAGAGTTGCGAATAACTCAAAATCAACCCATAGTTTGATTTGGGTTTCTGAATATACATTAGTGGCAAAAGTAATGTTACGTGACTTCTGAGGCTAGGCCTTTAAAAACAGCTTTCGCTTCTTCCTGGCTTCTACCCTGATTACTTGCTCTGAGAAAAACCAGCCACCATGGCGTGAGGACAGGAGAGCAGCCCTGTGGAAAGGCTCATCTGCAGAGCAACGCACCCCTCCCGCCAACACCCTACAGGCTACCTTTAACAGCAGATCTCCCAGCCAACTAACGTCTCTCTGACATCTGACTTACAGAAACTGTGAGCTAATAAGATGTCTATTTTATTTTAAGCCACTAAGTTGTGGGCAATTGTTACACAGCAATAGAACACCAATAACAGGCAACAGAAACACTCAGATGCACAACTAGCGTGGTCTCCATCTGAAGTGTGACATCAAATGAGGACCATGAAGGAGTATTGTTCCCTGTCCCCTGGGCCCCATTTGTCTGACGTAATCGCTGACAGTGGCTCCCTTTCTGCTCCCTGGGCTTTCCAGGAGGAGCCAGGAGGCAGAGCCAGGGTTGACTCCTGGGTCTGTCTGATGGAAGAGCCCACCCACACATTTCCCATGAGGCCGCAATGCTGAGTGTAGATGCTAAGGAGACAAGGGAAAGGGGTCACTGTAGCAGAGGGTGAGCAAAAATAAACAGTCCCGTGTTCACTTGAAATCTTGAGATGCCAGGGATTAGAAGATAGAACAAGTTAAGGATCTATCCTTGGTTTTAACTATTTAAAACTTGATGAAATAATTAGACAGGAAGCAATATCAAATATCTGTTTCAAAATGCCTCTAGGAATTTAAGGTGGGCCCGGCATTTTTCATTGTTCCATAAAGGTGATCATCCAGAAAGCCCCATCACCAAATGAGTGCCTGTTAGGCAGCCTGGCAGGAATAGAGGAAAGAGCCACATGGGGTGCAGGACTGAGTAAGCCCTCCTGCAGAGGATGAACCCAGCAAACTTGGGAGAGAGTTGGAAAGGTAAATCGTGCACAGAGAAATAGCCCTACCTGAAACACTCAGGGCCGGCTCACTATGTGGTGGGATTGGCTGACCAGGGGAAGAAGCATCTTGGGACTTTTTGCAAGTAAAGAGGAAGGTGAAGAAAGTCAAGTCTTAAGGTGAAGAGGTGATCTTAGACCAGGGGTTCTCAACCTGTGGGTCTCGACCCTTTGGGGGTCAAAAGACCCTTTCACAGGGGTCACCCAATTCATAACAGTAGCAAAATTACAGTTATGAAATAGCAATGAAAATAATTTTATGGGTGGGAGG
>NW_022103913.1:7610251-7615463 GCF_000313985.2 Echinops telfairi
TATCATTGTGAATGAGGGGGAGTGCAGAGTGGGGACTCAAACCCATCTGTAGGCAACTGGACATCCCTTACAGAAGGGTCACAGGGAGGAGATGAGCCAGTCAGGGTTCAGTGTAGCCACGATTAAACATACAGCTTTCCTCTAGTTCTTAAATGCTTCCTCCCTGCCACTATCATGACCCCAATTCTACCTTACAAATCTGTCTGGACTGGAGGATGCACACTGGTATAGATAGGAACTGGAAACACAGGGAATCCAGGACAGATAAACCCTCAGGACCAGTGGTGAGAGTGGCGATACCGGGTGGGTAGAGGGAAGGTGGGATAGAAAGGGGGAACCAATTACAAGGATCTACATATAACCCCCTCCCTGGGGGGTGGACAACAGAAAAGTGAAAGTGAAGAGAGACTTCCGACAGTGTGAGATATGACAAAATAACAATAACTTATAAATTATCAAGGGTTCATGAAGGAGGGGGTACAAGAGGGAAGGGAAAAATGAGTAGCTGATACCAAGGGCTCAAGTAGAAACCAAATGTTTTGAGAATGATGATGGCAACAAATGTACAAATGTGCTTGACACAATGGATGGATGGATGGATTGTGATAAGAGTTGTACGAGCCCCCAGTAAAATGAATTTTTTTAAAAAGCACTTACGCAGAAATAAAGTATTTTGAAATTAAAAAAAAAAAATCTGACCTTGCTCAAAACAACCCTTCCCTAAGAAGATTGTTCTTGATCTATCTTTTCCTGACTCGTGCTACTTCATTGTGATTGGTCCTGTGCTGCTGTGATATTGATAGGAAGGGTCAAGGCAGGTGCAGGGCACGTCTCCAGATCCTCTGGCTCTTGATCTTCTCCATGGCCTCTATCAGACCGTCGGAGAGGGCTCGGGTTTGATCTCTGTTACTCTCCTCTCCCTCCTCATTCCACCCAGGATGCTCTGAATGACAGGATGCTGGACTTGCAAGCAAGTTAATCAATAGCCCGAATTTCATAGTTTATGATTATCAGCCCAACTTTGACCACACTTTCATTTATGATCCTTCTTGAAAGACCTCCAGACCGTGTTAAGAAATCTCCCTGCCACGCAGCAACGCGAGGGGGACCTTTGGCCCCCAGAGAAGCTGATTCTGAGTCTGCTGCTCTTCAGATGAAGTGGCCACTGCTTCTCATAATCTGGGGTATTAAGATAATGCCTGGGGGTGTCTTATAAACATTTTCTTCTATTTTGCACTTTGAGACTCTAACCATTTTACAGCCCCTGCTGATAATATTCAAGGTTGCTGTAATCAACCACAATTTCTAAGTCCTACCTATGTTTCAAGACTCAGCTAAGCAAGATGTCTTCCCCCTCCCCCTCCCAGTCTCAGATGACCCTCCTGACTGACATTGTAGCATTATTAATTCTTTTCGTGACCCACTAAGTCAGCCTTTCATGGGTCCACTTCTGCTTATCAGTATTTTGGCTCTTTTCTCAACTTTGTGTCCTGTAGAGTCTATGCAGAAGTTTCTCCTGTCTTCCAGCAGATGATCAAATTACCTCACGACAGAGACAATATCCAACCAAACCCTTCCTCCAGCAGACCAAGGGACTAAACACACAGTCTTTGAATTTTTATTCAACCAGACATAAAGCCTGCCTGTGGACCCCTCACCATCAGTATAGATTTAGGAGACAAAATAATTACAGACGGAAGTGACCCAAATCACACATTTAATTAGGTAGAAGTACTTGCTACTAAAGATCGGTGACGACAACCTTCCGTATGGATTGTGACTCAGTGTACAGAAAGCAAAAATCCTCACACCTAGAACAACAGCCAACACCGTGACCAAGGGAGAAAACGTTAAAGCTGCCAAGGATTTCCTTTTCCTGTATCTATAATCAACGCTCATAGAAGCAGCAGCCTCAACATCAATGACATGCTGTGTTCGGGCAAATCTGCTGTGCGAGCCCTCTACAGTGTTAAAGAGCAAAGGTCACGCTGAGGACTTGGGCCATGGTATTTTCAGTCACTTCACGTGCACGAGAAAGCTGGACAATGAATAAGAAGACTGCAGCTGAATCAATGCATTTCCATTATGGTGTCGAAGAACATTAAAAATATTATAATTCAAAGAGCTTTACGATCAAGTTTGATTATGGATTGAACCATGGTAAAATATGATTCTTGGTCAGCAGACCTCCCTCTGAAACAGCCTGAATTTACTGTAGACCCAAATATTTCTTGCTTGTTCCATAACAGAAATTTCTTCTCTGGCTTTTTAAATATTGTTGGTAGTCTTTTCTTTCTTCCTCTTACCATGAATGCAAAAAATAAGAGCCTGCCAATAAATGAGGAGCAGGTGTAATATTTTAGTTGTACTTTAAACTCGATGGCCCCAGAAACCCACTGGGGCACTTCTACAACGTGCTGTGGGGTTGCTGTGAGTCAGCATTAATTTGATAGCAGTGATTTTGGTGTTTTGGAAATTTTTAACTGGAAACTATCCTTTAGTGTCTAGGGAAGAAGATCTGGTTTTATTGTTAATTAGCTTTCATTTAAGATGTATTCTTTCAGAAACAAGGTGAATAAACATATCCTATTTTCAAATTAATAAGCATATAATGTTTTCAAGATTAGGAAACATATTCTGTTTTCAAAACTCCAGCCTCTGGAATTTTGTGATTTTCTTGAGAAGTTATATAAATGACAGTCAATCAAAAATTTGGTACAAAAGTTCCTGATAACTTTGTATGTAAGCACTTTAAAGTCTTGATTAATCAAAGCACTTTGAATGAGTAAATAATGTCAAATTGTTTATTAAACCTGCATCCATCTGTTAATGGATTTAATGATTAAATATGTTAATGCTGTTCTGAGTTCTTTATTTATGTTCATATTGTACCTCACTACTTTGCTGAATTTATTTATTTATAGGCTCTCGTAGCTTTCTGTATTCATTGTTTGAATATTTTATTTAGATGTAGGTGAAATTTTACAGAAAAAGTTTCCCATTCATGGATTTAATACACATTTTGTTTTGTTACCTTAGTTGGAAACTGAGTTGGGGTTTGTTTGTTTACAAGTATTTGGTGCCAGAAGTGGGATCCAAAGAAGACGTGCCTTTTCCCCAAACCACCTCGTGATTGGTGACTGACCATATAGTGGCACTCAAAGTATCCCTTGTGACTCTTGATCCTTCACCAATCTTATAATCCATGAGATGAATCACTCCTGGGTCTGAACTCTGCCCCCTTTGTGTTTTCAGATTCTGTGTTTATTGAAACAGCTCGACAGACATGTGATTTTTGGCTTGGACCCCAGAAATCATCTTGTTGGTGCATTCTTTTATTCTATTTCTCATAAATTTGTAGGAATTCTAGGCATGGAATCCTTCTATTTTAAATCTCCTTCTCCTCTTCCACTTAAAGCTCCTGCTCCTCACATGTCCTCTCAGCATGAAGCTCCATCCTGTGAGTTTTCGTGTAAGTAGACAGATTATGCCAAAGATGATTTGAATTTGTGGTGACCACCGTGGAAACCTGAGTTCCCATTTGCTTTGTCTGCTCCAACTCTAGAGCTGCATATTGTAGTTTCTTAGAAGGGAATTAATTATGCTAAAGATTAGATCTGTAGTGACCATTTTAAAGAACTTTTGTTTGATGTCTGGGTTGTGTTATTGATTCTCATTTTCTTTATTCAAACACTCTTCTGGGACTGGGTCCAAGAGAAATCAGGCTGAGTTTGTTAAAGGGAGAACTGGGTCAAAAAAGGTCTTAGTGTTGTAGTAAGAATCTCAGTGAACTGAATTCCTATTTGATTTAGCAGATGATATACAGACTAGAAATTGGTTTTCTTTCTGGTAAAAGGACAAACTTTTCTTTAATTACTGGGTTGCTCTTAATAAAAGATTATGCAGGTTAGCTGCTTCAGTATACATTTTTTTTAGTTGGTTTTTTTTAAGTATACATTTTACATCAATGATGCAAAAAAGACCACAAAATCTCCAAAGACAGATTACAGTTTTGTGTGGTATAAGTCACACGAGGACATGAAATAATTGGTCAAAAATGAGTCTTTTACTTACCGTACTCGAGAACTGCTGAGTCAGGAAGATGGAAATAAAGATAGACATGTAGTTATGCTTTGTGGCTGGATCCTGTAGTCAAGGCTTTGCCTGAGTACATAAAAACTGGGTACAGCAGCAAAGATGCTAAAAAACATCCCATTGTGTTTTGAAATCCTCTCCCTCTGTAAATGCCTTATGAGATGGAAACTCTGTTCAATCAAAATATTTAGCAATTTTGGACTAGTAGACTTACAAAAGGTAAAAGATACTGATCCTTACTGTTAAAAGATGACAGCATTGTAACCAAGATAAAAGTTTACAAAATTTGTCTCTTTGGCCTTGAATGACATTGAAAACAGATTGGCTGCCTTAGATAAAATTTAAACACACACACACACACACACAAACACCCCTACGCAGTATTACAAATCGGATGACGTCAGACATGAATGCTGTGACTGAAGGAACCACCTAGGCGTTATTGAACTTGAATGTTTGTGATGGTTAGTTTTATGCCAACTTGGGTGGGCCAGGATTCTCCCCTTATATGAACTAACATAGTGATGTCACTCCTTGATGGGATCTTCTGTGAAGTTGTGGAGAGAATGGATCTCCTTAATCCAGTCAAGCAGCTGTGGAGAGAAGAGATCTCCTTAATCCAGGCACATCCTTGATAAATCAGGACTATTTCATTCAAAGTGTGACGTACTATCAGTATAAATTGAATCTAGTTGACTTCTACTGCAGTATTTGGATCCCGTGTCTCATTTGTTGACCTCCTTGTCTATCCTGCCAATCCCAGGAGTCAAACTTGGGTTCATGTGGCTGATCTCAGATTCATTCAGCTCAGCATCCACAGCCTGTGGTCCTCCTGCTTCCTGACCATCAGCCCCTGCAGCTAGATGAGTCAGGAGAAATGTACCAAATCCACGGACTTGAACTGGACTAGATTTACCCACTTCTACATACATATACAAGCGTGACTGGTTTTGCTTCTTTACAAAACCCAGTCTAATAAAATATTGTAGATATACTTCTGATTAAAAATGTTAATGAATCAGTTCTTCATAAATTTACACATACAAACACATAAAAGTGAATGTCTTAGAGCAGTGGGTCTCAACCTTCCTAATGCTGCGACCCTTTAATACAGTTC
>NW_022103913.1:7616215-7645192 GCF_000313985.2 Echinops telfairi
GTGAATAGTGTCCTCAGACAGAGAGCATTGTAGAGGTTAAAATGCAATATCTTATTTGATCTTCCATTGACCCACTTAAAAGTTGTTTCAGTTTTTTAAAAATGAAGGGGAGAAAACGTGAATTAAGACTCCAGTGAACCCTCTCTGTCTGTAGACCAGGGCTATGAACAGCCTTGCTATCATGCAGAGTGCATGAAAAGTGGATGGTGGCAGATGTAGTTAGATTAAAATTTAACACCTTATCATTTTATCTCCCTTTGACCCATTTTAAAGTTGTTCTAGTCCTTAGTATTTTCTACTTTCTTTTCATGTGAATATTTTTTAATATTTTCTATTTTCTTTTCTCTATTTTATTTTGTTATTGTCATTAGTTTTTTGTTTCATTTTGTATGTTTTTCCATATATGAAATCCAGGATTGGTAAATCTATAGAGACAATCTCTGGATTGGTGATTCTTAGGGAGATGGCAGGGGAGGCTTGGGGGGACATGGGGAGCTAATACCATGAGAGCAAGCAGAAGAAAATGTTCTCAAACGGATTGTGGTAAGGACTGTACAACTTTTTGATATAATTCAACTATTGAACCGTGTAGTATGTGAATTATGTGTCAATCAAACTTTTTGAAAGTACCAAAAAAAGTTCTATTGACATTATCACCCCACAATATGGTTCAGAGAAATTTACTGAAGAAGAAGGCATATGAGATGGGCAGATTTGGGCAGGAGGGAGGGAATTAAGAGGGTCACAACATACGAGCTATATCTGCCCATAAAGGACTTTTTAAAGGAGCACCTACCCAAGCAGTGACTGGAGCCTGAGGACGGGGGATAAAAAAAACCACCACCCAATTCTACAGTAAAATCAGTTCAAACTTATCCCTGAACTAGTTCACAGTTGTGTGTTTATTTTGAGATCTATTCTTCTTTAGCTTGTCCAGGGCCTTGAGGAACCTTTGCTCATGTTACCTTAAAAGACATGTGTGTGTAATCACCATGCCTTCAGCATGTTGCCACCAACATGAATTGAAATCTACTGCTTGGCTAACAGCGAGCCTTAGGTTTTCTTTCCCAAGAGAGTGCACAAATGATGGAACAATGGCACTAATACCACATGCGAGTACAATGTTGCTGAAGAACATCCAGTAACAGTTGCAGCAGTACACTGACAGGGAGCTGCCAGAGGCTCAGGCCAGATTCAGAAGAGGACATGGAGATCATTGCTGATGTCAGATGGATCTTGGCTCAAAGCAGAGAATACCAGAAAGATGTTTACTTGTGTTTTACTGACTATGCAAAGGCATTTTTAGATTGTGTGGATGTGTCTGTCTGGGTTGACTAGAGAAACAGATTCATAGACACTGATATGTGTATAAGAAAGAGCTTTATATACAAGAACAATTGAATATTGAGAAAACATCCCAGCCCAGTCCAGATCAAGTCCAGTAGTCCGATATTAGCCCATATGTCTGATACCAATCTATAAATTCCTCTTCAGAATCACAAAACACATGCAATGATGCCAAATGCAGGACTATCACAGGCCAGTAGGTGGAAAGTCTTGTGGATCCAGGGACAGTAGAAGCATCTCAGTACTGGCAGGGGCCTCCATGTGGCTCCTTCAGCTCCAGGGTTCTAGCATAGCTCCATGTGTCTTGTCATCAGGAATGTCTTGCAGGGAGTAAGTGTGCCCCACCTCCAGCGAGCTAATTTTCTCCTTAGTGCTTACAAATGAGGTCATCAAGCTGCAACCTGAATGAAAGGCTAACCTCTACACCTTTACTCTAAGTCTCAAATTGACAACAGATTAGGTAACTAACACAGCAGATCATAAGACAGCAGAGATAGCTTTGAGAAGAATGGAAGTTCTACAACACTTCCTTGCGCTCATGTAGGACTTACTTGTACATGGATCAGAGTCAGGTGTGTGAACAGAACAAGAGAATACTATTTGGTTTAAAATCAGGAAAAGTGCATGACAGGGCTGCATTCTCTCACCATCTTTATGCAATTTGTATGCTGAGCAAGTCGTCAGTGAAGTTGGATTGTACAAAAAAGAAAGTGGCATCAGCTCCAGATAAAGGCTTATTAACAACCTGCAGCGATACACGGATGACACAACCTTGCTTGCCTAAAGTGAAGAGCCCTTGAAGCACTTGCTGATGAAGATCAAGGATTGCAGCCTTCAGTGTGGATGACAACGCAATGTAAAGAAAACAAATACCCTCACACGTGGACCAGTAGGCAACATCCTGATAAAAGGAGAAAAGGTGGAAGTTGTCAAGGATTTTGCTTGCTTGGCTCCACAATCAACGTGCGTAGAAACAGCAGGCAAGAGGTCAAAAGATGCACTTCCTTAGATCAATCTGCCGCACATGACCTCTTTAGAGTATTGAACATCAAGGATGTTCCTTTGAGGACTTTTGTGCATCTGACCCAAGCCATGGTATTTTCAACGCATGTGAAAGTTGGACGTTGAAAAGGAAGATTTAAATGATATCGATGTCTTTGAAATATGGTGTTGGCTAAGAATTGTGAGAGTACCATGCACTGCCAAAGACCAAACAAACCTGTCTTGAAGGCTGCACAGCCAGAATGCTCCTCAGAACAAGGATGTCAAGACTTTGTCTCGTGTGCTTTGCACTGTGTGTCAGAAGAGACACGTCCCCGGAGAAGGACATCATGCTTGGTAGTGTGAAGGGGTATCAACAAAGAGGAAGGTCTTCAATGAGATGGATTGACACAGCGGCTGTCACAACGGTCCCAAGAATAGGAACATAAGCAGTGCACATCAATGGGCACAGCCCACTGGAAGGAGAACTGTGAAGACGGCCGAGGAGCTGGCAGTGTTTCATTCTGCTGTCGAAAGGGGCGCCGCTATGAGCCAGAATCAACTCGACGGCACGCAACAACTATAGAAACAAGTTTCCTTTCACGCTGAACTATCTTCTAAAGAAATAAAGAATGCAACAGCCACAAACTGTGAAAAAACAAAATAAAATAAAACAAACACACGACTAAACAATTATCAAAGGAAAACAAACCCTTACTAATGTACTAGATTTTGTGTCAACTTGGCTGGGCCAGGATCCTCAATGATGTGATCTGACATAATGATGGGATCTTCTGGTTATGGCTTTGCTACAATTGAAAAGAAGTTTACACAGGAATGCGGCCTACTCCTATTGAAGCAGACCTTTGGGATCTTCTTGCTGGTCCGGATCCTACTTCTGGCTCACCATTTTGTCAGAAGGCCTGCTGACTCTGGGAGTTATCAGCAGCTTGCCATGTTATCTGCTGCGCTTGAATTCATCCCTCCCTCCCACCACCAGCCTGACACACACACACACACACACACACCCTGCTGCTGGGTTTACCAGTCTCAGAAGCTATGCAAGCCAGGAAAAGCCTCCAACATTTGTCCCACGGACTTGAACCACATTAGATTTAGCTGCTTTTGCAATTATGTGAGGCATTTTCTTGATATAAAATTCCATATACGTTATATACTCGAGTAGAAGCCGACCCGAATATCAGTCAAGGCACCTAATTTTACCACAAGAACTGCATAAAACATGTGCTGAAAAACTCAGCTTATACACGAGTGTATACGGTAATGATATATATCCTCTGTTCACTGAAGTAACTCGGAAACTGAACCTGGGTCTTCTGTGTGGAGGTGAGAATTCTACCACTGAACTCATTAGGTAAAGACAGTCAGAAAACAAAGGAAATAAGCCCATCAAGATTGAATGAATTTAGTAAAGCTTTTCAAACCTAATATTATAAACCCCAATATTCCAAGCCAATTAATTCACTGCCATCAAGTCCATTTCAATGAATAGTGACCCTACAGGACAGAGGTGGGTTTCTGAAACTGTTGATCTTTATGGAAGTCCTGCTCCTGAGGACTGGCTGGTTTTGAACTGCTGACCTTATGGCTGGCAGCTCAACATATAACCCTCTATGCCACCAGGGATCCCTGGTGCTACAGGCCCAGGCAAATAGAATCTGTGTATTGTACTTTATAATGCTTTCTCACATTCTGTTAAAAATGATACTTTACACAGACCTCAGAGGGGCCCTCAGGAGAAAACAAATATTAATATTAACATGGTATTTACAGTAACATCCTGATATTGATATGGTGATTCTCCATAGCCTCTTCCCACCGCTGCGGTCAATTTGATTCCTGTGTGAGGTCCTCTGGTGGGGTCCATGTGTATAATAGCATTTTTTTTATTGGACTAAAAGGCATCTGCAGTGAAGAAGCTCTTGGTTCTGCAAAATTCTACCATGCAATCTGCAGCTTCATCTCTATCACCAGCACCACATTTCCCAGCTACTAACCCTTCCCCTTTGTCTCCAACGTTTGCATTCTGTCACCAGTAACTATCAATGCATCTTGATTGGATGTTTGTTTAATTTCAGATTGAAGAAGCTGACCAAATCCTGCAATTGGTTGTTGCATAAATTTGAATAATGATTGTATTCGCTGGTCTTTCTAACAACAAGTATCCCTTAGAAATCTTGAAACTTCCTGACACTACAAAATGTCATTAGCGTTGAAATTCAAAACCTATCAAAATAATCATTTAAATTTTGTCGTCGGTTGTTGGGCAACCTTATGAAGACCAGGACAAGACGCTGCCTGGTCCAGGCCCACCCACACAACTGCTGGCCTCCCTGAGTCCATTACTGTAAGCTGTGCCAGTCTCCCTTCCTGACTGACCCTCGTCCTCTTTGTCTCTGCCCCTCCGTGTCTAAGCATGACACCACTCAGGACTGGTGTCTCCCGAGTGGGACACAAATATAAAATTTTCATAATCTTAAACATTATGTAGGAGTACCATTAGCTTATTTGATCAGCAACATAGAAATATTTAGGAAAAATATACCCAAGTAAAATAAACTGCTTGCTTGTATTATACTTTACAGTAATAAATCAGAGAAGACAAAGCTGTTTTTATTAAATCTATATTATTAGTTTTCTTTGCCAAACATTTACTTTAAATTATATGACTTTGGGTTCACAAAACGTTTCTGAGTCAGCTTCATGCAGAACAATTTTAGCACATTTTTATAGCACACTTTAAATATTAGAAATGTAATTTCCTTTATTTTTTATTTGTATTTTAGAAATATCTGGTATATATAAACACTTATTTATTCTACAAAGCTTCCAGAACAGAGCTTCTTTAATTTAACTGACTCTGTAATCTAATTTACATGCCCTCTAGGATTGAGAACCATTGCACATCCACACATGGAGGAGCAGTTTGTTCTGAATTGCAAGGAGAGTGTTTTAGCTTTAATTATCCAATTCTAGCCACAGGTCAAGTGGCACAAGGGCTGCAGGCATAACAGAAGCCCTAAGGCAGGGACCCTGGGGGTGTAGTGGGCTCCATGCTGGGCCGCTAAGTTCAGCAGTTACAAACCACCAGCTGCTCTGCTGGAGAAAGATGAGGCTGTCTACTCCCAGAAAGATGTGCAGTCTCAGACACCCACAGGCGCAGGTCTACTCCGTCCTACAGGGTCGTGGTGGTTCAGAGTCCACTGATAGCAGGGAGTTTGGCTTAGTGTGGGTGCAGATATCAAAGGGCTGTGTGGTTTTCCAGCTGCAATTTATATATATTTGTGGGGAGGGCAGGGCATAAAATTTATAATTGACTTGAACTCCGGTTATCCAAAAAGAGAAGTAAATGAACAGCAATAATAAACGTTCTAACAGAGCAGATTATTTAGCATCTCTTACCCAACAGAGGATGTCTAGCATTCACCTTCAGGGACCACCAGATGGTCAGCCAGACCATCAAAGTGCATTCCCAGTCACTACTGACACCAGGAAGGTCCTGACTGTAAACGAACCACAACCAAAGGGACAGAGTTCTACACAGGAAAAAGCAAACCCCCTAGCGAATACAGAATTAACAAGGTGAAGCTTTCATTGTCACATGGAATTCACATCTAGGATCTCAGGGAGGGAAACGTGCCTTGGCTTAAGCTATTCATGAAGTCCCTTTTTTTTTTTTTACCATTTTATTGGGGGCGTGTTCAACTCTTATCACAATCCATCCATACATACGTTGTGTCAAGCACATTTGTACGTTTATTGCCATCATCATTCTCAAGACATTTTCTTTCTACTTGAGCCCTTGGTATCAGCTCTTCATTTTCCCCTCCCTCCCTCACGAACCCTTGATAATGTATCAATTATTATTACTTTGTCATGTCTTACACTGACTGATGTCTCCCTTCACCCACTTTGCTGTTGTCCATCCCCCAGGAAGGAGGTTATATGTAGATCCTTGTGGTCGTTCCCCCTTCCTCCCCCATCATCCCCTTACCCTCATGGTACTACCACTCTCAACATTGGTCCTGAGGGGTTTATCTGTCCTGGATTCCCTGTGTTTCCAGCTCTTATCTGTACCAGCCTACATGCTCTGCTTTAGCCAGATTTGTAAGGTAGAACTGGGATAATGATAGTCGGGGGGAGGAAGCATTAAAGAACTAGAGGAAAGTTGTATGTTTCATGAGTGCTATACTGTACCCTGACTGGCTCATCGCTTCCTTGTGACCCTTCTGTAAGGGGATGTCCAATTGTCTACAGATGGGCTTTGGGTCTCCACCCTCCCCTCCCCCTCATTCACAGTGATATGGTTTTTTGTTCTTTGATGCCTGACACCTGATCCCATTGACACCTCATGATCATGCAGGCTGGTGTGCTTCTTCCACGTGGACTTTGTTGCTTCTGAGCTAGATGGCCCCTTGTTTATCTTCAAGCCTTTAAGACCCCAGACGCTATATCTTTTGATAGCCGGGCACCATCAGCTTTCCATGAAGTCACTTCTTTGGGCACTAAGCTTACCTGGTCTGCTAGGTAAATGTACTGGACCTCTCAGCAGGACCTCCAAAAGTTTTAAAAGATTGCTTTTTTTAACTATAAAATGAACACTTGGCCAAGATTTGATTGAACTCATTCATTCATTAATAAAGGGATCTGTTGAACTATTGAATTGTATGATATGTGGATTATGCATCAACAAAACTGTCTTAAAGATTAATTAATTAAAAAGAAAATTTAGAAAGAGTGACAGTCTTGGAAACCCCCAGAGGGAGCTCTACCCTATCCTATATGGGTGTCACCAGTCAGAGTTGACGCAATACTTTTCACCTTAGAAATTATACATTACACGCAATGCATGATTTTAAAATACACATAAATAAATCTTTTAAAATGAAAATAAAGAAAGAAAGGGACCTGTAAACGACCCTAATTGGCTCAAGTGAAGATTTGACTAGCTTGACTATTTCTCGTGGTTGTTGGTTGGGGCATATTAAGTCTGACATAGGTTCTTGGTTAAGGCAGGCAAGTTAAGAGAGGTCACAGCCAGCATGGGGTACTCCCCATTGGCAGCCTGGCATTGTCCCAAACACAGTGATAGTCTTTCAGTGGGTTCCCTGAGACCAAGAGCAGCCTTGGCCATGGTCATTACTAATACCTGTTTCTGAGGCCTGCTTCTCCCAAGTCCAGGGAGCAGCATCTGCTGGCAGTAAGGGGACTGACCATAAAAGGCTCTACATCATTGGCCACCTCTGGTCTCTCTATGCACTTAAGCCTCACGGGGATTCCACCCCACCCACCTTCCTCCTGTTGTGATACATGGAATTTGCTCCATCAAAACACTCTCAGCCTTTGGTAGGCATCAGAATCCCCTGGGGGCTAGTGCAGCTTACAGACTTCCAGAATCTTTGAAGTCGTTTCCAGCCTGGCCTTTTTGTTTTTCCCAAGGTCACCAGGTGACCCTGACTAGTCTACAGATTGAGAGTCACTACCCTAAATGATTTTCAAATACTGTCTTGCTGAATTGTCAACACTGCCCAGTTTGCGGGCACTGTTGAGTCCATTTTGCTCAGGGTGATTCCATGTGACAGAGTAGAGTCTCAGGTTTGTCTCTACAAGCATGTTCAACACACCATGCGTGCAGTCTGTAGCTTAACTGCTGCACCACCAAAGCTATTGTAAAGGCTTGTAAAGGTAGACGTTTTCCTCAGCAAATAAACACAGCCTAAGGAAGTGGCGAGCAAAGAGGCTCAAATCTACTATTTGCTATCCCCTGTCTAGCTAGCGGTGTCACCTCTGGAAAGGTATCTAACCTGTCTGAATCTCATTGCTGTGGAATAATTAATTACTGTTGAATTCCTTGAAGGGCTGTGAAAGAGTTAAGTGGGACAAGCCAGGACAAGGACTCAACACACTCAACCACAGGTCATGATTATTATTCTAATCATGGGTCAAATCACTTATTGGAAACAAAACCTCGTGGAATAAAAGTTCTGAACAGGTACATCTTCAGTGATTTTAACATATCAAACGGCATTTGAAAAATGGTGGAAGTACATATGGACCAGTATCTTATTTATCAATTCACCAATGTTTGCATTTCATTTGAAGTCTTGAGAAAAAAGATCTCTGGTAGCTCTGAGAGTCAAAGACCTGCTGCCCCTTCTCCCCCAGGGCACGTAGAAAAGTAGCCCTTTCCACAACCTATTCTCAGGACAAGTGTCTTCATCCCACAAACACTGGTTTTATTCTAACCTCCTGTGTGGTCTTGGGAGACAAAGAAACCAAGATAGGACCCACTGGGAGGAGGTGCCTGCAATGACCCAGCCAGTTCACAAGTTCCTCCTTAGAGTCTGTAAGGCATTCTGTGGGATAAAAGACCTCAAATTCAAACACCTTTTATAAAAACCACTTTGCTATGTCTTAAACAAGGCAAAGCTAAGGCAAAACAAAAACAAATTATCCCGACAAGGGATTCTGTCAGCACAAGGCCACTGTGGTGTCCAAAGTGATGTCCACTCGGCTAAATTACAAATCATGAAAAACAAAGGAAATTTTCACACAATCATGATTGAGGGCAGACAAATTCATCACAGCCTCTGGATGAACATGGCCTCCGGAGGGGGATGATGCCTGGGACCCACAGGCAGTTGCAGCTTAGAGGTGTTTACAGGACTACTTCTGGAGCCAGCCGACCACCTTGGCTGGAATATGACTCCATGCTGAGACCTTGGGACCCCATTTCCACTAAGGGGACATCAGGCAAGGTCTTCCAGGGTGAAACTGGCCCTCCCCGGGGCTGAAGGGAACCTTAGTGATTAACCTCTTTCAAACACCCTACGCCCAAGGACAAAGATGTTTACACTGTTGGTTAGTGCTCAGTAAGAAACAGTGGAGGCTCAATGTATGTGGAGACTCAAAATGGATGTAGAGCCCCATCATAAACCACATATTCAGCTGGACAGAGGCAGGTGGGCAAAGGGAGGAGAGGTGATGGTGGCAGGAATAGTAAGGCAAAGGACAGGCGGAGACACATTTTCCGAACGTAGCGCTCCAGCCCAAGGGAAGGGGAAGGGCAGGTCAGATGCATGTCCTCATCCAGAGGACATCAAAAGGTTGGAGAGAGACAGTGTGTTCACACTACCCCCAAAATGATTGCATAGACTCTTGCATTTGGGGTCTGGAGACAAAAAGACAGTATTGAGTCTGGAGTGCAGGGGCACCCGTGCCTGGAAAGAGGAGGTACACCACGGAGAACCAGCCAATAGCACAAGTCCTGCCAGAAAGCCAGCCAATGGCCATTAGTAGAATAAGAAAAGTCCCACTCTATATTTCACCATCCTTTAGACAAACTGAAGGCTCTTGAGAGTTCTTTTCCAAAGTGTCCTCTTCAATAAACGCACTCTTTCTGGTCAACCCCTTTTCTCTGACTTTGAAGGCTGTCCCTGCCTTCAGGTCCTGCTTGCCAGCGGCCAGCTCCGAGGGGTGCAGAGGAAGACTAGGCAAATGCTGCGGTTCTTTGTTGTATTTTCTTTCAGTTAACGTTGGGTCCCCTAGAGCTCCGGAGGACTGATGCCAAATTTCCTCCCGCAATTCGTTCCATTGGAGAGCTGGGCAACTCAGCAAGACTGCCTCACATGATAATAAGGTGCACGAGCCCTGGAGTAGAAGACCAATCATGGCGCTGTAATAAGGACCAATACGTACACAAGAAAAAGGGCCAATGGGCAAGAAGGATAGGGACTGAGGTGAGCCAATGGGGTCCCACCACCTGAACCCCATAAATCTAACATTATAGTTATATCTTTAGACTGAGTCTTTTTCAAGTGGCCAGGGCACCTGCTTCAGGATTAAAGGGTCCTTTGCTTATTATAGCTTGGCTGTACTCACTGTGCTGCCCTACTGGGTGGTCTTCGTGTCTTGTGTGTGTCTCCTTCTGTTGTGCTGAAAACCACTCAGGAGAATCTTGCTGGTTTTCTCTCCAAGGAAGAAAAGCCCACGACGCCAGCTATTGGCATACAGCAGTGAAGTGATGGATCTGCACACCCACATTTCTGGGCAACCCGCATCGGCACTTTTCAGTGTCATCTCAAGAAAGGTATTGGCCACTTAGATAGATTGGTTTATAGTTGATGGATTTTTCAGTCTTCAGACTTACCTGAGGGACTCTACAAAGACTTAAGGCAAGTAAAGTCAGAAATGGAGTCACCTAGAAAACTGGGGGGAAAGGAATTAACCAGGTGTGTCGTTCGGCAGGTCCACATGGACAAAACCAGGGGTCCTCCAACAGAACGCTCCACCTTTCAAACTGTGGGCTCTGCTGTCAGTGCTAACACAGATAATCCTCTGGGGTGAAAGGTGTCGAACGCAACACTGACTAAGTTGTTGAGTGACGGTTACCTTTCTCTCATTGATTGCAACCACCCCCCCATCCCCCTCACACCACTCCCATCCCTTGCACTCACAACTGTGGGACTGAAGTGAAGAGCCATCCGAGGCAGCAGTTTATTGAGGGATTATACTTCCTAGGAACTTTATCAGGAAGAACACATTTAGCATATCTGAAATGGAAAGATATGGTTTCTAAAGGAAAAATTCAAGCCTCCAGTCGCAATATTGAAAGACTATTGGCAAAATATTGAATGATGCAGGACACACCAAAGAAGATGGAAAAATACAGAGGCACTACACCAAAAAGAACGAGTGGATATTCCACCATTTCAAAAGGTAGTATATGAGCAAACACAAAATACATTCAAGCTGTACTGAAAGCATTGCCCTACACAAGCCTCTGGGGATTGAGGGAACAGCAATTGCAATGCTTCCCAAGCTGATGACTCACTTACTTGTCTCTGGCAGGTAATCTGGAAGACACACCAACTGACAGAACAAGGGAACACTGCATAGTTAAAATCAGGAAAGCTGTGTGCCAGGGTTGTAGCCTCTCACCATACTTATTTAATCTGTATGCTGAGCAAATCATCAGAGAAGCCGACTTATATGAAGAAGGGTGTGGTATCGGGATGGGGGAAGGCTTATTGACAACCTTCAATACGCAGATGACACAACTTTGCTTGCTAAAGCGAGGATGACTTGAGGCACTTGCTGATGAAGATCAAGGATTGCAGCCTTCAGTCTGGATGACAACTCACTGTAAAGAAGACCAAACCCTCACAATGGCGCAATAGGTCACATCATGATAAATGGAGAAAAGATGGACGTTTTCGAGGATTTTGTCTTGCTTGGATCCACAATCCATGCTCATGGGCACAGGAGTCAAGAGACCAAAAGATGCATCGTATTAGATAAGTCGCCTGCACAAGACCTCTTCAAAGTGTTAAAATCAAGGATGTTACTTTGAGAACTTAGGTGTGCCTGACCCAAGTCATGATGTTGTCCATGCCCCGTATGCACGTAAAGGCTGGACACTGAATGAAGAAGCCTGAAGAAGAATCAGTGCATTTGAAGTGTGGCGCTGGAGAAGACTATTGGAAGAACAGTGAACTGCGAAGGGCACAAACTGATGTGTCTTGGAAGAAGCATGGCAGAGTGCTCCTCATGGCATAACCTTCTCTCTCCGACGTGAGATACGTTGTCAGGAGAGACCAGTCCCTGCAGAAGGACATCATGCCTAGTCAAGGACATGGGTTGATAGCTCAGCTGCAACAGTGGACTCAGGCACAGGACACTTGTGGGGTTGGCACAGGACCGGGCACTGTTTTATTCTGTTGTGCCTAAGGTAGCTATGCGATCAGAACCGACTCAGTGGCCGCTAACAATGTTACTCTTGGTTGACTTTCCCCCATCATCCCCCTTTCAGAATTTTATACAAAGAGGCATCCAAACTTTTTGGAGTTCCTTCATACTGAATAAATCATGTAAACCTTAATTTTTATCATGTTGCTACCTCAATCAAGCACAGCTTGTGAACGTTAAAAATGGCCCTGCTGTGTCATGTCAGCTGACAAGGCACTCGGCACAGATCTCCTCACGCACTGCTTGTGCTCAGCTTCTTCACGTCACATTCGATCCCCTGCTCTGTGAAGTCCAGGGTTCACGACGGGCACTCACATCTGTGTCCGTTGGTCCCGGCGCCAAGGAGCATCTCTGCTCACAGCACATCGTTCAGCGTCTGTCAAATGGGGAATGTTAGTGAGCCTTTGCAGCCCATGGATTCCAAGGGGGTCTGTCTCTAATGTCTTGTGGTTCTTCTTTTGAGAGAGAAACAGTTCCAGATAAGGAAGAGGCTCGGCCAGTTTTCTGGGAGTGTTCAGTCGGAGCAGCCAGACTGGTAGATGCGGCCTCACTAGAAGACGCTGTGCAGCAGAGGAGCCTCTCCCAGCTTGATGGAAAGGGGCTGATCGCTGAAGAAGCAGGAGACTTGAGACGGGAGCAGCCAGTAAAGGTTTGTTAGAGCCGCGGGAATGGGAGTAAGACCTGGAAGGGTAGGTGGGTTTCGTTAGTGTCGAAATTAGGAAGTGGGCATATTATTGTTCCCAGGGGAATCCCTGCCCACCCTCTGCGGCTGCTCTTCTAGGCCATTTAACGCTGATGATGGCCCCACTTGTCCAGCACATTTCCTTTTAGTATAGGGCTGCCATCTGTTTTTATGCTAAAGCTTTATGGAGACACACCCTTGCCCATTCATGTATGCAGGGTCTATGGCTGATTGCAGGCTATAAAGACAGAGCTAAGTAGTTGTGACAAAGACCACATGGCCCACAGCCTGATAAGTTTACTGGAAAAACAAAGAACTGAAACCCCTCTAGCCATCGTGTGGATCCTGACTCAGCAACACTTTAAGACAGAGTGGAAGCGCCCCCAGGGTTGACTAGGATGTGATCTGTATGGAACCAGACCCCCTGGTCTTTCTCCCAGGGGCGCAGGTGGCGGGGTCAAATGGCCAACATTGTGACTAGCATCTGAGCACATCCACACCCCTCCACCTTAGTCCAGACGCTCCTCAGTCGAGTGTGAAGACCAGTATCTAGAAGTTCGACAACGGAACTGGGCAGAACCATGGATGACAACCTGTGACCTCCCTTCCCGTTTTCTATCTTGTGCTTTGCCCCTGCCCCAGCCCTGGCCTGAGGCCTGTCTGGTGACCGTCGGAGAAATGGAGCGCAGACTAGCCAAGCAGGGCCTGCAGGGGCGATAGGAGGGTGACGCAGGGGCGATGGGAGGGTGACGGCACATCCACGCAGGCTCCAGGCGCTGACCAGGAGGCAGGTCCCTCGGACACCTCACTACATGTGCCGCTCTAGCAATGCTCCTTTGACATTTTAAATATTAATCCATTAGACTGACCATCTAAGGTGACTGCCGGAGCTCCCAAGCGGGGTTCCGGGGGACTCGACTTGTGGTAGAGGGACTGTACGGGGGAAGGCTACGCTCTGCGGCCCAACACCAGAGGACTCAGCTGGTGGCTCACAGGGGGCCCCTCTGCTATTACTGGCCCACTTTCTATTTGCGATGAACGTACCCTCACTCACAGACAGAGCTGTTTACACTGGTTTCACAGGGTTACCAGACACAAACCAGAGCCCCCGAATGTCAAAATCAAATTAGGCTTTGTTTTTGAGGACTTGTGGTTCCTCCATTGCAGTCCACATTGACATTCTCCAGCCCTTCTCTCCCAGAATGGCGTTTCAGAGCAGAAAACCAACCTATTGACCTATCCTCGGGGACACTCTGTTTAGAGAGAAGTCTTGAAGGAAGAGGGGCACAGCTACACTTGCCATTTTAGTCCAGGCTTGCGCGTGAGATCTTGAAGTGAGTTACCACTTCCTTCTGCCTCTCTTCTGTCCTCCTTCCAGGCCCAGCAAGTTTTCAGAACATGCCTTTTGTCTGTAACCTTACAGCTTAGCATTTCCCAGGGCTCCTTCGAGAAGCAAGGGAGAGCCAGTTCCCAAGCCCAGCTGCAGCTCGATGCTGCACACTTTTGAGGAAAGGATTTTGGAGTCACCAGATCTGAACTGAGTTAGTTTATTGTGCCAACCTGGCCGATAAACACATGGGAGGTTAATTGAAGGGTGCAGCTGCCTTAGCAGTTCCCTGCTTCAGCTGGCAAGGCTGACTTCCTGTAAGACATCCCCAAGGAGAAGTCACATGAACCTACCTTGATGCAGCCCTGGGTGCTGGAGCAGCCATGTGGAGACAGACCCCTGCCAGTGCTGAGATGCTTACACATTCACTGATTCTGCTTTCCTCCTGAAGTCGGCATCCTTGCGCCTGTTTTGTGAGATGGAGGAGGACTTTGTGGATTGGTGTTGGACATAATGGGTTAATGGGTTTATGTTGGACTTGTGGGCTTGGGCAGGACTGGGTAGGGATGTTTTCTTGATGCACACTTACCCTTTATATAAAGAGCTCTCTTATACATGAGTTTCTGTGGATTTGTTTCTCTAAAGTACCCAGACTAACACATGAACCTAATATCCCAGCTCTGCCCTTAAACAATGGCTGTTAAGCATGCAATTTAACGTCAAGACTCTCCCATCTGTATACTGGGCACAAAAAAGCATAGCTCCCAAAGTTTGTATGACCTTAAGTAGAATGAAGTCTGCATGTTTCCCAACAGAGTAGAGCTCCACAGGGGTGAGTTCCCATCTCCCCAGTCCACCAGCCGGGCTGGACGTGCTGGGAGACTCCCGGTTTCCGGGCTGCTTGTGTGCTGCTGGCTGATTCAGCTTGTGTGAATCCATGTGCAGTGGACACAGGGCACTGGCTTTTCCCAAGGGCAGGCAGAGTGTTCTGTGTGGGGCCAGGGGCTCCTTGGAACCTCTGCTCGCCCCATAGAAACATCCTATTGCCCCAGGGCAATGGTTCTGGACCTTCCTAGTGCCGAGACACTTCCCTACAGTTCCTTATGTGGTGGTGACCCCCCAACCATCACATTATTTTCATTGCTACTTCATCACCGCGATTTTGCGACTGTTATGAATCAGACAACCCCTGTGAAAGGGGTCACAGCCCACAGGTTGAGAACCACAGCCCTAGGGGGTCAATGGGCCACCTCAGCCAGCCGTTTCAGACTTTGTGCCCAGATTCATGTTGCCCTGCTGAACTTGGCAAACAAAAAGGCAGGGCCTTTGGGTTGTGCTTATGATCTTTGAACCAGTTATCTTCAGAGTCATAAACCTGTTTCACTTGCCTATAAAAGCCACTCTTGCCAACACCTTCTCCGTGCATCCTGCTCCTTGGCGTTCTACGCACCCTGCCAGGCTGAGCCGGAAGCCGACACCATGACGAAGGACCAGAGCGGCACCTGGGAGATGGAGAGCAACACCAACTTTGATGGCTACATGAAGGCCCTGGGTAAGGGGACGGGCGGGGCGGAGGCTGAATGGGGGCTCTGGGAGACCGGGGCTGGTCTCAGCAGCGCCCCGGTGGGACTGCCTCATGCCAGGGGCAGATCCCGGCCCTCATTCACCAACCAAGTAGGTCACACAAGTTCTGCCAGGTTCAAATTTCTCATCTGTCAATTTGGAATAATACCAAATGCAATTATGTCTAGAATATCCTTAGCACAGCGCCGAGAGAACATCCACTAAAGAAAGAAGAGAGAGAGAGAGAGAGAAACTTAAGAACATAATGCAGCCACTCACAAACTGATTCTGGTATCATCCATGAATGATCCCTGCATTGCCCTTTGTCAGTCTTGTAGTGGAGAAGAAAGTAGAACAGGAGCAGCCAACGAATTTAAGCCTGGAAAAAAAATAATGTTTACAGGCTCAGGAGGCTTTTGTCATCTACAAGGATGAGTAAAAACGAATTGCTACTACGGTTTCCGTTCCTCCATGCAAGGGTTTATTCCAAACAATCTGTGTTTCAACCAATCTCTGCGACCAGCGGATGGCTGTAGACAAGTTCTCTCAGCCACACACAGGCTGTAGTTGCTTCCTGTGTCTTCCAAAAAAGGGGTCACGGCAACGGTGACTTCGGAGGGTCTCTGCTGGGCCAGCTGAGGCCAAGGCAGTGAGGTCAGCTCAGAGAGTGAGCGCTTCTGTGGTTCCCAAAGGAGGCCCGCTGGTAAAATGGGCGGTGATGGGGCTGCTACCCACAAGTTCAAGTCCACCCTCAGGCCCGCCCTCAGACCCACAGGAGAGAGATGAGGCTTGGGCTCTTGTAAAGATTGATCGTTTTGGAAACCCACGGGCAGTTTTACTCTGTCCTATGGGGTCGCTATGATTTGGGATCGACTCAATGGCAGAGGGCTGTTTTGAGTTTGTTTTCTTTGGTAAAGGAACAGTCTTAATCACAGACACTTATTTTGAAGATGTTTTAAGAAAATTGAAAAGTGCATTAGTGAGAAAAAGACCAGGAAGCTGACAGAGGAGATTTTGTCCCCTCATGACAAAACACTTGTCACTCTTGTGGGGTCTCCAGGGCTGTCGTGTGATGGCTGCCTTGAGCCCTGCACCCCACCCACCCTCCAGCCGCAATCTTATCTTTGGAGGTCTCTGTTTCCCCTCCAAGCTCAAAGAACAGTTAAAGGAACAGGATTTGAGTCCCTGGAGGATGCCCAAACTCCCACTTTGTCGAGGTATAAATCAAAGAGCACAGGAGACTTGCAGAGATGGAAATACCACCATCAGAAATGTATAGTCCTAGATGGGTATATGTGGAGAGACCATAGCTTGACATTTCGATATTTTTGTTTATGCAAAGTTTCTGTAGCACTACATTTTGTAGCACTACATTCTGACACCCTTGTAGAGGAGACTGCCAACCTGGCTTCTGAAGTAGCTTCTAGGGCACTGAGCTGCTTGCTTCAGGGGGTGACTGCAGGGCGGGTCTCTGTGGGTCTGGCTGAAAACAGGCCTGTCGTCCAGGCTGCCGGCAGTGCTGGAAACCAGAAGAATTTCTGGGCAGCCACTGGGTGCCAGGCACTGGGCGAGGAGTGCTGACCGCCTGCCCTTGTGGCACCCCTGCAATGGTCTCACTGCCCCTGCCTTGTAGATGGAGAAGACGCTCCCTCAGCCCCTTTTCCAGCACTGAAGTTCTCCGTGTGGTTTTACCTCCTTGGGGCTCCCTTTTGCACTGTGATCAAAAGCGAGATCTGAGACCCAATTATGTGGATACAATGGTGGGAGGTCTGAGAACAGAAATCACCTGGCTTTCTGTGTCATTCATTTCTAGACTATTTGAACAAGGAGAGCTATGGCATGCTTCACAGTTTAGAATTTGGAGTTTTCTCCCCCTGCCTGAAACAGATTTCCAAGAGGGAATAGTTTTCTTTGTCCACCGGGCTTTCAGAATGTTATCCCTATATTTGAAGAGAACTTCAAAAAGCTCAAGGGAAAATCCTATCATCCTTTAATTCCATTTCCCATGACCTTTTGGAAACCTCTTTATACTCGGGAGGGGAAGGGGCTGAAGTCAAAACGTCCCTACCAGATCCACCCTCCAACCACATTGTCCTGTAGTTCTTCAACACCATGGTGACCAGCGGAAATGAAGTCCTGGTTCTCCATGTGGCCAATTGGTTTAGAGCACAGCTCAGCACTGTAATTCTGAGCAATATTAGACAGACGAGGAGACCAAACAGGGGGACCAAGACTTGCTGAACGACATTGAAGAGTTGATTTCATTCTCTTCCTGAACCTCAGTTTCCTCATCCACCACATAGGGTGAAAGGCGCCAGACTCACTTGTTTCTCTGGATGGTGTTGGATGCAGTTGTCATTCCGAACCGGGGAAAGCACTTTAACCAGGGTGATCGGGCGGTTTCAAAGTACTAGCAGTTTGCTGAGGAAGCCTGTCTCAAAGAATAGACCAGACAACAACTGTGTCTTTCGCTGCTTCTTCAAGGCTTCCTGACTCCCAAGAAAGTCTGAGCCCTGGTGTTGCTGTGGCTAGTCATTGGGATGCTAACCACCCAATTCAAATCAAGCCCCCGTGCTGCTCTGTGGGAGGCAATGAAGGCTGTGTGTGTGCTCCTGCACAGATCTGCAGTCTCTGAAAACTGTGTCACTGTGAGTGAGAATTGATTCAGTGGCAGCGGTCTCTTTCTGATGGTGACTGTAGAAGCCCCTGGATGGTCCCAAGGTGCCCTGGTGGCGTAGTGGTTACAAGTTGGGTTGCTTAACTGCAAGGCCAGCAGTTTGAAACCACCAGCCAGCTCCACAGGAGAACAATAAGGCATCCTACTCCTGTGAAGGGTTACGGTCTCATGAGCGCACAGGGCGGTGCTAGCCCGTCCTACAGGGTCGATATGAGTCAGCATCGAGTTGGTGACAGTGAGCTCGGCTTTTCTTTTTGTTGTTGCTGTTGTCTCTTGAAGCTTCAGCCAAAGCCTCTGATATCCTGTTACTTTGATTCCCCTCTGATGAACCTCTGACCTCTTTGTACCAGGGTCTCTGCAATGTCCCTGATTAAGATCAGATTATAGGGGGGCATTCTAGTTTATTGCAGAATGTGGAGATGCTTGTGCCTCAATTTACCCAACAGCTAACTGCTCATGGCCTCTCAGGGCTCCAGGAACGTGCTCCACCTCCAGGCGAGACTATGTGCCAGAATAATCTTCCTGCCATTGAGACTGGACCCCGACCCTCCCACCTGTCCACAGGGGCAGAGGCGGGCAGGGCCGAGCAGTGTGATTGAAGATAGGTCTCAAGGGCTCAGCCAGAAGCAGCCATGGGGGTGGGAGTGAGGGCTGGGAGTGGGGGCTGCCTCCTCCATGTGACCAGCTAGCACAACCCAGCAGATGGAGGGATTTCTCCCACGCTCCGGCCACCAGGCTGGAGAAGTCAAGGAAGCTTGCTTTCCTTGCCCCTTTCAGTCCTGAACCCTTTGATATTGTGGAAGAACACGAGAGGACCCGAAAATCCCAGGATGTGTAAATACCTCTGAGTGTAACCCCATTTCCTGCTTCAGTACCGTCCCTTTCTGAGCGCTTTCAGTGTCACCACCAGCCCTGGAGAGGCGGCTTTCCCTGTGGACCCACCTGTGGGCTCAGTTGGGAAGGAGCGGTTCCTGAAATTCAGGTCTGGGCAGTACCAGGCCTTCCCAGAACCTAAATGACTCACACCTCACACTGGCCGCCCACAGCAGAGTGACAAGTCAAAGCAACCTTTGGGTGTGCCCCAAATGATCACAGCCAGTAAGTGTGCTAAGTATAAGCGCCAAAGGTCTTCCTCTCCTGCTTCTTAGACACCTGGTGTTTTAAAAGGTCCTACACGCTTTCTGAGCAGCAAGGAAACCAGCTGGTGTGCTTTACCCTGGGCAATGCCGTGTCCTGAGGGTCTTCTTCAGTGGAATCAGGGTTAAGGGGTAGACAGGGAGGTCTTTATTTTGAAAGGGAAGCTGAGGAGAGCAGATAGATGAGCATGAGGTGCCAGTCCGGTGGCAGGACAGCTTGGGGCATGGGGTGAGGCTGCTGTGCATGTTCAGGTTCAGCTTCACTAACAAGGCTCTGGAGCAGCCCATGGAGACAGAAGCAGACCCGGTTTCTGTTCTCAGCACGCTCACGAATGGGCAGAGGTAGACCAGTCCAGCCACAGTCACAGGTAAAGGGACTTTAGTTTCAAGTGGTGTTTACCAGAAGTCTAATGTCTTGAAACAACAACCCCTGACCAAACTTGTTGCCATGGAGACCTTGCTGACTCAGAGGGCTCCCCTGCAGGCTGCCAGTCTTTCTCCCACGGGGCTGTTGGCGTTTCAGAACTGCCGCCCACACGAACCGCAGCTCACCGTAACCAGGGCTCCACCAGGGCTCCCCAAACAACATTATTGTCTCTCACACTCTGGGACCGACTGGAACGATGAATCCTCACCTCGGTTACCGGTGATTACAATCCCATTTGAGAGTGGGTTTTCTTTTTTACATTAACGAGCCATAATTAGTGTCTAATTAAACTCCTTTGAGGTAGAAAAGAGATTAAACAGGAGAGGGAGCAGCAGAGGTGTGGAAGGGAGCCTCCGAGCCACATGAGGACCAGACGCAGACGTTCAGAGGAGACCAGGGCCTCCTTTCAGAACTTACTGAGAAAGCCAGCCTTCCCCGAGAGCAGCGATCCTCAACCTGTGGGTCGCGACCCCTTTGGGGGTCGAACAACTATTTCACAAGGGTCACCCGATTCATACCAGTAGCAAAATGACAGTGATGAAGTAGCAATGAAAATAATTTTATGGTGGGGGGGTCACCACAACCTGAGGAACTGTAGGAAAGGGTCACTGCATTAGGAAGGTGGAGAACCACTGCCCGAGAGCCTGCCCCCAGAATTCAGACTTCTAGCCTCCTGGGCTGTGAGAAAATGCATTTCTGTGTGTTCAACCCATTCATTTGCAGTATGTCTGTTGGGGCAGCACGGGGCAGCTAAGGCGGCTGGGGTTCCCTGGCTGATTCATGCTCAAGGGTTCGCCTTTGGACAGTGGCTGGAGCTGGAAGCCCCTCAAAGGCCTCCTCACGCACATGTCTGGTGGGAGACACTCTCATTTAGCTGGGACCTCACTGGGCTGCCAATCAAACCATCCGTAGGCGGTCTCTCTGTGTGGCCTGTGTTTCCTTGAAACACCTGGCCTGGTTCTGAGAGAAGCAGTGGAAGCTGGATGGCCCTTTATCAGACTCAGAAACGACACAGCGTCCTTCCACTGGATGCTGTGGATCAAAGCTGGGACCGCCTCACATCCGAAGGGATGGGGCATAGACCCCACCCTTCAAAGGGAGGAGCGTCAATGTGCATGTAAGGCAGGTATGTGGAGGAGAGGTGCTGTTTAAGAACATTTGACCTCCCACAGGAGGCATGGTGAGTGACTATCGCGTGGGGTAGAAAGGGCTATTACAGGAATCCAAAAAAACGTGTGTGCAGAGCAGTAAAGGGCGTGGCACTAGGGGCCAGAGCAGGCTAACTGAGTACTCCAAGTGGGGTTTTAAGGACGGAGAGGAATTCTCGCTGTAGCAATGGGATCAAGGAGGGCCCGATGGCCTGTGGACATGCGCAAAGATAGAGGCCAGGGAGAGCACGGCGTATAGGGAGACTGCATGGACCAGTATGTCCAGAGGATGAGGAACAGGAGGAGCAAGTCTATAGAGGCAAGGAAGCTGGAATCCGTATGCCAGAGCAGACTTCCTCCTGCAAGGCGCAGGTCCTGAGAGGAATTGCAGAGAACGGACAGTCATCATAGAACACTCATCCGAACAGCCACGGGAGTCAACTGAGAACTACGATGGCCCTGGAAGAACGGGCGAGCCATGTCCAGCGGGGTGCATGGGCGGTGTGCTGAGCAGGAAATAGACTTGGTGATTGGGTGGGGTCAGCCTAGAAAATGAAAAACGAACATGTAGCTTTCATTGGTGAAAATGAGGACATATTATACAAGATGTTTGCCTTAAAATTACTTGGATAATATTAAATTTTGGCCCTCTTTTAGGAAAAATGTCTTCCACAAATTGTAATTATTTGGGGAAAAAATTAATAGTTCCTTATTTCACAGAAGAAAGTGAAAAAATGGCCTTCCATAGGATTGACTTTTAAACTTAGATGAACAAGTGTCGATTTGGAAGTGCAGCAGCCCCTGCAGAGAGGCTAGTGGAAGCTCGGCAATTCTACATGGGGGGAGGGGGAGATTGGAAGGGGACGGTGGGTGCCAACATCCCCTGTCCTGTGTGAGGAAATGTTTCCTGGATACCTGTGGGGTTTGCAGTCCTGTCCTGGCTGTCTCAGAGGGGTGAGCAGCTACATAAATTACTCTCCTACCATCATGAGCATCACACTAGAGCTTGACATACATTGAGTACTCATAGCACGCCAGGAAATGTGCTAGGCCTTGGTGATGTCTGGTGAAAGAGGCTACAGATTCCCTGCCCTTGTGGAGTTTCCCTGCCAGTGGGAGAGACAATCCACAAATCTATTGAGATTGGTGGAGTAGTGGTTCCATGTTGAGCTGCAATCCTCATGGTCGGCTGCTCAAAACCACCAGCAGCTCCTCTGGAGAAAGCCGGGCTTTCTACTCCCTTACACATATATAGTCTCAGAAACCCACAGGGAGTCGCTACGAGTCAGCATCGACTCGATGGCAGTGAGTTAGGTTTTGGATGTCAGGCAGTGGTCAATGCTTTAGAGAAGCTAAGGAGCATAGAATCATGGGGTGGTGGTCAGGAAGGCTGTCTGAGGAGATGCCATTTGCGCTGAGACTTGAATGCTGAGAAGTGTTATCTGGGCACAGGAGGGAACCAGTACAGACATTTTGAGTGTGTTTGAGAAATACAAGAAGGATGATGTGTTTTGAGTAAGGTAAGAAGGGGGTAGGGATGCAGGTGGAAATACAGACCAAGCTCAGACCAGGCCTTATGATGGGCAGACTTAATCTATCTTACATATATTCTTTACAGATCACTAAGGTGAGGGGGGTGAAGACTGAGTCATAGGAGATCAAGGAAGCAGGAAGGCCCATTAGAGGCCACTGTGCCATCGAGGCTAGAGTGGTACCCACGGAGCTGGAGAAGAGATGCTGCATACGCCTAGCAGATAAAGGCAACGGAGGTTGCAGCTGCATTACAGACGAAGCAAGAGGAAAAGGAAGGGTCAAAGGTGATTCCCAGGTTGAGCTTAACTAATTGGGAGGATGAGGTATTGACAGGGCATGGGAACGAGTTGGGAACAGGGGTAGATACTGGAGAGGGAAGAGGTGAATAAGGAAATGCACTTTGCATATTTTGGTTTCAGGTGCTCATTACATATTCATTACATGCCATTTCCAAGTGAAGGATTCAAATCGTCATGTGGCTTTACAATCTGGAGTGGTCAGGGGTGACACAGAAGAAACCTTTTCCATTTATGGGGTGAGAAATCTGAAGCCTAGAGAAACAGAGGGGCTTGTTTGGGATCATTTGGATCTGGGAAGTGATAAATTCACACAAGAGCTTAGTCTATCTGCTGCGAACACCCACGTTCTTCCCACAGCACTGTTCTTGGAGGGGGCCTTTAGCACAGGGCTAGGGAAGAAGGAACTTTGTTCTGAGAAAGGTTTGTCAGGAAGGAAGCAGTTAGGACCCTCAGGAAGGAAGGAAGGACGGATGGAAATGGGAAGGAGGGAGAGACAGGGAAGAGAGTGGAATTGCCTGGTAACCAAGGAGGAACTGTGTTCACAGCCTCTGGATTCCTGTTGCTGTCCACACGCCAGAGAAGTGCTGCTCTCATTGCGGTGGTCCTGTTAGGACTTAAGAAACGGGGAAAGTGCTGGGGGGGGAGTGGACCAGGGGTCTCCCCTTGCTCATGTTAACAGCACCTCCATGATGATCCCCTGGGGGAAGCCACAGACCATGAGATGGGGAGGCCAAGGTGTGCAAAGGGCGAAGGGAAGCTCCCTGGATGTCCAGCCTACCTTGAGTGTCCAGAGGAAATGTTCAGCTTAATTGGCGATGTCCATTAGGAGTGAGAGAAGGAGGCCTGTCCACGTCTGCGCTCACGGTGCTAACTGGAGGGGGAAACGCACGGAAACCAGGACAAGATTGCCCTTCCACTCTGCTTCCCACAATGGCCTGAGAGCATTGGAAAGTTAAGGAGTCTGGGTTCAAAGTCCATCGGAGCTGCACTTTGAGTGGGCCTCAGCTTTCTCATAATGAATCTGTGTGCATCTCTGCACCTTAATTTACAGAGTGCCTGCCCTTTTAGCCTGCAACTTTAGCTTTTTAATTTTTTTCCCCCATAAGCACCTTACAAAGCATTTTAATGTTGGGTAGCATACTCATATTTCAGCTTTATGGCTCACATTGTTCAAAATGCAGTTATGAAAAGGGTATGTTAATAAAGTCACTTTGGTGGTGTTCTTTTTAGTTTAGTTTTTCCTTTCCCTGCAGCAGCTACAAGCCATAGATATTATTCGGAAATGGTTTGCCTTTGGACCCTTTTATCTAAGATAGAAGTTCATTTTTTACATGGCTATAAATCAGCCTTAGAGATACCTTTAATCCAGAAAAGCAGCTAAAGCATACTTGATAACCCTGGAGTTAAAATATCTTATCGGGAAAATAATTTTCTCTGCAGAGTACAAAGAGGAAATATTTTTGTAATCTATATGTGTGTGTGTGTGTGTGTGTGTATTCTATAGCACTTACATTCTTCCTTTTGATTAGAAATATCACAAATCCAGCAACCGCCTTTGGCTCCCCTCCCTGGGGTGGAGAGAGGTAACATGATTAACTGTCCTATGCAAACGCTAAAGGGTGGCCAAGAGGCCAGGCCATTTTTCAACATGGAGGAGAGGCAAAGATGGACTCTATTTGCATAGAGCCTCTAATAAGATTCCCCCGGCACTGGCCGGAAAGATTGACTAGGGCTGGCATTTCCAGGACAAACCAGTTCTTTCAGCAATAACGCATTGTAAACTGTGATCTACCTTTCTAAGCGGCCAGGGACAAGCAGTAATTTGCAGTGGGGGAGCCTTTGTTGTGAGTGACCGAGAGAATGTATGTGCATAGAAATCTTCAGGAGCCCTGCCCTAGCAGAATGACCGAATCTACCGCTAAACTCTGAGCCTTGGTTTCTCTCTCTGTGGAATATGTCCCTTCTAATATCTCTGTCATTTCCTATTCTTCCTGAGTAGTTTTGCCTACAGCCCTCCCTTGGCTTCAGGCAGTTCAGAGAAGCCTTGTGGTGTTCTTGAGGGCTGTGTTGGTTCCCTGGTAGAATTTTTTCCGCCCATGCCGGGCAGCAGTTTGAAACCACCAGATGCTTGTCAGGAGAAGAATGGGGCTTTCTCCTCCTGTCAAGAATTACCATCTCGGAAACTCACAGGGGCCCTTCAATCCAGTCCTACAGTTTCCCCAGGAGTTGGAATCAACTCAATAGGCATGAGGGGTTTTATTGTTGTTGGGTTTTTTTGCTTTTGTTTCTGCTTTGAGGCCTGAGACTCAGGTTGGATTTCCAGGCCATGCAGCTCCGGTGCAGCCACCACCCTCTGTTGGCAGAGCCTCGTAATTGCTCCACTGCTGAACAAGTTTCCGCAGAGCGTCCACACTAAGATGGACTAGAAGGAACGATCTGCTGATCTGCTTCTGAAAACCAGGCAATGGACGGATGGGCCGCAGTGGCCCGATCCTCTACTGAGCACGGGGGCAGCACAGCCCTGGCAGTGTTTCCGTCCACTGTGCAGGTGGTCACCGAGGGTTAGGGGCCCACCGACAGCAGTTAACAAAAACAGCATGATTTTCCTAACTCTTCCCTAAATCGTGTTGCGGGTGGGGTGTGGACCACACCGCAAGTTACTGTCTGAGGGGCAAACCAAAATGACTGTCTATAGAATTGTGTGCAGTGCTTCAGCAGGTGGTGAAGTTTTTAAAAGAAAAATATCCCTGAAGTTAGTTATAACAACAAGAACATTTTTCATAAGGACCAACTTACATGCGCCAACGTACCTCCAAGACTTCACAATTCTATGCTAATTTTCCAACCTTCTAAAGCACTCAGAGCTGTCCTTCTTCCCCCATTGCAGTGAGGCTTTGAACGGCGTGGTTCTGTCTGCCACACTAGAGGCTCATACTGTTGTCTTCCTTGATGCCAGTGTTTGCATGGGCAATGACGTTGCCCCATTCCCTGGTGTTTAGGCTGCAGTATTGTGGCTATTAGTCCTCAAGGACCTCTATCAATAACTTTTGTGAGAACGAAGTAGGCATTAAAGGGAAGGGAAGGGAGAAACCAACAGAGGCTCAGCTATGGAGAACGTTGTAAATATGAACACTATCATCCAATAGAGAAAGGTCTTACACACCAGGCTTGTTGTTAGCATTCATACAGTCTAAGAAATATTATACTGAAACAATTTACAACTAGACCGTGGATCATTAATATTGATAATAAGCATCAGTAAGGATTCTGCATGATCCGGTACAGGAGGAGGCCTGGGAGTGGGGCAACTTCAGACCGAGTAAGACCACCGCCTTGGCTGTAACTTCAGCTTAGGGTTCAGCACAGAGGGCTAGGGCAGGAGCCAGGGGTGTTGCTACCCATCAGTCAAACTATGGAATGAGGAGGCTGGTTAATGCAAAGAATGTTCTGCTGGGCTAGGTAACATTCCCTGGTGACCCACTGGGGCCTTGATCATGAGGAAGTCACCACGTAGTGTAAGTGTTCCTCCTTTGCCCAGAACCCTTAGACCCCACAGAGTGACAGATGGCTAGAGAGAGGCATAAATATGAACAGAATATATTACCTGGACTGAACACTCAACTCAAACACCTGGGGCCAGCCAAGAGGTAGAGATCAAAGTGCATTGAATACCCACAGACCTTTGGCACGATCAATAGCATTTTACAACCATTGTCACAGAATCTTCCCCATTATTAACCTGTGAAGTGGACCCCTCTGCCCTCTGAATCTACTGCTCAAAAAAAAAAAAAGTGACTTTTCTGAGAGTCCAAAGCTGGGAAATTCAGAGACAGGATTTAGTCTCAGATCTTCCCTTGCCCTCATTCTTTGATTTCAGTGATTCTAAACTTCAGTGCATCATTGCCTGGAAACCTTGTAAAATCAAGCAGGGCCGCACTGCAGGTTTCCAGGTGCTGCGGATGCTGCCCATCGTGCCTCCAGCACGAATCCACAGGTATTTCCCATCATGCACTGTGTGTCCAGCGTGGTCCTGCACCAAGGCAGCATCGGCCTTCTCCCCATACAAGTGAGACTGTGGAGCAAAGAACGAACCCATGACAATGCCGGCTCCTGGCTCCCACAGTCTGGTGAGGGACGCATCAAGGCTGGGGCTGGGCTTGGAGACCAAGGACGGGGCGGGGGAGAAACATATAGGGAGTAGCAGAGAAAATGAATACTATTTCAAGTAATAGCCTGTGAGGTAGGGACGAGGAGGAAGAAGAGGAGGATGGTGATGGAGACGATGAGGAAGAAAATGGCAGCTGGGGAGCGTGGACATGTCTCCAGCGCAAAGGGCAGCCAGGGGGAGCATTGATTTCCCTGTCCAGGGCCTGCGGGCGGGGCGGCTTGAGTGTGCTCATGCGTGATTCCTTCAGCCACGGAGGTGAAGCTAAATGAGCTGTCAAAGAATAGAAAGGGCTGGAGTGTGGCCGCACTGGCCCAGGTCTAGAAAACAATTGGTGTTGGGCGGAGGCAGTTGACAGGAGCAAACATAAACTGTCCCAGACAGGGCAAACTCACGCAACGGGATCCTCAGGTCTCTGTGGAAATAGTCAGAAGCTGCCAACACCTCAGGTAGGCACCGGAAGCATGCAGACTCGGGTGGTCTGACGTCCTGAAAAGAACTGGTGGATTGTGGGCCTGACCCCAAGCCAGCCTATCCAGGCTTCAAACACGTCTCCGTCCTTTCCTCACTATGCAATCCAGGGGCATGGCGCTGCTCCCCTGAGCTTGTCTGCTGGGTGGCAGAAGGCAGATGATACCCTTTCTACCCCATCGGTTGTGGGGAGACATGAGTGAGCACTTCCCAAGGGAGGTTCCACCATGAGGTACCATTCCTCGCTGGTTCCAAGGAGTGTCTTCATTGTCTCCCCAAATCTTTCTGAGTGTCGCTCAGATTCACTGTGCCTAAAACTCAGCTGACTCCCTTCCCCACAAAGCGCTCCTTCCCTGGCTGTCACCTTGGTCAAAGCTCACGGCCACTGCTGTTTCCCCCCAGATAACCCACCCCCTTTCTAAACTTGGATGGCTGCTATGTCTGCTCAGGTCGATTCGTCACTTGGCACCCCCAGGCCTCCCTCCCGTCACCTATGCAGTGACAAGAAAGTGCTTACACAGTGGTTTCCATTTCTGTAAACCGCGATACTCTCTACAAACAGTCCCTGAAGAGGAAGTTCAAGCTCCAA
The DNA here is from genome assembly GCF_000313985.2 of Echinops telfairi. NCBI lineage: Eukaryota > Metazoa > Chordata > Mammalia > Afrosoricida > Tenrecidae > Echinops > Echinops telfairi. The sequence goes on from NW_022103913.1 coordinate 7,644,329, forward strand.
ACCCACAGATTCTGGGTTCAGGTTAGGACTCAGGGATCTCTCATTTGCCTATCTTCCTGGCAGACTCTGGTGGGCAGCCAGCTTTGGGGCCGCTGGGCGAAGCCTTACCGGGCAGGCACTCACCAAAGAGGTGAGCTAGGTAGCCACTGCCACTCACGCACCAGCGCCTTCCGGCTCAAACCCATTTTCCCCTCTCTCTTTTCAACTCAGGACAAAGGTATGTGATCCTTGTACCTCCACTACTAGCTAACGCTACTTAAAACCAGTCTCTTACACTCAAAATAGACTTTCTATATCATAGGTTATGTTTTTCTGTGTTTCAGTATATGAAACCCAGGATTGATGAACCTGTAGGGACAGCAAGTAGAATAAGGGTTTCCAGGGGTGGGGCGTGGGGGTGGGTGTAAAGGGAGACGATGTCAAGAGTCCAGGAAGAAAAAGAATGCTTGGAAACTGATTGGCCGCAATTGTACAATTCTGCTTGAGGTGATTGAACTATGGAATGATATGATATATGTATTAGCTCCCAATTGATAATACATTTAAAAACAACAGCAACAAAAACCAGACTTTGCACCACTGAGGGTCCAAAAGGCCAGGCAGGCCCTCCGTCAGGTGGACATGGTGCTGCTGTAGGTACCCAGTCGTGACCAGATGGCTGGCTCAAGGTGACGGTCAAGTGGCCAGCTCGGGCCTCCCCTGGTTCTTTTGGGAGAAGGAAAACAATGTGACCCTAGAGAAACTAACAAGGAACGGAGCCAGGGAGAAGGTGGGAGAGAAGGTGAGGCAGCATGGGCAGCCAGGCATATGTTGTCCACATTGCCAGGGAGACCTGTGGATGGCTGCCCGTCTGCCTCCTGGCCC
>NW_022103913.1:7645292-7647717 GCF_000313985.2 Echinops telfairi
AACCCCCAGCAGAGAGCCCATTGAGGAGCTGAATCACCGACCACGGAGATGGGCCTGCAGTCCGAAGAGAAACAGCACTCAATGAGTCTGAACTGCTGTCACTCTTGAGGCCATTATTATCCCTTTGTCTATAATAGAACCAATCTCAGAGTTTAAAAGCAACTGGCCTTGCCAAATGGATTTTTGAAAGACAATTTCAAGATTCAGCCTGGCATTCAAAGACAGCTGGGGAATTCACGGGCGTAAAGGTGGGCAGATCTGATCTAAAGCTTGATGATGCTCCCAGTCAGGGTGGAAACTTGGCAATTGTAGAATTAATGAGTTGCTAGATCTCCCAAGGACCTCAGGTTTGGGGGACATTTTACACATAATCAGAGGTTAGCAAGTCGTAGGCTCCCCACTTAGCTGCTGGCCGCACTTAGGAAATGGTGCACTCCCATGAAAGGGTGCACTTTCTGCCACTTACTAATTGTCCCTGAAAAGCAAGGGCGATTTGCTTTTAAACAAACCCCGATATAAGCAGAACAAATGTGGCGGTGCTGGTCACTGCTGAATGTGGGAGAGAGTGATGGGCCCATTGCACCCTTCCGCCCACTTGTGTCTGTTGGAACTTTTTCATAATCACCCCAAACAATGACCAATCTTTTCTTTGATAGCAACACAATAACGCCCTGGGCAGGTGTTTGCTACGGCCCTGAAATGTGTGTAAAACTGTATTGGAGGCAGGGCAGGTCCGCTCAGCAAGCCCCCCTCTGCTCTGGAAGCGAGAATCAATAACTGTCCTTTCCTCCTGCGATCGCTAACAGGCTTTGCCTTGACCCAGGACCTAGACCGGAGTCTGCAGACCAAGTCACTTTCCCTGTTAATGCATGCATGTTCGTGGTTGGGTGAAGTCATAGTAGGAACTACATATGTCAAATAGAAAACATGGAGCCCCTGTGATCGCAGTGTGTGTGTGTATATCTCTGTGAGCAGTTGTGTATCTGCATGTGGATATTTGTGTGTATCTGTCTGTGTGTGTTTGGGTCTGGGTGTATGTATGTGAGTGTGTCTGTGTGTCTACGTGTATCTGTGTGAGTGCATGAGAGTATGAGTGTATCTGCATGTGTATGTTTAGGTGTATCTATCTGTATGTATCTGTGTGCAAGTGTCCATGTGTGTGAGTTTAATGTCTGTTGGAGGGTTAGAGTCTGTTTCTGTGTGAGTGTGGGCTTGTGTGTCTGTGTATCTGTATGTGTATCTCTTCAGGGGTTTAAACATGTGTCTGTATAAGTTTAAGTGAAATTGTGCGAAGGTGTGTGGAGTGTTTGTGTCTGTGTGTAAGGGTGTGTATCTGTGAGTGCCTGTGTATGCGCTATGTGGAGGTGCAGCTCAGGGGTAAACCCTGTCCATGACCTTCTCGCACCCCCCACACTCCTGAAGAGGCTCCTGGAGAAGCCTAGCTTCCAGACCGTGGGCATGGCGCTCAGCTCGGCCATGTGGAAGAGCACCACAGAAAGGCGGTGTGCCTGCGATCTGTGTCCGGGTCCTGAATGCCTGGCCTTGTGAGAGAAATGAATGCATCTAGCTGAGCACATCATAACCTCCACAACTCCCTCTGCCCACAGATATTGATTTTGCCACCCGCAAGATCGCACTACATCTGACTCAAACAAAGATCATTGAGCAAAACGGGGATTGCTTTAAGACGAAAACCAACAGCACGTTCCGCAACTACGACGTGGACTTCACGGTTGGAGTGGAGTTTGACGAGTACACAAAGGGCCTGGACAACCGGCACGTGAAGGTACTGATCTGGGTGGCACCCCACCCCCCTATTCTCTGTGCAGGGCGGGCCATTTGGCTCACAATGAAAAGCAGGAAAAACCAAAAAAGCAAACACCTGAAGGGTTGGGAAAGGGGGACCAGAACGGACTTACTGATGTTTAAGAGCAAGCACTTATCAAACGTTTAATAAAAAGAAACCAACTGGCTCCTGCATTGAATTAACAAGCAATGGTGAGAAGGATCGGGAGCTTTTAAGGATCTAGGGCTAATCAAAAGGTACCCATTGCCATCAAGTCAACTCTGACCCATGGTGACCCTATACGACAGGTGGCATTACCGCCTGGATCTCCAAGGTTCCCGTCGTACAGAAGCAGCCTGCCTAATCTTTCTCCACGAGTAGCTGGTGACCAGCCAAGAGTCTAACCACTTCTCCAGCAGGACACCTTGGGATCTAGGGCAGTTGTTAGATGCCCGAGAGTTGGTTCTGATTCATAGTGACTGGTCCAGAGCCATCTCACCATTGTGAGGCTGGAGCCCATTGGTGCAGCCCTTGTGCCTCATCCATCTTGTCAAGGGTCTTCTCTTGTATTGCTGCCCCTCTACTTTCCCAAGAATGATGTTCTGTTTCAGGGACTGGTCTCTCCTAAAAATGTGTCCA
>NW_022103913.1:7649370-7653675 GCF_000313985.2 Echinops telfairi
ATGTCACTTTGAGCACTAAGGATCTAGGGTAAGGAGCCCAAATTCATTTGCTGACGTAGGCCTAGCAGGCAGAACGAAGAGGATAAGACAACAGTAAAGAGAATGCTGGTGACAGGGGTGAAGTGGATAGGGTAGCTTCACTTAAAGTGACAGTACTTCTCAGCACCAACCAAGTATTTCTAAAGAAGAATAAGGGCCTCTAGATACCTGGTATTTAGGTAGCTGCCAAGTTCATTGACTGTTTAGGTCACATAGGCACCCCAGCATAAATGAAATGTGGATTCATTGAGTGTCGTAACTTGGAGCCCTGGTGGCACTGCAGGTGAGCGGCGGGCTGTTAAATGCAAGGTAGGCTGCTCTTCAGGGCAGAGAGAAGTTGTCTGCTTCCATACAGATTGACCATCGTGGAAAGCCAAAGCAGGGTTGCCGTGAGTCGAATGGACTCGATGGGAGGGGTGAGTAATTAGTAGCTTGGAGAGGTGGCTGGGGTGACGCAAGCAGTTTACAGTCAGCTGCTAACCCAAAGGGTGATGACTTGGACCCACCCAGCCACTCCATGAATAAACATGACAGCCAAGAGGACCCTATAGAGCAGTTCTACTCAGTCACCCATGAGGCTACCACCAGGCAGGGACCAGCTCAACGGCAGCCTTCCTTAGGGATCCTCCACCCATCACATCAGCCAGGAACCTTGGAAGATGTTCCAGTTTGCTGTTCATCATGGCTGCCATTGATCCCACCGCCCATGCCCATGGGATTTATATGAAGGCACTCCCAGCACCTACTGGCTCTCGGACAAACTCAGCCGCCAAGGGCTGCAGAGAGAAGTGCGGAAATCCATGCTAATAAGGAAATAGGAGCAGATTTGCTTACTCAAGAGCCCTCCCCTCCCACTCCCACAAGTCCACTCTTGTCACCCGCAGAACCCTCACTCTGTGCTTCAAGGTCTCTCAAAGTCAGAGGTGTTGACTCTCTCCCCAAACTAGGGAGGAGGGCGCTAGCTGCATCCTGGGGTGGGGAGGAAAGCCGTCTTCATTCTCTGGTGATAACTGCTGTGCAGCCAAGAGAGTTTCCTTCTCGATCAAGCTGTCTCCACACCTTGATCATCGCAGCCATTGCGCGGGGCTGAGTTACATTGAGCGTCCTTGCGGAGGGAGAGTGAACGACTGAAGCGTTGGAACCTCTTTCATCAGAGCATCTTGGAGCCAGAACAGAAGCTTCCCTGCACCATCCACTTGTCGCCTCCCTCCCAAAGGGATGATGGATGACGGGCTTTCCTGAACTGTGCAGCTGAAAGGCCAATCCATCAGATGCCAGCCGTGAGAGGAAAATTTGTCTCGGAATGTATGCATCACTCTGCTGTCCTAACTGAGTTAGTTCAGAATGATTCATGTTCTCTCGCCCTGCGATCTGCGATGTGCGTGCTCTTGAAAAGCAGTCTGCCTTATTCTGTGATCATCTTGCGGGGTGGAGAACTCACTTTTCCTAAACTACATCATGTCCTTCCAAGCCTTTCTTCCCCTTAAGAGATTCTGTCTGCGAACACGTACCCCTCCCCTACCTCTCTGCTCCTTCCCCTCGGGGTCTAGTGTGCTCGGCAGGAGATGCTGCTAACTCCCCAAAGAGGGAGACTCTCCTCATCGAGATCTTATCTCTGCTTTGCCTGCAGCAAAAAGCCAAGGTCAGTCCACCCCACCCCACCCCCACACACACACATGAACATGCACTCACACACAGCACCAATGGGGGCTGAAGAATACCGTAGGCAGAACGGCCTAGCTCCCACACAGTGCTGGCTCCGAGGAGAATCCAGCACAGAGCAGGCGCCCCAGTACTCTCCACTTTCTGTCACCCAAATGGACCCCAGCAGCCAGAAGAAGATGCCACAGATCGGGTGACTCGTCCTGCTTAATTTCTGTTGTCCACTGTAGGCTGCATGCCCATAGATGCGTGTATGTTTTCTAGGGCTTTCTGTATCTAGGGATCTTCACACTCTGGTTCTCCAGGGCTCTGCTTCTCGGCCCTGGGTCACCCGAGGTCACCCGTTGTTGATGGTGTTGTAAGGTGCCATCGGTTGGTTCTCACTCCTAGTGCCCCTGTGTACAACAAAACAAAATGCCACCCAGGCCTGCGCCGTCCTCACAACTTTTCTGTCGTTTGAGCCCCTTGTAGCAGCCACTGTGTCGATCCATCTTGCCATGGACCTTCCTCTTTTTCACTGCCAAGCAGAGTGCTTTACCAAGCACATGCCCTTCTCCACAGGCCACTCGCCCCTGATCACATGCCCAAAGTACATGAGATGAAGCCGCGCCCTCCTGCGTCTAAGGAGTCTCCTGACTATACATCCTCCAAGCCAGATCTGTCTTCTCTCCAGGTACTGCCAAGATCCTTCCACCATCGTTCAAGTGCCTCAGTTCTTCTTTAGCTCCTCCTTCGTCGCCCGTCTTTCACAGGCATACGAGCGAACTGAAAACCCCACAGCCGGGCCAGATGCCCCTTAGTCATCGAAGACACAGCTTTACTTGTCAACACTTTCGAGAGGTTTAGTGGAGCCGAGTCACCCAGTGTAATATGTCGTGTGATCTCTTGATTACTGCTTCCAAGAGCATTGGCTGTGGATCCAAGCAAGACAAAATCTTTGACAACTTCAATCTTTTCTCCATTTATCGAGGCGTTACCTGTTGACCCAGTTGTGAAGATCTGGGTTTTCTCTACACCAAGTTGCAATCCTTGATCTTCATCAGCAAGTGCTTCACCTCCTCCTCATTTGAATCTCTCTAGAAACTCCATCCAGCTAGTTTGTAGCAGAGCTGTGTGTGTGTGTGTGTGTGTGTGTGTGTGTGTGTATGGTGATGGAGGGGACGTAGAGTTGCAGCAGAGAGTTCTAACAGGGGCCAGTAGTATCCAGGTCAGCTCTTCTTGAAGGACCAAGGAATCCCCTTCTGCCTTCCTGCACACCATAGGCAATCCTAACGTCCCGCCCTGACTTGTTCTGAAGACAGTGTAAAGCCTCCTTCAGGATATGCAAACCCAAACCCGGCTCCTGTGGGTTCCATTCTGATCATGCCGAACCCTGAGGGTTAGCGTGGAGCTGCTCCACAAGGTGCTCAGGGTATGCGAGTGATGCCCAGTACCACATACAGAGAAGTGATTGACATCCGTTCAGTAGAACAGTATCTGGCACTAGAAAGACAGGAAACATGGATCCCTGCTACAACGTGGATGAACCGGGACAACCTGATGCTGAGTGGAAGTCAGACCCAGAAAGGCCACATATGGTCTGATTCCATTTACGTAAATGGTTCAGAGGGAGCAAATCCATCCAGACAGAGAATAGATCAGAGATTTCCTGGGACTGGGGGAGGGGGAAGGCTAGGTACAGAGTTTTCTTTTTGCCGTGATGAAAATGTCCAGAATGAGTTGGTAGTAACGGTTGTCAAGCCTCATCAATGGAGGGAAAACCACTGAATTGCACACTTCAAGAAGGCAAAGTTCATGACATCTGAATCATATCTCAATTTTAAAAACACTGTTGATCCTTAAACATCCTGGATTTGAATGGAGCAGGTCCACTTCTATGTAGTGGGTATTTTGATTTTCGTTTTTCAAACTCGGAGTGACCTCACTGATCACGGCGTGGGCAGGTCGTCTGTCCAGTTCATGTGTTTCACCATCAAAAGTGACCTCCCATGGCTCTTGAAGAGTTGTCATCGTGCTCAGTGCAATGCCAGAGCCTTGAATCACGATCAGACGCGTAGGAAGTGCCACTAGTGATGTTGGAAGGACTCCCAAGAAGCAGCAAAAAGTCATGACACGACTAGAAAGATCTGAGTGCTCGATGCACACATAGATTGAGGCCTGCAGCTGCAGCTGCCTGCCATTTCAAGGAAAATAAACCTAGCACCAGGACCATCATGAGAAAAATAAATACGTTGATAGATAAGCTCTGGTGATAACTGCTGTGCAGCCAAGAGAGTTTCCTTCTCGATCAAGCTGTCTCCACACCTTGATCATCGCAGCCATTGTGCGGGGCTGAGTTACATTGAGCGTCCTTGCGGAGGGAGAGTGAACGACTGAAGCGTGTTGGAACCTCTTTCATCAGAGCATCTTGGAGCGAGAACAGAAGCTTCCCTGCACCATCCACTTGTCGCCTCCCTCCCAAAGGGATGATGGATGACAGGCTTTCCTGAACTGTGCAGCTGAAAGGCCGATCCATCAGATGCCAGCCGTGAGAGGAAAATTTGTCTCGGAATGTATGCATCACTCTGCTGTCCTAACTGAGTTAGTTCAGAATGATTCATGTTC
>NW_022103913.1:7653775-7656947 GCF_000313985.2 Echinops telfairi
GGATTATGAATAGTTAGGTTTTTGCAGAGTCAAACGTCACGCATGGATTTTCAACAGGTGGCCCCAGCCCCTGCACTGTCCCTGGCTCAGCTGTAAGTAATTGGAATGGGGCAGGCACAAACAGAACCAGAGGGGTGCAGAGAGCCTAAAAAGGGAGAGTGAAGGCCAGAACAGGCAGTAGGCACCCAGAGAGCCTGCTGGAGGCGCAGCGCCCAGGGGTGGCTGGGGCACGGCATAGGCACTGCAGGCCGCAGGAGGAAGCCTTGCAGGAGCACAGGCTGCACTGAGGAGGCCTGCTCATAGCAGCCTCCGAGGAGCCCTAGTGGTGCAGCAGTTAAGCATGCCTGGGTGTTAACCCAAACTGTGCTGGTTCAGATGCCCCAGCTGTTCCCGGGAGAAGCAGGCAGTAGTCTGCTTCCGTCAAGAGCGCAGCCTTGGAAACCCTCCCGGGCAGCTCTGCTGTGTCCTGTCAGGCTGCCCTGACTTGGTGGGGACTGTAATAGTCCTCCAAGTGCTCTCAACTTAAAGGACTCTTAGTTTTCCTTTTTAAAAAAAGGACCACAATCTCACTTGGGAATGATTCCAAGTGTGCACAATGTCGCAAGCCCCTAACAAAGAACTCCACACACCCTTTACTCTAGATTACATGTCACTAACATTGTATCCTATTCGTTCTATCGCGGAACATGCTCTTTGCAACGTGTGTGTGTGTGTGTGTGTGTGCTTCTATCTGAACAATTTGGTCTTTTACTCCCCCGATAATTTAAAGTGTATTTCTTAAAAGTGAGGCTGGTCTCTCCTAGCATCATGGCATAGTTATAAATTTTGCATAAAAAATTGTTGTTAGGTGCCATCGAGTTGGTTCCAACCAATAGCCACCCTGGGTACCGGTCCTGCACCATCCTCACAATTGTTCCTCTGCCTGAGCCCATTGATGTAGCCATGGCGCCAACCCACCTCATTGAGCCCTTCCTCTCTTACACTGCCCCATCCACTTTTCCAAACATGATGTCCTTCTCCAGGGACTCATCTCTCCTAACAATGCGTCCAAAGTCTGTCAGACGAAGTCTTGCCATCCTTGCCTCTAAGGAGCCCTCTGGCTGTATGTCTACCGAGATAGAGCGGTGTGTCCTTTAAGCAGTCCATTGTTCTGCCAAGACAATAGTTGTAGCTATTTTGGACACTATGATAGGGAGCGAAAGTCTTCCTGGTGCCCGGAAAGTCACAGTGTGAACACAGTGCCCATTCATTCTTGGAACACCCTCCCTCTTTACCCTCCAACTCAGAAGCCTCGACTTTCCACTCTTGTATCCATGTCCTCAATCTTCGGATTTCTTAAGGCAATTGAGCGGCTTTAAATCCTCCCCTGATACAGAGATAAAGGATGCCCATGGCAAGTATAATGAATGGTGCAAATCTAGTTCTTTTACCCACTCTCTTCCCTCCGCTTCTCACTGTCGATTATATGGAGGAGTAAGGCTTGACAAAGAGCCCTGGTGGAGTAGTGAGTTACATTATTGGGCTGCTAACTGCAAGGTAAGCAGTTTGAAACCACCAGCCGCTCCACAGGAGGAAGAGGAGGCTTTCTACTCCCATAGAAAACTAGAGTCTCTGAACCCCACAGAGGCCATTCTACTCCATCCTATTGGATTACGATGAGTCCGAATCAGTGAGTTTGGTTTGGAAGGCCAGATCACGGTAGGGATTGACATGATTTACTGATAATGAATTTACCCTGGGGTCAGACTACTTTTAATTTTGCTACCCCATATGGATTGTTAAATATGAGGGTATACTGAATACCCCTACCACAAAAGCTACTACATCCCTACTCCACATCAGGCTGAGTCAAGACCTCCAGAGAAAGCGCTGATTCAGTGCCCCTTTCTTCCTTCAGACTTTGTGGGCAGACAGTCAGGTGGAAGGAGAGTTGTCACACAGTGTCCTCATGCATAGATTTGTATGCACAACACAGAAACCAAAGCCAAGAGTCTGGCTGCACTGCCAACAGCAATACTGGAAGAAGCCATGGGCTTGTTTACTTCCTTCTGTGGATCTACCTTAAGAGTTTGCTTCCACAAAGGCTCCCACCCAGCGGTGCTCAGTGGCATCTTGTGGGTGCTGGGCTCGGCGCTGAGTCTGGGGGAGCAGAGTGGACAGCTGACCTTTCTCTTCTGTCATGGAGCTTGTAGTGTATCAGGAGACTGGGACACGTGACCAACACGTGTCGGGCCGGGTGGGAGCAGAGGGGCAGAAAACACAGCGCTGGCCTCCCAGGGCTGCTCTCATCTATTTGGGCGGGAACTCAGAGTTCAAGGTCAATGCCGGGCAGAGGCAGGGAGCGATGTCTCCCTCCCAGAAGAGCAAGCCAAGTCTTTGAATTGAGTTTCCTCGAGGCAGTCAAAGAGAGGAGGGTTAGGCTGACCTTACAGCAGGAGACTTCTTCGTCTTCTTGGTCTTCTTTTCTAGAGAAGACATGTCGAATTTTTTTCATGGATTTTCTCAATCGTCACACTTGCAGCCATAACCTGTCCGAGGTCAGTTTGTCATCATGTGGCGGCTGCATACGGTGATGAAGCCGGAAGCAACACCACCAGTCTTTCAAAGACAGGCGGCCTTCGAATTATGCTCCACCCCACTCACAGCCATCAGCTGTCCCGCGTCTCCTCATGAGGAGTCTGTCGGGCTGCAGTGCTGCTGCGGAGCGCCTGCTGATGTGCTCACTTACACATCGGCCTGGCTTCACCGCGCGCGCGCGCACCCGCGCGCTCACCTTTCAGATTTATAAAGGCACTGATCATCAAAAAGGGCAAAAATGAAGACAAAAACAAAGAAGTACACAATGGGTGCCAGACCGACTTCTGACAGAGATGATGGACCGGACCCTGCTGGAAGTTGGGAACTACCTGTACTCCCAGAGATCACCGCAGGACGTTGTCCAAAAGGCGCTGGCAATGAGCTCCCACGCGCTCCCACATGCCACTGCCCGGAGGACGCTGGGAGCGGGCAGGGGCTGGTCCTGTTCCAGCCGACTCGATGGTAACCGGCAGCGACACACAGGGTTAATAACAATTCAAAGCAGCGGGCAAGCATGGCTCCTTCCCTTCAGCCTCACCGTGGAGGTCTCCTTACCTCCTTGCAGAGAGCATGTGCGAGCGCCCGCCTGCTGCCC
>NW_022103913.1:7657574-7666868 GCF_000313985.2 Echinops telfairi
GACTCTGGGCAGCCCTGCGCCCCATAGAAGGAAGCCCTGTCCAGTGCCGCCCCTCCTCCCAGTGCCGCTGTGCTGGAGCCCGTGGTACAGCCATCCTGCCCATCTTAGTTTGCATGTCTCCCCCCGCCCCCCCCCAGGGGCTCATCTTCTGTACTGTATCAGACAAACGGTCTCTGCTGGTCATCAGCCTCTCAGTGACGGATCCTGTGGGCCGACGCCTATCTCTCCCTCCTTCTGTCAGTTCTGTGTGCTGGAGCTCCACTGAAACCTGTTCACCATAGGTGGCCCTGCTGGTATTGAAAATGCAGGTGATATCGTGTCCAGCATTAACAGCAGCACTCAAGCCACCGGAGTGTGGTGAGCTGATTGACGAGTGGTGGACGAACAAGTCTAATTTGGGACTCAACTCAGTTCAGAGCAGTGCTGTCCCTGGGGGTTTCTGAGGCTGTAAATCTTTGCAGGAGTGGAAAGCCTCCTCTTTCTCCCTGGAAACTGTTGGTGGGCTCAAACAAAAGGCCCGTAGTGGTAGTGACCCTGGAAGGCAGAGAAACCCTGCTCCCCAGGGTTTCTGAGATGGCGCACCTTGATAGGAGCAGACAGCCTCTTCTCTTCCCACAGCGTGGTTGGTGAGCTCTAACCCACGACTTCTCAGTCAGCTGCCCCACCCGTCCCCATGCCAGCACCAGGCCTTCATTTGCATGGCTTTCCTTGTAAGTGGCATTGGCTCACTTTTTTTACACGTAAAAGTCATCTGTTAGGTTTTTCTTTTAATTTTCTTTTCAATAAACTGGTGGCTCGTGTCCTTTGTGGGTTTTTCCATTAGGCCCAGGATGTCCCCTATTGATTTACAGCAGCCCTTTGGAGCCGGTCTGGGAGCTTTGGAGGCATGTAGGTTACTCACTGGGCTGCTAACCACAAGGCCAGCAGTTTGAACTCACCAGTTGCTCCAAAGGAGAAAGACGAGGCTTTCTCCTGTCATGACGATTTACAGTCTCGGGATCCGCTGTGGAAGCTCACGCAATACCTACAGGGCTGTTGTGGGTAAGAACCGGCTGCACGGCAGTGAGTTTGGTTTCTTGGTCTGAGGTGCCTACAAGCCGGAATTGGCCCAATGGGTTTGCTTTTTATACAGATAAAAGGAAATCAAAATTTTGTTCGATGTGTGTCACAACTTTATTTCTCAGTCTGTACTTCATCTATTGAATTTGAGGTGATATCTTCCTTCTAGAAATTGTACATCACCATGTGGTCAAATAAGTTGAAATGCGATCTGTCTCATATGGTAAAATGAAAGAGAGGAATTCCTTAGAACAGAGTGGAATTAAGGATTCCTCATATGGGAGCCAACAAGCTGCAGTAAACAGGCATGGCTGGATTGGAGGCTGATGTGGAAATGAGCTCACAGCGTGGCCCCGGCTGAGCTCTGCCCCAGGAACCAGTAGGAGCCCTGGCACGGCTGCAGGAATTGTAGCTGCAGGCTTGGTTTATTCAGTGCTGAAAACCCATGCATCTGATGGGTCTGTGAATCTGTTTCTACAGACCCTGGTGACCTGGGATGGCGATGCCCTCCTGTGTGTGCAGAAGGGGGAGAAGGCGAACCGTGGCTGGAGGCAGTGGGTTGAGGGGGACAAACTGCACCTGGTAAGTCGCCGACTCACCCTGCTCCTGTCCACTTGCTCAGACAAACTACCGTGCTCACCAGTCAGGCACATGGCCATGGTCTCCACCGCTGAGCTCCAGCCAAATGCAGGTGGTTCTATCGTCAGAAAGCCATTCCGCCTGGCTCAGAGGACTCTGGGAAGAAATCTTATGGTTGCTTCTGTGACCACCTGCCGTTAGAAAGAAAGTTCAAAATGCTGAGTTAGGAAGCCCAGATCTGAGAAGAAAGGTGGTAACCTGTTAAAGACTGGCTGGGGAGAAATATGAGCCCAGAGCGAAGATGCCTTCAGAGGAGGGAGCAAACGGCCTTCTCACATATTGAGAGGCGCGTGGCGAGGGGGCAGCTGGGTTTACGAACTGTCCCTCTGTGGACCACGGGCAGGGGCTTCCCATCACAGCCCCCCGCCCCCACCAGCCCACCCCCAGTATTGTAGGTTAGTTTGGTAGGAGAGCTCAGCAGTGGGAAGAATTGCTAGTATCCTCCAATCACTTGCCCCTGGCTGGATAACTCTCATTTTCCCTTCTCCAGTCTTCGGGGTAAATCCTGAGCCCAGCGCTTAAATAGTGAAGAACCATGCATCATGTGTGCACACCTTTTCCTAGGCCTTGGACGGCTGGCTCTGGCCCTCCTTCCTTGACCCATGGAGTCAGCCTCTGGGTGTCAGGCTGCGGGTCGCCACAGTGCCCTTCAGAGCCAGCCTGGCTGCACCTGCGTCTCTTTTCGGAGGCAATGTCCACCAGGGATAAATGCGAAACACTCCCTGTGCTTTTATGGACTGTTTTCCTTACCTCCCCTGGTTGGGATGCTGGATTTGTACATTGCAGTACAAACCCCAGCGGCTCCCGTGGCTGAAACAATGGCTTCGTTCATTGTCCATTGCAATGATCATGGGAGTCATCCCTCGCTCATGTTTTCCCTCCTCCATCGGGGTCACTGAGCTACAGAAGGGCGGTGGTCCCCTGTGCTGAGTAAGACTCAGCAGTAAGCCCAGGGAGGTCAGGGGGAGCCCTTCTGCCTTTGTGGGACAGTCACCAATAACCCCTGGGGCCAGCTCAGCAGGCCACCCCTTCCCAGGCCTTGGGCTCCCAAATGCTTCTCCCCCAAGACCCTGCCTTTCCTCCTGACTTCTTTAAATTAGGCCATGTTGCTTTAATCACGGAGATGGGTGAAATCCCACCCAAGAGGGCCATTCCTTTGCAATGTTCATGTTTATAGTTGTTCAAGCTCAATTTAAGTGTCAAAATCGAATTACTGCTACCTGCAGGGCATGACAGCTGTGCTCAGAATCACGCAGTGTCCCCCAGCCCAGCTACCCCCACCAACCCACTCAGAGAACCAAGAGGGAGGGGGCCGCGCAGAAGGAAGGCCAGGCTCCTCACATCCTTGTCTCCTTTCTCCACATGCAGGAGCTGACCTGCGGGGACCAGGTGTGTCATCAAGTGTTCAAGAAGAAATGAGGTCCCACCGGACGCTGACCGAGCCCGTGCGCCGAGTCCCCACTCCGAGTGCTCTACCTGTTTCAGGAAGGACATGGGGACACTCCATCATGGCGGTCGTACCTGGCGGGTTTTTTACATCAATGTGTGGGTCGTAAGAGGGGTTATGTGATAAAATGAAATGAAAAAACAAAAATGGTGCTTATCCTTTGATGTCCTTTTTTAAAAAAATCATTTTATTGGGGGCTCATACAACTCATCACAATCCACACATACATCCATTGTGTCAAGCACATCTGTACATTTGTTGCCATCATCATTCTCAAAACATTTCTTTCTACTTGAGCCCTTGGTATCGGCTCCTCATTTTTCCCTTCCCTCCCTCATGAACCCTTGATAATTTATAATTTTTTTCATGTCTTATACTGACTGATGTCTCCTTTTACCCATTTTTCTGTTGTCCATCCCCCTGGGAGAGGGTTAGAGGTGAATCATTGTGATCGGTTCCCCTTCCCCCCGCCCACTTTCCTCTTCCTCTCCTGGTATGGCTACTCTCATTATTGGTCCTGAGGGGCTTATCTGTCCTGGATTCCCTGTGTTTCCAGCTCTTATCTGAACCCACGTACATGGTCTGGTCTAGTCAGATTTGTAAGGTAGAATTAGGGTCATGATAGTGGGGGAGTGGGGAATTAAAGAACTAGAGGAAAGTTGTATGTTTCGCCAGTGGTATACTGCACCCTGACTGGCTCGTCTCTTCCTTGTGACCCTTCTGTGAGGGGATGTCCGATTGCCTACAGTCTCCACTCTGCACTCCCCTCATTCACATCCATATGACCTTTTGTTCCCGGTCTTCAATGCCTGACACCTGCTCCATCGACTCCTCGTGCTCACACAGGCCGCTGCGCTTCTTCCTGGGTATCCTTCAGCCTTGCCGTGTTTCTGTTGCTGCTGTGTACCTCCCAGTCCTTTTCAGCTATAGCAACTCCGAGTGGCGGAGTCCATCGCCCCAGGGGGTTTTATGGCACAAATTTTTCCAGGAACAGATCGCCGGCCCTTTCTCCTGCAGAGCCACCACGTAGGCCCAAACTGTTTGGCACCGATTGTCCACCGGCACCCTCAGGTGCTCATCTTTACACCCTCTATTTCTATTGCTGAACGTCAGTTCTACCCACAGGCAGAAGTGGTGACTGACTGTGTGGCGGCCTTGTATTTTGCTTTTTGGTTGTTTGTTTGCTTTACTGTGTTTGGGCTTGGCCGGGTTCTCTTAGTGTGCTTGTTTGGATGGTGGTTTTACCTAAACACGTTCTCCCAGCCCAGACAGCACCCCCCACGGACTCTCGAACATCCTCTGTTTATTTCTTGGGTGCCTATGGCTTAGAGTTTGCACTAGCCTTAAGGGTCCCTGAAGGCCTCTGGCAGAGAGGTCTGCAATGCCAGTCGCTTTTCCCAGGCTAGCCCTCAGCCTTCAGCCCTGTGGGTCCTTCAGCACATGCCCCTTAAGTCTCAGGGTGCTTTCTCAACACTGTCCCCTGCAGACTGCTACAGCCTCTGGGGGCAGCTGGCCCGAGTTCAAGGGCTACCACTGTACTTCTAAGCTGGGAAACCACGTGTCTGTGTTGCCCCCCGGCCCCCATCTGAGATTCCGTCTTCTATGAAATCAGGAAAATGGCCACAGCCTCTCCTCCCGGGTCACGGGGAGGATTAAGCCAGTGAGTATGCATGAAGTGCTTGGGGTTGGGCCTGGCCCGCAGCAGGAGCGCAAGCCTGTTAGCTCTGCTTATTAAGCCTAGTGGCCCCTCTGAAGTCTCCAGGATGCAGGTGAGCAGATGCTAAGTAGCAGCAGGTTAACACCGCCAAGGCCTCCTGGTGCTTTCAGAACATTAGGTTTCTTATTCTGCACAGACTTGCGTGACCTGCTAGCTACACAGAGGGGCGGAGCACATAATGCGGCGGATCTATAGGGGGCCTGCATGGGACATTGGGGAGACCCTGCAGGTCAGAGTCTGCTCCGCCCTCTGCAGGCAGCGGGCTGAGCCCCATCAGTAGACATGCTCATCTCTGCGGAGCAGCTTCCTCCAGAGCGGTGGCACTTGGCCCAGGCACACTTGGGTGTACTGGGATGGATCGGATCCTTTCCCTGAGCCTGGGTCCCTTAGAGGATTAGGGGCCAAAGGGGGAGTGAGCCCAGGAACTAGTGAAGGGGTGCTCTGTCCTGCCTCCTCCCAAAGCTGCCCTGGGAGTCCTCTCACTGCTGTGTCCTCCCGGACTGCCCTTGCTCTCCACAGTCTCGCATGGCCCTCCCCTTGGGCTCGGCAAAAGTGCACCGTCAATGGGATTGTGTCTGGTCGCCTTTAGGGACCTGGTGTCCAGCGCCTAGCCTGCATAAGGCATTCCCAGTTCTCAGTCATTCTGGAGTCTAGATTTTGTCAAAATGTGTCCTATGGAACCTTGAAGGAGCCTGGTGCCGTAGTGGTTACCCATTAGACTGCGATCTGCCAGGTCAGCAGTTCAAAGCCACCAGCCACTGTGCCGGAGAAAGACTGGCTTTTTACTTCTGTCAAGAAGTAGTCTGCACTGCAGAAATGCCCATGGGCAGTTCTACCTTGTCCTATCAGGTCACCATGAGTCAGCATCGACTCCATGGCAGAGAGTTTGAGAGTTTTGCCGGGACCTTGAGATTCTGTGAAAAGGTGCTGGGTCAAGTGGAAAATATTGAGAACGAAATCCCCTTGCAGAGATTCACGTTGAGGATTCATATTTTTGAGGCTCTAAAAAGTCCTGCAGCAAAGGACTTAAACCCCAGAATTTCCACCCATCCCCACCCCCAATCCCCCAGGGGAGTGTATGCCTGCAGAGTCATTTGGAACCACTGCATTTGGCTGTTTCTAAAACACCCAAAGTTGGGGGGCAGGTCGTGGGGGTAGGAAGGAAGGGGGAAATATAAGAGGGACTTGAAGGTGTCCCTGAACTGGGTGAGGGTTGCACAAAACTCATAAGGAAGATGGGGCAATAAAACCAATGGTGAATTGGGGGGAGGGGAGAAGGATGGTGGGCCATACAACTGAGCAACAGCAGAAAGGGAGGGGGCGAGAGGGGAAAGGGTGGGTTTGGGTCAGTCCTGCTGCATGTGAGGCAAGTGGGGCACATGATGGGAAGGCAGTCATTTCCTCCCCATCACCCACGGCCCTTCTCTAAGAGGGACCTGCTCCTCCTCCAGGACCCCGCCAGCCGCCATGGACACCTAGCAGTCCCCTGGGGTCCCGGGGAGGAGGAGGGAGGAGAAGACGGAAGACAGGTGAAGAGAGGAGAGGGTGGGTACGGGGACTTGAGGGGGACGGGGAGGAGATGGCAGCAGGAGGGAGGTGGGTGTTGAGGAGGAGAGGCGTGGAGGGGAGCCTGGGAGGGGTGCTGGGAAAGAGAGCTGACAGATACGACCCCCTGACGTGCTTGCCTGAGGAGTGTGCAGACACCACAGCCAGAGAAAACACAGAAACAAAACCCACAGCCATTGAGTGGATTCCGACTCGCAGCTACCCTGCAGGACAAAATCAAACTTCCTCATGGGCAGTCTGAGGCTGTCCATCTACTGAAGTGGACGGCCTCGCCTTTCTCTGTCGAAATAACTGATAGGCTCGACATTTCAGTTAATGCTTCACCCACTGTGCCCCTCGGCTACTCCTAACGCCTGACAACCCCCTCCCCCTCCCCCCAAAACCTCACTGCCATCGAGTCAATGCTGACTCAGTGACTGCCCCCCACCATTGGGTTTCAGAGACTGAGCTGTTTACAGGAGTAGAATGCCCAGTCTCTCTCCCCAGAGCTGTTGGTGGTTTTGACCAGCTGACCATGCAGATCCCAGTCCAACGAGTAACCACTACACTACCAGGGCTCCTAAAGCCTGACAAGATGTGTTCAAAGACGATTAGGTAAGTAAAGGCAGAGAAAGTGCACGCGCAGACGACGACGTGAGGAGGGGTATCTTGACAGCCACAGGCAAAGGAGAGCTCCAGGCTGGAGCCCTAACCCTGGGTGAATCACCCCCTCTGTCCTTCGGGACAGCTCCTCGCCTCCCAGCTCCACTGCGTAGGTGCCCGCTTCCCAGATGAGGAAACTGACCAAGCCAATCATCCACTCAAGACCCAAGGGTTGGAGAGTAGGAGACACAGAACGGGTCTGTCTGCAGAGGCTGGGCCTCTGCACAGAGCAGGCAGCACCCTCCTGGACAGGTCAGCTTCCCCTCCCCAGGCTCACAGAGCGGCGGGCACAGCAGGGTGCAGCCCACTGGCCTGCTCGGGAGACCTCAGACCCATTGCTTCCCTATCTCTTCTCCTTCAACCAGCATTCAGTTGAACCTTCCTACAAAGCGAATTCCACAGCAGACAAGACGTACTGGAAGTGCCTCCTTTGCTTTCTCCCTGGCTGGGGATTCGAGGCCTGCACCTGGTGGGGTGGGTGGGGGGAGTGGAGCCCTTTAAAGTCTGGTGGACAGAGCTGACCTCCTGGGGCTGGCCTTTCCACTTGAACCTATGCTTTTCACTCATGCCATGTGATTGATTAGAAGGGCCAAGGTTGGGGGTGTTTACTTTGGTTCTCTGATGGCCCTTGTTATGTAGATGAGGCCATCGGCAGCTGGGGCTTGGGTACACGAACTAGAGATGCATTAGACAGATCTCTCCAAATGTGAGCGATGTGAGCGTGGGGTCCCTGGGAGTGCCCTCGTGCCAACCACCCCTCGTGCTCGGGCTTGGCTCTCGGTTATAAGTGAGGAGAGCGGAGAGAAGGCCAGGAAAATATGGGCAAAATGCCGCCTTTTTCAACATATTAGAATCAAAAGTATACTCAGCCAACACGACTGTGCTGAGATCCTGCTCTGGGTCAGTTGCTGTGCTGGAGACAGGGCAGACACACACCTGTGTTTTGTTAGGGAAGCCAAAACCACGCCAGGCATTTCACATGGAGGGAACTGAACTCAGGGGATTAGGTGGGGAGAAGGCAAAAAAGCCGAGAAGTCAAATAGAAGGATTTGAAGCAGCTCAGAGCTTAGCAACAGCACAAACCTACTGGTTCTCTTAGGAATAGAGAGACACTGTGAGGACCTCCCTTCTTCAGGGCCCAGAGCTGAACCTTGAACGAAAGAAGCCCACAGTGGAAAAACAGCCGCGGTCCAAGGAGACCCTAAGACAGAACATGGATAAGGTGACCAGACGTCCCGCTTTTGGCAGGACAGTCCCGATTTTTTAAACAATTTTTCCTGCGTCCTGCAGTGTTTTTAAAAAGTCTCAATTTTTTGAAAGAATGCACGACAAGCTAGGGTATACGGGTTTTCGGCTGCCATGTGGCTATTTCGCCATGATATGAGTTTTATCAATGGTGTCCCGCTTTACCAATGTTAAAATCTGGTCACCTTAAACATGGAGGAAGAGGCAGACAACCACCCTGACTTGTCCTTTATTCCTATTTCCAATCCCCATCAGTGGAACGCAGCCAGAAGCCTGTGGCCAGGGTACCTGGGCAATTCTCTGGCGGGCATTGCAGAGCCGGGAAGGAAGAGGCGTGCTCTGGGAGCAAACAGAGCAGGGCATGATCCAAACCATTCCTACAAAGCTTGATAGGCCAAGAGTATGTGCAGCACTCTGGGAGCCCAGAGGACAGCTTCTAGCCTGGCCCTGAAGTGGGAAGGCTTCCCAGCAACACCACCCTCTGACCCGAGTTTTAAAGATCAAATGTGGTTCAGAGAGGGAAATGTTTTATAGGCACACTTTCCTCCACATACTCCTCACGCTGACCTCGCCGTTTTACAAAGGAGGAAATGGAAGGCTTAGAAGGGTGCAAGAAGGCGCCTTGGAAGCGTGCCTGTGTTTGAACACCCAGTCAGTCTCTGGCTGGTGAGCCCCGGTACAAAGGCTGCCCTTGTGTGTCTATCTCAGTCACTGGGCCCATGTGACCTTTTCCAAATGCAGTCAGACCTTAATCCACATCTTAGAGGACAATGAAGTTAATAAAAGAAAGCACTTATTGAAGTGGAACAAAACAGACTCTTTTATTAGCCTAATTGCTTTTAACTCCTATTGAGTGCTTAAAATCCCATTAGAAATATTTTCTTTTATTAAAGTTCATTGTTTTAAGCTTAAAAGGCAATGGAAACCTCCCTAAACTTCAATCAGAGCAAAGATCTTTGGAGTAAACACCCACCTGCAG
>NW_022103913.1:7667562-7685847 GCF_000313985.2 Echinops telfairi
TTCTGTGTGCCCCGGATGATAAAGAAGGAGCAGAAACTCCCCAAACCAAACTCACTGCCTTCAAGTTAAAGCCAGGGCTGACTTTAGGACCGGGTAGAACGGCCTCTGTGAGTTTCTGACACGAACTCCATGGGCGTCGAAAGCCTCATCTTGCTCCGTCAGAGCAGCTGCTGGCTTCCAGCCACTGCCCTTGCAGATAGCAGCCCAACGCGTAGCCACTATGCCACCTGGAAACCAGAGCCCCCTTGTAATGCAATGGGCACGATCGATGAGTCCATCACCCCCTCTGCACAGAGCCTGCCAGGTAACATCTGCACCAGGAGTCATAGTTCAAACAACAGTCCACTGCTGATTATAAAAACTTGGTTTGGCTAAAACAGGCCTCTATCGTTCTAATGCAAGGATTCTCAGCTGAGGAGATTGTGCGCCCCAGGGCACATTCAGAAATGTCTGGAGACGTTTTTTTTGGTTTGTTTGTTTTTTTATCATCAGAACTAGGGGATGGGATGCTACTGGCATCTAGTGGGTAGAAGGCAAGGATGCTGCTAACTATTTGTGAACTGCACGGGATGCCTCCAGACACACACCCCTACAACAAAGGATTATCCGGCCCAACCTAGCAGTAGTGTGGAAGCTGAGAAACTAGTCCAGCAGGCACTTTTCCTAAGTCAGTACATGTGCTTGAACGGCATTATTTCCAGTAGACACAGAGCCATCGGGCACATGGTTAAGGATTTCCTACAATCAACTGAAAGGCTTTTCTTTAAAAAAAAAAAATCTAAGTATAGGACTAGCCTGCTTCGGCCCGACTGAAGACACCTGCAGACAGCGGCAATTGCCTCCACCTCTCCTGGCAGAAGCACGTGCACGTGCCGCCACTGGGGCTGTGCTCCCCGACTGCCCACCCCTGCGAGAGCTAGACCAACCTGCTTCGTTGCAAAGAGAGGCAGGAGCTCATCCACTGGTTTTGGTATTAGAAGAGAAGTTGTTGTGTGTAGTTTTACATGACTACCCCTCAAAGTTCTTCCTGTCCCATACCACAGACCTGGACTCCCCTTCTTAGCCCTACCCTGATCTCTGGGGAATGTTAATGCACTTTCAGCTACGGGAAATCCTAGGAGATAGGCTCAGGTGACCTGACTCAAGCCAGCTTAGAATGACTGCAAAGCCCTGCAGACTTAAGGAACAATGGCCTTGTCCGAAATGCCAGGGCGATTAGAAAAAACGAGTGCTGCCTTCACTCACCCCTTAGGGTGACGTTCTGAGGGCCCCAGGTGCACTACCTGGGAAGCAGCTCCTTCTTTTCTAACGCACTTATCTACGAAAGTCAAGACTCTGGTGCCTGCTCATCCACCTCAGCTGGAAGCAGAAGCTCTTTGGCTTTATTAGGTATCAATTACACCTGACCATTTTGCTTCAAAGTCAAAACTTGACAATGAGGATCTGGTCCTCTCTGGCCACAGGGGTAAGGCCTTCCACCACCACTGCTAGGAGCCACTGGTTACGGCCACTTAGTGATGGAGGAAGCTGGTACTCAAATGTACATGTTCCCGACTTCTGCTCCGGCATGCTCCCCAATTACCCACGCGGGCACCGCTGTGAGCTGTGCTTCCCCCCTCTCCTGGGCTTGTTTCCAACTGGCGCAGAACCGGGCTTGGGGTGAACTGCATTATATTTATTTCAATAAATGTTTTATTGTATTTAAGGGGAAAGTTTCCTATTTAATATAGTTTCCTATTTAATATTTTCTACCCAAATCATTGTTTTACAGGATCCAGTGATACTGGTTACATCGTTCACAATGATCTCTTTCGTTCCATTCTGAGCTCTCACCACCCCGTTCTCATTGGGTCAGACTGTTTTGCAATCTCGCCAGCAGTGGGTGAGGGTTCCCATTTCCCTACAACCTCACCAGCTTTTGTTGTTTTCTGTTTGTTTTATCTTATTTTGGTTTGGTTTTTATCAATGCCATACTCTCTCAGTGTATTGCGATTTGCATTTCTCTCATGATTAATGGTCACAGCATCTTCTCTTGGTTGTTTGGCGGCTTAACCATTCTCCTTGGTGAAGTGTTTGTGGGTGTTTTCATTAGATCATCCTTCTGTGGTTGAGTTGTTCACGGTTTCTATGGGCTTTAGACATTAGACCTTTATCAGAAATGCTATTCTAGAACACTCTTCTCTGCCTGCGGGTCCTCTTTTTACTCTTTTGATGAGTATAGTGTTTACACTTTCGGTCTCAATTATCGAATTTATCTACTGCGATTTTTGCTTTTGTATTTGTGTTCGATAGTCAATCTCTGAAGAGTCCCAGAGTTTTATCCCTATTTGATCTTCCAAAAACTTTAACTTTGTCATTTGGGACTTGCACCCATGGTGAGCTAGCTTTTGTAGACGTTCTGAAGTGAGGATCTTGTTTTGTTCTCCGCATCTGGACCCCCAGGAGTGCCAGCACCTTGGATTAAACAGACGGTTGCTTCCTCATTCGATGAATTGTGACTCCTTGCCAAAAATCAGCTGCTCACAGGCTGGTGGACTTATTTCCAGGTTCTCAATTCTATTCCATTAGTCTACATGTCTGTCATTGGCCAAGTCAGTAGCAGGCTCGTTTGATTACTGTGGCTACATAGTATATTTTGAGATGGGGAAGTGTGAGACCCCCTAGTCTATGTATCTTAACTGCATTTTAGTAAAAGGGACACCTGAGACATCTTTCAGCCCTATTCCCTCATGCAATCTTCCTGAGAACCAGCAAGGAAGGGCAGGTTTTATGAAAACCTACCGTCAAGTGACGAAGCTCAAAGAGGTTGGTAGCTTTCCCCCAGGTTACCTGAGTAGCTAATGACAGAGCCGAGGCTCCAGCACTGGTGTCCTCACCTGGGCCCCACCCCTGGGCATGTACAGTTACTATAGACATCGGGACGTCAAAAGGCAGGAGCAAGCGCTGGTGGCCTGGAGAGCCACTCACATCTATGAGGCTCTCTCGGAGATAGCAGGCGCCCTTGGGGGAAAAAACCAAAAAACTCAGCCAGACCCTGACACTCCTTAGATTTCTGTCCTGGAGGGGCAGGCATCTCCATCGCCAGAGAATCCCACAGATTTTCCTGGGATGTGGGAAGAGCACCTCCTTGCCAAGGGCAGTAAGGGTAGGAAGGCTTTTCTTGGACTCGAACTCTTCCAACAAAATAGGAGGAAGAAGGAGAAAAAAGTCATTTCCTCCTCCCTGGGTCTCTCCATGAGCTAAGATTAAATCTCTGGGTGGCAAGAATAGTTAAGTGCTCAAATAATAGCCAGAAGGTTGTCAGTTCAAATCCATCCAGTGGCGTTGCAGAAGACAGGCCTGTTTCCAAAAGATTACAATCCTCAAAACCCTGTGGAGCAGTCCGACTGCTGCCCATGTGAAGTCGCCAGGAGTCAGAATCAATTCGACAGCAGCTAACAACAGCCAGCAAGTCGACACAGCCCCTCGGCTGCTTTGAAAGTGAGTGCGTTCAGTGTTGCTTCCAATCCTTCACTTCACACCGAATGTCAACAGGGAAATTGCTTGAAAGGAAACACCGCTTCCAATGGACACATCGATGTGTTTCTCTTAAATGAGATGAGTCTCCCTTCGCCAACACCTGGTCCACCTTCCCAGATCTGTGCAGATGGACTTTCATGCCACACAGACTTGGGGAGCACATCCCCACCTCACCACCTAGGTAGGACTCCCCGTCTCCCGCAGTTAAGCTCATGCTGGGAGGATCAGGTTTAATGGGTTAAAAAAAATCTCCCTGCCATAGATTGATTAGAATTCATCGTGAATCTATAGGACCAAGCAAACCTACCCCTTGGGTTTCCAAGGCCTTCGCTCTTGAAGGGAACCGAAAGCTTCCTCTTTCTCCCGCAGAGGGGCTGTTGGGTTCGAACAGCCCAGCGTGTCCGTCACTGCACCACCAGGGCTTCCCAGATGAGGGACGAGTGGGTTGTCTTGGGAGGAGGGAGAACTGAGCAATCACTCGAGATGGTGACAGGGAAAAGCTGGGGTGCCAGAGGGCAGTTGGCGGATTGGCTAAGGAAGGAGGGGGTCAACGAAGTTCTGGCATGTCCGCGTTCTAGGTTGCCTTTATATGAATAGCTGGGTACGAATCATAGACAGAATAAAGATGTCGTCAACCATGGCCTGCATCCCGGGACCTCAGCCCTTTCCCAGGCTCTGAGGGGCAGACAGGTAGGCGGAGGGTGCAGGTGCTGCTGTTGCTGCTCCCGCTGCTCCACCTGTTGGACCTGGAGCCAATCTCCTAAGCGCTTTGAACCTGGACCTATCAGGTGGGTCAACAAACCCTTGCCTGCCTCACATGGCTTCCTTGGGCCTTCACCTAGGTGTCCCAGCCTGGAAACCAGAAGAGTTTGTCATGTGAGGTGTGTGTTTGTCAGGGCCGTGTCGGCAGGCTGTTGCCTCCCCGACCCACATTATTCCCCTGCTCCCCTTTCCAGTGGAGCTCTTCAACTAGTTCTGGGATCCACTCAGCTCCAAGGGGCACAGTGGCACCCCTGACAAGAGCTGGGCTCTGGAGCGCCCCACAATGGCCCGGCCAATCATCTCATGGCTGAAGGATCCTCCCTGCTCTCTCTCACCCCACAAGGAAGCACGTCCCTGCCATGCTCCCTGCAGCCAGCTCGCCGATTTCAGGGCTCCTTGCGTTTTCAGAAAGACCCTCATAAAGGCGGCCTCTCAGCATTCAGGCCCCAGGATCTGTGTGCAAGGGCAAGACTTCAGAGGTCCTCTGGGAGCCTCTTCCGCCTTGGTGCCGAGTCACCTCTCGGAAAGGAATACAGGAAACACCAGCAAACACCTAAGGGCGACCAGTTTAGAGTGCTTCCTTCGCCTGTGCCAGGTGTGGCCATAGCCTGCCCCCTCCCCGTGTTTGCTCGTTCAAGCCTCACAATGACCCTGTTCTCACCCCCACTCACAGACCAGGCTCCCTGATGCACAGACCCTTTACGGAAGTACATTATACTGCTCTGAAGTACAGTGGGGGCCTGTGCCCGATCGCATGGCCATTAGGACTTCCCACTGCATGAGCAACAGCAGAGGGGCTGGCTCAGGGGCCTTGTGCAGGAGCCGCTTGTCAGACAAGTGCGACCATTCAGTGCTTACAGGGTACAACGCCTCCTACCACCTCAACTCCTGGCAGGAACCTGTTTGAGAGTACCCGCTGTGCTTCCTCCCCCAAAGCATGGAGGCCAACTCACAGCCACCTTGCAGGCCAAGGAGAGCCGCCCATAGGGTTTCCCAGGTTGTCAATCTTTAGGGAAGCAGACTGCCGCCTCTTTCTCCCAGGGAGCAAGTGACGGACTACAGCTGCTCAACATCCAGTGAGCAGCCAACCTCTCTAACTATGACACGACTGGGACTCCTCGTCTGCAAAAACAGAAACAAGGATGGCGAGACTTCAGCGAGACTACCTCATGTACTGAGGTAGTTAGCTTACTGTGCCAAGCTGACTGAGAAACACATGTGGGATTAATTGAAGGGCGGAGAGATAAATGGCTCGGTGAGCTTCGCCTTTCTTGTCTCTTGCCCTTTGATCCTTGGACCTTGCTTGTTCTGTGCCTCAATTTGCCAGCTACACTACCTGTGGGACACGTAACCCGTGGACTGTGTGGCTGTAATTTGAGGCTCCTTCAAGACCTACTTCGTCACACAATTAGGATTTACATCTCTAGAGCGGGGGACTGTAGGACCCTGTCATCTGGCTGACTGTTGGTGACCTGCCTTACTGTTTGCTGCCTGTGCCCGGATAGCCTGAATTACTCTATGGAGGACTACCTGGTGGCTCTCAAGACTTGAAGGACTGCCAGTGTCTCACAACTGTGTCATGGGAGTGAGTTGCACTGAGACATTTGTACTGCTTTATAATTTAATTAACTGTTTATTTCTTATGTTATCTATCTATCTAAATATATATAAAATTATTAGCAATCTGGTTTTGTCTCTGTAGAGAACCCTGTCTCACACATGTACTCTGGACATGATAGCAGGAGAGACCACTCCCTGGAAACGGACATCATACCTGGTAAAGGAAAGGGGACCCTCAGCGAGCTAGAGTGACAGAGGAGTCTCCAGAGAAACAATCACGTGAGGTCGGCCAGGTGACCCCCAGCGGCGATGACAACCACATCTGTAAGTAAAAGCTGCACATCCTGACTCCCCAGCTCCCGCCCTTCTGAGCTCAGGGGGGTGACAACGATACCCGTGGGAAGAGCCTGGCCCCACTGTTTTCCATCTGTGTGCTCTGGGTGGGCAGGCAAGGGAAGGCATGGTGCTGGGAGGGGACCAGGCCAAAGAAAACTGCGGCCCTGTGGGCCCTGGGGTGGGGGGGGCCCTGAGGAGGCCAGGCAGACCACGAGACCAGACACTTGGAAGACGCTTGGAGAAGAGGAAGGAGAATCTGTAGGCTCCATCCCCTTGCTGTTTTGCTGGACACCAGCAGGAAGTCCTGGTAAAATTCCAGTCAGTCAGATGGCTAGAGCTCTGGACAGTGCCATTTTGCTCACTCTTGCTTGTCCCTCCCTGTTGTCCGTCCACCCCACTGCTTTGGAAAGAGACCTTCAGCTGATTGCATGAGAATGATCCTGCTTGGCCAGCCTCCACCGCTGCCCTAGCTTCCCACGATCATATTTCCTCACCTGCAGGGGTCGGCCAGACTCCTCCAGCCTGAGCTAGCCCTGAGAGGGGGCGGGCTGGGCCCCCACCACAATCCGTCCTCTCCTTGGTTTTCAATCGGTTAATTAAGAAAGCCTACTGGAGCTAGGTCTGAAGGAGGCTATTGTAGCCTGCCTCTCAACGCAACGGGCACCGCGGGAAGAATCAGTTGGCATGGCGACTGAGCCAGGAGGACGCTTTCAAAACGGGCAATTCAATTTCAAATGATCATTGTGTTTTTTAATCGAATGTCACATTCGCATAATTGTGAGGACAGCTAATTGGGCAATTGTTTAGAGTCTTTTATTGCGCTTCTCTGCTTCCACTGAAGGTCTGCACGTGCGTGTGAGCACACCCATACACGCACACAGTCGCCCCCAGTGACTGGTCCCAAGGTTACCAAAGGCCCAAAGCACAAGACATTTGACCTCCCTGCTGGTCCACTTGACGACTGTTGGCTCCTTAGCATCATCACCTCTAATTATGTTCCGCCCGAGATGCAAACCGTAGAAGCGCCCTTGTTCCCCTGGTTGTGATGGTGGGGACGCTGTCCGGTCCCTGTGCTGATGCTAGCCACACCGACAGAGCAAAATCTCCCCCGTCAGGGCAGTCTGACTTGGCAAAGCTATGGCTCTGAAAGCTTTTAAAAATTCCCAAGTCCCTGGCCTGAGCACATAGCTGGTTTGCTTCTTCTCTTCTAAATGCTAACCCTGTGGAGAAATGTCAACATTACCCTCTGAGGGGAGACTGCTCTGGCTGGGTGCAGATGCGCTATTTTCCCTGACTGAATCCTGGATTGAGCCCTGGTGGGACTGGCTCTCCTTTGGGATGCTCACCTCGAGGTCAGCAGTTCGAACTCACCAGCTGCGCACCATGGGAGAAAGAGGAGGCTGTCTGTTCCCATAAAGCTGTACAGTCTCAGCCACCATAGGGAGCAGCTCGACTCTGTCCCAAAGGGTGGCCGTGAGTCAGAATCGGTTCGATGGCAGTGCCTTTGGCTTTGGTAATCCTGGGTGCCATGGTTACATGCGTGGTGCCGGAACTGGAACCCCGCTCTCTCCGTTCACGGCTTCTACATGTTGCTTTCTAAACTCTGCTTTGAGTGAGCAGTCTCATTTTGCTCGGCTCTGCTAGCTGACTTCAGAGAGAAGGGTTAGGTCCCAGCTAGACCGGTATTTTGTCTCCGGTGGGCATATATGTTGGGGAAAGACTCTCTAGTCAAACAGGTCTGTGTTCAGACTTCAGCTCTTCTCCTTAACGTCTGTGTCCCTCAGTTTCCCCACCTGCATCGTGAGATGCGTGGGTGCATCTGCAGGAGTCACTGTGAGGAGAAGCAAGAGTGTCAAGCAGCCATGCAGTGCTCTGAGGCAGGAGCAGCTCCCGAGGTGGCGACGGTTTCTGAGCATGTCCATTGGGCCCGCCCCCAGAAAGCGCCACACATGCATACGCCAGGATGGGTGGGATGCAACCGGGTAGGGGTGCTAGACAAATGCTTCCCGACCACTGTCTCAAGAGTGCAGAGGCAAACTCAGTCAGAGTACAAACTAGCTCAGCAACAAAATCCACAAACGGCAGCTGTCAGTTCGTCACGCTGTGGGGATTTCCGTGCCACTGTGACGCTGGGAGCGATGCCACTGGGATTCCTGATTCTAGCAGGGTGCCACTCACAGTGGACACATATCAATGGCACTTGCAGACTGAGACCGACGGAAGAGAAAGGCCTGGCAACCTCCCCTGACAATCAGCCGAGAGACGCGCTGTGGGTCGCAGCAGAACCTCCGCCAAGTAGCTTGCTGTGGGTGTGCCATCCAAAACAAAACAAAGTTCGCTGCCATCTAGTCGATTTTGATCCTGAAGACCCTACAGGACAGGGTAGAACTGCCTTTGTGCGTTTCTGAGACTGCAACTATTTATGGGAATAAAAGCCTCATCTTTGTGCTATGGAGCAGCTAGTGGTTTTGAACTGCTGGCCTTGTGGTTAGCAGCCCAACACATAACCCATTGCGCCACCAGGCTTCTGCACAGGAGGTATAAATCATCCTCGGTGAAGAAAAGGGCCAACAAGGGAGAGGGGGTCCCCTCAGTGATGTGCTTGACCCAAGAGTCACAATGATTAATTAATTGTCACGCTGAGGTAGGACCAGGCAGCATTTTTCTCTGTACACAGAAGTTTGTCATGGGTTGACTGGACAGCAGCCATCCATCTGTCCATCTGTCTGCCTTATCTGTCTCACTGACATCTCTCTCAAACACTGAAACCAGACTTATAGAACGCAGATGACTTTGATGGGCACATGGCAAACTTACCTAGATGCTGGACCTGAAGGACGAACTCAGGAAATGTTGAGAGATTCAATGTACAGTATTCAGCAACGTGTTTCTGCATTGGAATCTAGCGAGAAATCGACAGAGATCTACATCTTGCAACTGGTTAGAAATGCACCTTCTCGGGCCTCACCTCAACCCTGTTGAGTCGGGAGCTCAGGAGTGGGGGCAGCCATCTCTTTTAAGTAGCCTTCCAGGTGGTTCTGATGCATACTCAAGTTTGCGAACAACGGCACACTTTTGAGTAAATTTGTACTAAGGGAATCTCTAAGTGGTGTAGTATATTAATTGGCCTCACTTAATGCACCAAATTTGAAATACTGCAAATCCCTCAAATAGAAATCTCATCATGATTTGCAGCATTTCAAATCTGAATGCATTTTGGATAGTTTCTACATTCTTAGCAACTTGGCAATGCCTTTTTGATTGGTAGGCATTGTGATACCTCAGCAACGAATTCCAGGTGATCCTGGCAGAAATTAGCTTAGGAAATCAGAAGCTGTATCCATCCATTTGACAGCAAGTACACAGGCGTGTGCACCCAGGAACAGTCCCTGGGGTGCGTGGCTGCTCGGTGTGCCCTCCCTTCTCACACCTGCACCGACTGGCTGACCCTTGGGCTGGGGACACAGGGCCGTAGTAGGTGTAGGAATCTCCCCCAGCCTTGAACACACCATGAGGAAAAACCCATTTTTTAGGTCTCTTACTTTACATCACCTGAAATGCAGGGATTTGACCCAGAAGTGATGGCACCAATTTACCGATGCCAAGCCAGAGAAGGAAAGAGACGTTTTTATTTAGAAGGTGTACCAGTGAGAAGACCACAGACCGTCTTTGAGGTGTCCTGCTGGAAATCAGTGGAAGTTACATTTCGGGAAGTCACGCCTGGATGTTTCACGTTAGCTTAGGTTTAAGGGTAACCACAGAAAATAATGGTTGACCAGGAGCAAGTAAACAGAACAACAAAGTTCTTTAAGTGTTTGGCCAGTCTCGAGATGTCCAGCAGGGACTAGCCTTTAATCAGTAACAGGGTAATAGAATACTCTCGGCATTTTCGGGCCCTTGTAGATGTCACGTGCATTTAACTTGTCTGCTTTTGAACCATATAGCAAGTTATAAACTTTCCATAGAGACTGCATTAAGTGACTAAGGCTGACTGCACTTTATAGGAGAGGGGGAGGGAGGTGTTCTAATTATATTAAGTAAAATAACTTGAGCTTCTTTAAGAAGTCAGAAAGTTTATTTCCCCCCAAGAGGCCCAGGAATTGCATGCCCACTTCCGAACTAGCGACCGGTTAGGCAAGGGAGAAGACAACAGCGGGCTCACATCCACCAGTCTTTGCGGTGGCATAGATACTGGAGGGTCCGCCGCCCAGACACTACATCTGCCTTCAGGTTATGAAGGCTCTATGAGACTGCTACGACTACCTCCACCTGGTGTGTAAGAAATAGATAGTACTCAGCCCCTGGGCACCCAACCATCTGGATATAAACTGCAGCTGTGTGACTTGGGTGACTCACCCAAGTTGCTGGAACCACTAAACTGCGAAGTCCACTCTGAACTGAGACTGGATGTCAATTATTAGCATGGAGATATTTTCCCAGCCCATCAAAGAGAAACGGATCCAATTCCCCTCTTCTCTTCTATCCCAGAAGCCCTGGAAGCACCATGGTTCTGCGCTGAGCTGCCAACAGCAAAATTAGCAGTTCAAAGCCATCCTACTTCTGGAAAGAGTTACAGCCCTGGGCACTCACAGGTGTCCTGGAATAGGGACGCTGTGAGTGGGCATCACACTGGCGGCAGGGAGTTAATTTGGGCGGTTTTAATCTATCCCTGTCTTAACACACAAACACACACACCAAATGACCAGAACAATATGAATTTTTGCAGAACCAACTGGGTGAAAAAGGACAAGACTAGAGAAGAGAGGTGACACAGAGGAAAGATTTAAGCTCTTGGGAGGGAACTGGGGAGCGAGAGGGAAGTGGTGCTTATGTTGAGACGGCTGTGGGGCAGAGGTTTGAGTGCCTTTAGCTGGTGAGGGGCTTCTGAGAGAGCAGAGTTCAAGAAAATCCAAAGAAGAGGAAATAGGTTTCCACAGAGTTTAGAGGGCTTATAATCGGGGACCCCCTTTATGTTTTCAAAAGGTTCTAGTGAGAGATGGATTTCTTGAGCTCTAGGGAGGGTGTCAAGTGGGGCTACAACCTCACCCTCCTGAGATAGATACTGAAAACCAAACCAAACTTAAATTAGCCTTTCTCCTAGGCAAAGTTAAATCTCAGATAAACAATGAAAACCTTTAGTAGAATTATGTGCATTAGAACACTTAAGGCAACTTTTGCACTGAAATAAACTATCTTTAATTCCAAATGTGTCTGGCACACTGTTTTGTTGCCTGCTGTCTGATCTGGCGGCCCCGAACCGAAGGAAGTCAAGCGAACTGTGCAGGCATTCTCTAACAGAAGCTCCGAACTACTCCAGGGACGTCTCACTGAAAATCATATCCATCACCCGTTGGCCTTTTTTTCTGAATTGAGGTACCCCTCTAATGCCTGAGGGGAACTCCCTGTGGGCCGTGCCACAGCCCAAGAGGAGAGAGTGCCAAGGCCCCAAGGCTTCATATCTTTGATAAATGAGTTCCTTTTCTCCTGCCTGTACCCTCCAGCTATGGAAAAATTGGGTAGTTTTGAATCACCCCAGCCTCTGGAGTCTGGAAAAGAAGACAAACAAGCATGGCGTAGCGAGGGATGGAGCCCAGGAAGGAAGATTGCTCAGCGCTACCTACATTTCCATAAGCAAAATAAAAAGGAATACATCACACGTACGAAAGCAAGCAATATGCAGAAGGAGACACTGGATGAAGAACGCAGCCTGGCGAAACCCCAAGAAACAGGAGAAAACCCCTCTGGCCATTTTGCGGCAGCTGTTTGGGTTCAGTTATTCACCAGACGTTTTATAGCAGCAGTGGTGAAAGAAAAGGCCTTAGATCTTTGATTAGCTCTGGGAATTAATGCTTAAGGACGTGAAAAGAATAAACAAAAACAATATGTATTCAAGGATGTTCATTCTACCGTTGTTGGTACCAGCAAACACATAGTTTGAAACAGTGGATTTTTGTTGAGTAAATGGAGAAATTCACACCGTGGAATATTGTGTAATGTTAAGAATAAAGCTGTCGGGCCTGCATTTTCTACTTCTAAATGGCGCTTGGATTTCTAAGCCTTCACCCTTCTTTGCGCTTCTCTGTATTGAGTGTATACTCTTCTCTATCTAATTTGTATTGGTTTTATTTAGCTGAAGAAAAGACGAGAGAAAGAAATAAAAATCTTTGTAGGAGAAAAAGGGAAAAAAAGTATACACCTATCTGTTGTCCTTGAGCTTGGGGCCATGTAAGGTACCTTAACTTCTCTGGGATGTGGTGGAAGAGACCGGAAAGACCCTGGGCCCTGTGTGCTGCAGGACCTTGTCTGCCCATAGGGCAGTGCCTCAGGCTGAGCCTAGGGAAGAGTCAGCTACAGCTGCCTGGCAAAGCCACCCAGACCAGGCAGGCAGGCAGCTCAGGTTTGTCCCTGTGGGGTGTGAACTGCGCTGGAGACCAGAGGAGGGCAGCCTAGAGTAAGACCCCAGCAACGTGTTGGCCAAACTTGGGCACTTATTTCTCCTCCCTAGCCTCCGTTTCTTTGTCCACAAAATGGGCTTACTGCAACCTACATTATAAAGCCATGGTAGGCTTATGATAGCATCAAGTTAAATAATATTCATAAAGGATAGTCAATAAAAGCCACGATGCTATGAAAATTGGGCGTGGCTTTTATGGAAGGTTGAACCTTGGGGGGGGGGGCACATGTATTCGGCAATGTCTAGCACGATGAACAGCCTCCCTCCCCGGTCGACACGCACACCCCAATCTTTAAGCCACCCCAGGGGTTCACTGCCACGGGCGCCTGACTTCCCCGTGCGTCATCCCTTTCGGTGTGCAGGAAACGGGGACACCTGCTGCCCTCTCTTCTAGAGAGGGCGACTGAGCCGTTGTCTGGGAAGCCGACGGAAAGGGGATGTGCTGCAGAGAAGGGTTTCCATCAGCCATGAGAGACGAGAGGGTGGCAGTCATCTGGGATCGAAACAGCCTTTCCAGTTGCCCCCCAAGTAGCAGGCCCCAGCTTCTCACCTTGGGGCTCCGCGCTTTCAGCCGCCGAGTCAGTTGCCCGGAACTCACGGGGAGCGCATTCAGCTCCTTCGAGTTGATTCGGAACGGCAATTTGGATTAAAAAAAAATAATAATAATGAAGGTAAGCTGCTCCTTTGGAGGGCCAGCTTGCTCTTGAGGCAGGGCAATCCTGAGGTTTCTGTGTTCGTACTGCAGCCTAGAGAACGGCTGCTCCGACCCAGCGCAGCCAGCCGCTGCGAGGGAGCTTCTGGATGCTTCTCTCGCGCTGCTCAGCCTCCATTCTTGAAGGACAGGCTCAGAATTGGAAGTCAGAGGCTAATGGTGGTGGCCGGTGCGCAGCTGCGGCAGGAGGACGCCTGGGAGCCCGCTGACCCTCAAGTGCCTTGGGCTGGCCCTGTCCCTGGCTGCCACACCAGTGCAGGCAGAAAACGCCATTTTCAAGGAAAAGGGCCAAGGCTCCCCTGCCGTGGAGCCTGACAGAGAGGAACCGAGGGAAGGCTGATCCTGCCTCTGTAGCCAGGGGGGAGGGAAGGCTGATCCTGCCTCTGTAGCCAGGGGGGAGGGAAGGCTGATCCTGCCTCTGTAGCCGGCAGGTTCTTTGATCGGAAATTTGCCCTACCTGGGCAGGTTATCCCAGAAGTGCCTCGTCTTCACATGCGCACAGGTAAGGAAGGAGCCACTCTAAACAATCACTATTAGGGAACCATCTCTGCAAGAATGCTTGTAAACAAGTTCTGAGGGCACTCACAGTCTTGGGGGGGTCGGGCACGTTTGGCCTTTAAGCCGCGCCCTCAAGTTATGTATTAGTTCTTAGGACGACAACCGTAGGTTTACAGTGGGGAAGGTAACAGACACCATCATTCCCAAGTGTTCGCGGTCAGCTGTCACTTGCAATGAGACATCCCGACACGGGCACCTGGGGATGCTGTGCTAGGAAGGGCACCCCGCTCTGGGGTCCCTGTCACAGGAATCCCAGTGAGAGGCCACGACAGGCAAGGTTCAGTCGACAGACATTCTACAACATAGCTGACCAGCAGTTTCCAAGGTGCCGATGGCAGGACAGACAGGCGGGACCGGTCTGAGGAACTGTCACGGGTCCAGGGGACAAAGGCGGCATGGAGGTGGCCTGCAGTGTGAGCTCGGTGTTAGTGGAGGAAGTGGCAACCTCCCAAAGCTGGGGCTGTATTTAATTCATGGTGATCAAAGGAATACCGTGCTAGAAGTGCTCTGACGCATGCTGGTGCTGACCTCCTGCTTGTGATCTCCGGACCCTGCTGATGTAATGTGTTCATGTTAATGGTAAGGGAGGCTGGACCAGGGCTGTCCCAGTAATCCCTGTAGTCACCTTGTAACACTTCTGCAAGTATGAGCATGTGCATAGGCAGAAGACCCTTAGCTAGTGTGGTCTGAGACACAGGGAGTCCAAGTCCCCTGCCTCAACATATCCCTCTCCAGATGCTTCAAACCCCACCATTCAAGATGGATGGCCTTCTCCTAACATTGTGTGTCCCCAAAGGTCCAAATAGCCTTCTTGAACAGCATCTAGGTTCAGGCGCCTGCTGGGTGCCAGGGGCAAATGGTGGCTCTGACAGGCAAGCCTTCTCATTTACCCCCGAGAGCTTACCCTCAGTCAGTTAGCATCTGGGTCTGAATTAGTTGGTTCACTCCACTTCCGCTAAAGCCACATATCCGGGTTCTCAGGAGCGGTGGATTTTAATGAGTCAGAGAAAGGCGTCAAGGCTGAAGCATGGAGCAGGTGTCCTTTGGTCTGGACCGTCCAGTAACTGCACTTGGCTCTAAGGCAGCAGAACGGAGCCCTTGGAGGGAATAGAGTGCCTGTCCTGGGCGCAATGGCCGGCTGACAGCACTTAAGGTCCTAACTGAGCCTGAAATGACAACAAGAGCCCACACTGATGACATAACAGGCACTGTTCTCATGATTTTATCCAATCACTTGCTGAAATGAGTAGTATTATTACCTCCTTTTACAAAGGAAGAAACAGACACAGAAGCTACGAGACTTGCCAGTGCTTGCTGGAGCTGGGCCTTGGATCAGGGTGGTTTGGCTTAAGAGTGTGTACACCCCAGAGATCACAAACAGGAGGTCAGCACCAGCATGCGTCAGAGCACTTCTAGCACGGTATTCCTTTGATCACCATGAAGTAAATACAGCCCCAGCTTTGGGAGGTTGCCACTTCCTCCACTAACACCGAGCTCACACTGCAGGCCACCTCCATGCCGCCTTTGTCCCCTGACCCCCGTGACAGTTCCTCAGACCGGTCCCGCCTGTCTGTCCTGCCATTGGCACCTTGGAAGACTGCTGGTCAGCTATGTTGTAGAATGCCTGTAAACACCTCGCACAGTGGGGGCGGGGGTCACTTGGAGCCAGGACCAACTGCCCAAGAAGCAAGGAGAATGGAATTTTGTTTCGAGCGCCTACCATGGGTTGGGTATCTTACTCGGTGATTTCCATGATCCTTTAAAAGCCATATTTCTGGGTTTGTGTTATTCTCATTTACAGATGAGCAAGTGGGAGCTTCAAAATGACTAGATATTTTGCCCCAGACAATAGATGGTAATCGACGGTAGCAGGATTCGAACACAGAGCCTAAGAGCTTAGGGACTAATTATTCTCCCTCTCCTGCTAAAGCTGTCATTGACCGCTGGGGACTGACCCAGCTTGCAGTGAACATCATCTGGCTAATTGGTGGGAAAGCTTTGGCCCCGGCTGCTACCAGTCTCAACCAGGGCTGTGACCCCCAAAACAGTGCTCTCGGCCTTTCTCTGTTTCCCTCTCTTCTTGCTCTCCGTCCTTTCACACACTAACGTTAATTATTTAATGCCCATAACATATATCTTGAGGATGGCATTTTGCAGCTCTGAGCTTTAAACAGCGCATGTTTAAATACATTTAATCCAATGAATATTTCAAGGTAATTAATCTCCACAGGGCGAGGGAACGCTCAGGCTGCCCAGCACGTCGTCGTGATGTATCTGAACCAGCTGAATCCGAGGAAGTGATTTGCGTGCTCTGCAGCAGCTGTGGAGGAGAGAGACACTGAAAGACTTTTAAGAGCTGGCTCCCTGTGGTTCGTTGCGATTTGCTGGTACTGGGAAGAATTAAGGCACCGCCTAGTGGTTAAAAGTAGTTCTGCAAGGGAAAATACGGCTAACAGGCCAGAGGGAGTGATGCCTGCATTTTGGGGGGGTTGGTGGGGGGAGAGGGGACACCCTAGAAATGTGTATGTTTATGTACATTTCACACAAGCTTTTCTTATCGAATGCACGTCACTGTGATACATCGCATGTGTCAGAGTACTGCTGTTTTAGGGGGTAGGAGCAGGGTAAGAATGAGAGTGAGTGAGAATTGCATGGGGGGCGCGCCTACATACTCCTGCTTGGACCCAAAAAAGACTGTCTCGTTGAAGGCTTAGATGAAGGCCGTAGACCTCACCTTCAGGGATTTCGCAACCCAGGATATTAATAGAAATGATCACTGTCATTCACTGAAGACATGTGGCTCCTGCCTACTATGTCACAAAGGCAAACTCAAGATGAAACTCACTGCTGTCACGTGGATTCCAACACGGAGAGACTCTATAGGACAGGGTCGAACTGTCCCGGTGCCTTTCTGACCCTGTAATTCTCAGAAGAGTAGAAAACCTCAGCTTTCTCCAGCAGAGCAGCTACGGGTTTCAAACTGCTGACTCTGGGGTTAGCAGCCCTATGCACAACCACTATTTTATATATATATATATATATATATATATATATTTATATAATTTTCTTGTCAGCTCTGTGAGAGGTTAGTGTCATAGGTATTGTAGATGAGAAAACTGAGACATGGGAAATGTAAGCAACTTAACCAAGCTCCTATGAGTCTCTGCTACTCAAGAGCAGACCTTCAGGCTCCTAAACCCACGTTCTTCACCCTCATTTTACACCACCTCTGTGTCATTCGCAGTACACTGGTGCTAACAGCATTAACTCAATGGCTGTTTATTATATACCAACTATCTATGTGATGCTGAATGTGGTACTATTAAGGGAATATACATAAAAAATATGATGCCAGTTCTCAAGAATGTAGTGGTTTTATTAGACAAGTTAACAAGTAAAGATTTAAACAGTGAAGTAGCAATAGATGATTTAAGCTGACAGAACACTCTTAGAAAATAAGGCATTCGACAGTGTTTATTTAATTACCAAATAACATTGACAAGAATTGCCATGAAAGAAGTCAGTTCAGAAGGGTTTGCGCTGCTTTGGAAGCTGAGTAGAAGCAAGGTGGGATAGAGGGGCACGTAGTGCTTTCCTGGGCTGGGCTGCTGTGGGGCTGCCTAGAAAGCCAGGGAGCATGGTAAAGAAGCCAGGAAGCATCGGACCGGGGGTCTGGAGACCAGGAGACTCACTCACTGACTTGCTGGAGATGATGAGACAAGGCACTCTTTCCTCTTGGTAAACTCAATCCCCTCCTGGCTAAGTCTCTAAAATGAGAGGGTTGGCTCTTCTAAGACACGTTTGGTCTAAAATTCCATCATCCCATGCATCTAGGACTATAAACCGAGTCCATAGTGGGCTATAGAGTGAGGGTGTTTTGTTATTGTGGAGCAGTTGAGCTGTCCGTTGAGCACCATCCAGAGAGGGAACACTTCCCAGTCTCACTCATGGTTAATGGGCCCATGACTTGGGGTGGGCTGGAGAGCCAAACCCCTGGCAACACCATTTCCTACTTAGTGGACATGGCACGGCATAGAAAGACGTCTGTCCTCACGGCCATGACTTGGTGCACTGCACACATGTCATTAGATGATAGAAGAAACAGCATCACAGAGGGAGCCCAGTCTGACAAGTGCAGTCAATAAGTCTCCTTTCTTGTGACTGGGCTACAGTTCCCTGAATACACAATGCTTGCTTCTATCTCTAGGACTTTGAATGTGCTGCTCTTTCTGCTTAAACAGGCAGACACTTGTGTGCAAGGACACCTTCATGGATAATATTCTATGGCACTTATTCAGTGCTGAACCATGGGTTCGAATCCCTGGCTATGCAGCTCCCTGGCATAAGAAATGTAACTTTTGTTCTTATCTATTTCAAAATAGAC
>NW_022103913.1:7688126-7689334 GCF_000313985.2 Echinops telfairi
AATAACTAGAACTCAGTTGATGAGTTCTGTTCTCCCGAGGCTGGCACATGTCTTTCAGACATGAACTAATGTCACCGAACTTGTGTAGACCTTGCCAACGAGGAATGCAATTTTCTGTGTAAATTTGCCCTGAAAACATAATAAAATATTATTAATTAATTACTTGCTTAAACTTCTAAAGCAATTGTGCACAATAAGTGTTTTTGACAAATACTGAAGCACATTGTTGAATAGATGGTAACGTACCAATATTTTTTCATATGACTTTTGATTTAATTGTTATTTTGTGGTAATTCATACCACACCCCAAAGCCCGGGTTCTCTTAGCAACCCTATGAGGATGGAATTTAACTGCCGCTCCCCAGGGCTCCCCAGACTGCACCTCTCTCTGGGCGCAGACTCTTAAAACTCAAACTCACTGTTGCCAAGCCCCTAGTCTGACTCACGGCGACCCCAGAGGCAGAGTAGAATTGCCTGTGGGTTTCCAGGGCTGTGACTCTCCCCGAGAGCAGACAGCCTTCTCTTTCTCCATGGGACCAGCTGGTGGTGGCTTTGAATGAGCATCCCTGGTGGTTAGCAGCCCACAGCACCACCAGGGCTCCTTAGAAACACGGTGTCAAGAAAGGTGGGAGATGCCGTGTGTCTTGTGCAGTTTCCCCCATGTTGCCAAATTATGTCACAATCAAGGTAGTTACATTGATACTATCAAGATCAGACCGCTGTATCACCACAAAGATCCCAGTGGTTGGCCTTTTTAAGCCACATCCATTTCTGTCCTAAGCACCCTCTCCTTAGCTCTAAAAATCACTCATCTGTTGTCCATTTCTAAAGTGCTGCTATTTCAATAACCTCATATAAATGTAGTTCTAGTATGTAACTTGAGGAACTGATTTTTTTGTTTTTATTTTAACTCAGCATAATTCTTTGGAGGTTGTCTCATATAATTACTGGTTCACCCCTTTTTTATTGCTGCGTAGTATTCCTTGGTATCCATGGCCAGAGTTTGTTTATGCTTTCACTCATTCTAAGACAATTGGGTTATTTCCAATTTTTAGCTACTGTAAAGCTATTTTTGATAATGTGTTAGTCTGGGTTGACTAGAAAAACAAATTCATAAAGACTCATATGTGTGTAAGAGAGCGTTTTATATCAAAGAGTAATTGTACATTAATAAAACATCCCAGGCCAGTCCAGATCAAGTCCATAAG
>NW_022103913.1:7690822-7692805 GCF_000313985.2 Echinops telfairi
TGCAGCATGTATGTTGCTATGATACTGTGGCATGTATGTGGCTATGATGCTATGATACTGTGGCATGTATGTGGCTATGATGCTATGACAATTCTAATACCTGTGACCCATGGTTAACGGGTTTCAGTGGATCATCCAGAATAAGAAAGACTAGGAAGAAGAAATAGGCGATCCCCTGCTGAGGGGTTAGCCTCTGAAAACCTATGGATAACAGTGGAACATTATCTGATTCTGTGCCAGGAGATGAGCCCCTTGGGCTTGAAGCCACTCAAAGTTCAACTGGGAAAGAGCTGTCTCTTCAAAGTAGAGTTCACCTTAATGATGTGGGTGGAGCAAAGATTTCAACGAATCTATTTTTTGATGGAGAGTTATTCAAAATGTGGGAAAGTGGCAAACATCCATTAATAATCAGAATGTGGAGTGCATGAAGTATGCATTGAAAAAATGGGAAGTCATCAAAAATTGAATGCCATACATAAAGCTCAATATCGTAGGCATTACTGAGCTGAAGTGGACTAGTACTGGCCGTCTTGCACCTGAAAATCATATGGTTTGCTGTGCCAGAAAAGATAGATTCAAAGACATGGCATCATATTCATCATCAAAAGGAGCTTTCCAAGATCTATCTTGAAGTAGAATGCTATCTATAATAGACTATGCACATAGAGGGAACTCCAGTCAATTACAACTATTATTCTAATTTACTCACCAAACACTAAAGCCAATGATAAATAACTTGAAGAATTCTACCAACTATTTCAGTCTGAAATTGATCAAGCATGACACCAGGATGAATTGGTGATTATTGGCAACTGGAAAGCAAAAGTTGAAAACAGAGAGCTATCTGGTGTTGACAGAAATGAAGCAGGATATCACGGGATAGGATTTTGCAGGACCAATGACTTTTTCATTGGGAATACTTTTTTTATTTTGAACAATGTAAGCAGTGACTACACAAGTGGACCGTGCCAGATGAAACACACAAGATAAAATCAACGGCATCTATTGGCAGAGGCATTGGAGAGGCTCGATATTATCAACCTAAACAACACCGAGCTGACTGTGAAAGAGATCATCAATTGCTCATATGCAATTTCAGATTGAAGCTGAAGAAACTTAGAATATGTCCTCAAGAGCCCACTACACCTGTGAGTTGAGCACAAGTGCATTTAGAGAACATCTCAAGGACAGGTTTGACACATGAACATGAATGACTGAACCCCAGACAAGTTGGAGGATAACACCAAGAACATCGTATATGAAGCAAGAAATAAGTCAATAAACATACAGGAAAAAATTTTTAAAAGACCAAAGAAGATGCTAGAACAGACTCTGAAATTGATGTTGAATGCAGTTGAGTTAGTTAATTTATTGTGCCAACCTGGCCAATAAACATATGTGGGGTTAATTGAAGGGCAGAGGGATAAATGGCTTGGTGAGCCTCACCTTTCCAGTTCTCAGGCTCTTGCTTTGTGATGGTTGGATCACGGTGGAGCTGCCTTAGCCAGTTCCCTGCTTCAGCTGGCAAAGCCCACTTCCTGTAAGACATCCCTGAGGAGAAGCCACATGGACCTACCCCAATGCAGCCCTGGGTGCTAGAGAAGCCATGTGGAGAACCCTGTCAGCGCTGAGATGCTTACACATTCAATGACTCCGCTTTCCTCCTGCAGTTGGCATCACTGCATCTGTTTTGTGAGATGGAGGACAACTTTGTGGATTAGTGTCAGACATATGGGCTAATGTTGGACTGGTGGGCTTGGGCAGCACTGGGTTGGGATGTTTTCTTGATGTGTACTTACCCTTTATATAAAACTCCTTATACATGAGTTTCTGTGGATTTGTTTCTCTAATGTATGCAGACTGACATGGTGGTGTAATGCTTTAAATAGAAGAAATGGTATTAAGGTAGCAGAAGGACATTGGGCCTCCACTCAAGTACTCCCTCAATGCAAGAATACTTTCTTCTATTAAATTGGCATTCTA
>NW_022103913.1:7694714-7701610 GCF_000313985.2 Echinops telfairi
TTACACCCTACTGAAATGGTTTCTATGGAGATCCAGAGAACAGGTCAAACCTGCTCAGTGACATCCAAAGTTAGGCTGCCATCCTAAATCTAGGATCTGCCCTTGTCACATGGGTGCCCCCAATCCCTCCTCTTCCTATTATATGTATATCCCTAGATTGTCCCCCTCTCATTGCTGTATAACATACAGTGTAACCCCTTCTGTGATGTATGTCTTTACCTGTAATTAGTGGGCTTGCACTTCCCCAAAAGGTATATAGGCCTGGGTTAGCAATCAAGAGCTCTCTCGGGCTCCCCTCTTGGCCCCTGGTCAGCTTCCCCTTCTTCTCCCCCATCCTTGCTCCCCATTCCCTTTCCTCTTTGCCTGGTCTTGGCACAAGGGACTCCATTTTGAATCCGGTACCTTCGTGGTTCTCAGAACTCACCTCTCATGGGCCTCCCTCACATCGGCCTCCCCTCCCCTCCCCTCGCTGAAAATCACCAGTTCTGAGAACCAGACATCCCTGAGAAAGAATGTTCTTTGAAGATATGTTTACTCCACCTGCCCAGTACCTATAGATAAGATTAACGACCACTTCCCTGCATTCCTTGAAGATGTGTTTATTCCACCCGTCCCAGACCTATAGATAAGATTAATGAGCGCCTCCCGGTGAAGCCCTGGTGTGCAGCTGTGCTGCCACCAGGGGATATAAAAAACGCAGCCAGAATTCCCCTCGCGAGGTTTCACTAGCTCAATACCTGAGTTGCTGAACCTGCCCGCAAGCTTCTCAATAAAGCCTGCTTCTAAAACTTTACCAATTGAATCTTTAATTCAGTTTCGTGCCCCCCAAAACCCTTACACTCTTGTCCTCCTTCCCCTTCCCTCTCTCCACGTGGACCACCAAGCGGGCTGAGGTGAGCATGCTACCATGAAATGTGTCTGACTCCATTATTTCAATCTCTCTTTTATCTTTCATGCTCTCAATGACTTTATTATAACCTTTATATATCTCAACCGTACAATTGCACCTATTGAACCCGCGATTAGTTGGGGTGGGGGTGGGGGGCTGACCCTTCCCTCACAAGAATTCTATGAGCAAAGTATTGAACAATGCAGGAAGGATCAAGAGAAGATAGAAGGAATACATGAAGTCACTGCGTGAAAAAGAATTGGCCACCAGTCAACCATTTGGGGAGCTAGCCTATGATCAAGAACTGATGGTACTGGAGGAAGACGTCTAAGGCATTAGCCAGAAACAAGGTCCAGGAATTGATGGAA
The DNA here is from genome assembly GCF_000313985.2 of Echinops telfairi. Taxonomy (NCBI): domain Eukaryota; kingdom Metazoa; phylum Chordata; class Mammalia; order Afrosoricida; family Tenrecidae; genus Echinops; species Echinops telfairi. The sequence continues at coordinate 7,695,972 of NW_022103913.1, forward strand.
TTCTAATAGAAATATTTCAGCAAGCTGATGAAGCACTGGAAACACTCATTCAACTGTGCTAAGAAATTTGTAAAACAGCTACCTGACTGGAAGAAATTTATATTTGTGTCCCTTCCAAAGAAAGGTGGCCAAGAGATATTATCAGACAATATCAGATGCAATTAACATTTTGCTAAAGACCATTTAAAATCATTTACATTGGTATATCAACAGAGAACTTCCATAAACTCTAGCTGGGTCCAGAAGAGGATTTGGCCCAAGGGATATCCTTGTTTATGTCAGACGGATCTTGGCTAAAGCAGTGAATGTATGAAAAAGATGTGTGCTTGTGGGGTTTTTTGCTTAACTATGCAAAGATATTCAACTCTGTGGAGCATAACAAAGTACGGATAACATTGAGAAGAATAGGAATTCCAGAACTCTCATTGCCCTCCTGTAGAGCCTGTACATTGACCGTAGAGGCAATCATTCGAATAGAAAAAGGGCACACGGAGTAGTTGAAACCAGGAGAGTTGTGCATTAGGGTTGTATCTTTTAATCTTACTTATTAAATCTGTGAGATAGTTTATTGTGCCAGCCTGGTCGATAAACACAAGTGGGATTAACTGAAGGGCAGAGAGATAAATGGCTTGGTGAGCCTCGACTTTCTTGTCTCTCGCTCTTTGATAATCGGACCAGTATGCGGCTGCCTTGCTTGTCCTGTGCCTCAATTTAAAGGCTACACTACCTGTGGGACGCCTAGCCTGTGGACTGTGTCGCTGTAAGTTGAGGTCCCTTTAAGACTTCTCTGGAGGTGGGGACTGGCAGTTGGTGACCTGGCTGGCAGTTGGTGACCTGCCTTGTGATTGGCTGCTGTGCTGACATAGCCTAGCTCTCTCTCTAAATAGAGGAAGATTTGGCAGCAGACTAGACTTGAAGGACTGCTAGTCTCTCTCACGGGAGTTAGTTGCACTGAGCCATTTGTAGTGCTTTATAATTTAACTGTTCATTTCTTGTATTATATATTTATCTGTATATGATTTAACAGCTCATTTCTTGTTATATATCTAATTATCTTTATAAGTAAATATATTTAATTATCAGCAATTTGGTTTTATCTCTCTAGAGAACCTGTCTAACACAATCTATACGCTGAGAAAATAGACCAAATATGCCAAGAAGCTGGATTATCTGATGAACACAGCATCAGGATTGGAGGAAGGTTCATTAGCAACCTTCTATCAGCAACTATCCAGCCTTGCTTCCTGAAACGCAAGAGAACTTGAAACACATGCTGATGAAGGTCAAAGACTACCGTCTTCAGTATGGATCCCTACTCATATAAAGAAACCAAAATCCTCACAACCGGGTCAATTGGCAGCAATTGAAATTGCTGTCAAGAATTTCATTTTACTTGAATTCACAATCAACACTCATCAACTCAGTAGTGAAAAACAAGCAAACAGTATATTGGGAAATCTACAGCAAAAGGACCACTCTGAAGTTGAAGAACACAGAGGTCACTTTGAGGAAAGACGAGGGTGTGCCATGGCATTTAAAAGCACCACTATGCTTGTGAAAGCTGGACAATGATACAGAGGACTGGGTGAAAATGGCCGCATTCGAATCATGGAGTCGGTGCAGGACAATGGCAGTCCCACGCACTGCCCCAACAACTAACAAATCTCTTGGAGGAATAGAAGGCTTCTTAGACGGGAGGGTAGCAGGACGTCATCTCACATGCTTGGGACAATTATCTGAGGGACTAGTCCCCGGAGGAGAACATCACACTTGGTGGAGGGTCAAGGAATACCTTCAAGGAGATGGTTGGCACCGTGGCTGCCACGATGGGCTTTAACGTAGTAAGGCTGTGCGGATGGTGCAGGACCGGGCAGTGTTTCAGTCTGTTGTGCCTGGGGTCACTATAGGTCAGAACTGGCACCAAACAATAACAGTGGCTAATTTTGTTGAGTATTTTGGCATATGCTTGTTTACTGCCGCTATATCATCTTTGGTGGCATGTCTTTTTTAAAATTTAAGTGTTTTTCAAATTTATTTTGCTGTGGTTGAGAATATACACAGTGAAATGTATGCCAATGCAACCCTTTCTTCTGCAGCCATGCCAAGCTTCTTTCTCTGAATCAATTATCCCCATTAACATAGACCCACTGCCCCTACATTCTGTATCTAATGTTTCTGGACGCTATTGTCACTTTGAACCCATGTGATCCACCCTCATGTCAATACTGACGCACACCAACCCCGTACAGGATTTCTGTAAATTGTTATGGGAGCCTCTTCTCCTTCCTGCATGTCGGATGGTGGTTTGAACTGCCCCAGGGCTTCATATAGCTCCCTGCCATCGAGTGGCCGCTGACTCATAGCAACCCCCCGGTGGTTTCTGAGCCTGTAACTCTTCATGAGAGTAGAAAGCCCAGTCTTTCTTCTGAGGAGCTACTGGTGGTTTTGAATCGCCAACCATTCGGATGGCAGCCCAGTGCATAAGCACTATACCACCGGGGCTTCATATAGGAAGTTATTTAAAGAATATACTGCTCAGGACAGACATTTTGTGTGGGTTTCACTATTGTTTGGTTCAAAGAAGACTTCAGGAGCTGTTGTAGGTTTAAGTTAAGTTGTAAGAGATTTTTTAGCATATGTTGTAGAGATTACCTCGTGAGATTCCCTCAGGCCGATGCTTTCAGAGGTTCATCAGCTCCATAGCTCCAGAAAGTCCGAGTAAATGAGAATTTGAACTTCTGTTCTGCATTTTCAACCTTTGATTGGGACTCTTCCGTAGAATACTTGACGAAAACGTTCACTGGCCACGTATTTCCTTTGGTGCCACGGCAAAGGAGACAGTTGTTGATGAAGACAATCAGTCACACACACGGTCCATACCCTCATCCCAGGGATGGGACTCAGCCAATGTGCATCTGCTTGGCAGAATGAATACCTAATTTTTTTTTGTTGAGTTCAGCGAACCCATTGTTAAAGTGGCGCTTGTAATAAGGGTTTTTCTCTAAGGTGGGCATCTGGGCAGCTACCCAATGAGGAAATCACAAATAGATCTTCCTTACTCTTTTTTTAAAGTTTATCTGCCCAACAGCATATTCTAAGTGACTATAGTAATGTTCATTCTGTCCACAGACATAAAACAGACAGAACTATGCTTGTAATATTTATTTATTCAAGTCATGAAACTCACTGTTATGAGTTAATTATGCAATTCCTGAAGGTGTTCAAAGAGCTAAAAATCTTGTCAGAACAATTGCTGTAAGTTCAGCAGAAGTGCCTCCTTCTGGGCATGGCCTTCTCATGAGGATTCTGGGAACTTCCTCTCTTTCTCCCTGGAGGCAGGCCACACTCTCTCTGCCTCACCTTCCTGTTGGCAAGCCACACAGAGACTTGCTGAGACCTGCCAGGAGCCACGTGGAGACCCACGCCAGCACTGAGATGCTTCTACCATCACAGGATCCACAAGACTTTTCACTTACCAGCCCGTGGTCTTCCTGCATTTGGCATATTGCATGTGCTGCTGCATGAGCCTAAAGAGGAATTTATAGACTAGTATCAGACATAGAGGCTAATATCGGATTTATGGGCTTGATCTGGACTGGGCTGGGGTGTTGTCTCAATATACAATTGCTCTTTGATATAAAGCTCTTCCTTACACACGAGTGCCCTGCATTTGTTTCTCTAGTCTACCCAGTCTAACACACCCTCTACTTTACCAAACATGATGTCCTTGTCCAGGGACTGGTCTCTCTGACAACATGTCCAATGTAAGATGAAGTTTAGCCATTCTTGCCTCTAAGGAACACTTTGGTCTTACTTCGTCCAACACAGATTTATTTGTCCTTTGATCAGCCCATGGTACTTTAAATATTCTTCTCCAGCACCACAATTCAAATGCATTGATTCTTCCTCAGTCTCCTTTATTCATGGCTAAATTACACATGCATAAGAGGCAATGTAAAATATCATGGCTTGGGTCAGGCATGCCTTAGTCCTCAAAATAGCATCCTTGCTTTACAATACTTCGATGACATATCTTTTGATCTCTTGACAGCTGCTTCCATGAACTTTGATTGTGAATCCAAGTAAGGAAAAATCCTTAACAACTTCAACCCCTTCCCCATTTGTCGTGATGTAACTTATTGATCCAGTTGTGAGGATTTTGGTCTTCTTTACATTGAGTTGTAATCTATACTGAAGACTGCAATCCTTGATCTTCATCAGCAAGTGCTTCGAGTCTTCCTTGCTTTCAGCAAACAAGGTTGTGTCATCTGCATATTTCAGGTTGTTAGTAAGCCTTCCTCTAGCCCTGATGCCACATTCTTCTTCAAAGAAGTCAGCTTCACTGATTATTTGCTCAGCATATAGGTTGAATAAATACAGTGAGAGGATACAACCTTTATGTGCACCATTCTGATCTTAAACCATGTAGCATTCACTTGTTCTATTCACACGAGTGCCTCATGATCCAGATACAAGTTCCACGTGAGCACAATGAAGGGTTCTGGAAATCCCATTCTTTTCAAGATTAACTAGAGTTTGTTATGATGCACATAGTCAAATGCCTTGGCATAGTAAAAAAAACAAAACCACACACTACACACAAGAAAACAAACATTTGTTGGTATTCTCTGTTGTTGGCCAAAATCTGTCTAACATCAGCAATAATATCTCTTGTTCCATGTCCTCTTCTGAATCTGGTCTGAATCTCTAGCAGTTCCCTGTCAATGAACTGCTGTAACTATTGTTGGATGATCTTCAGCAAAATTTTACTTCCATGTGATATCAGTGATATTGTTCTATAATTTGCACATTCTGTTGGATCTTCTTTCTTTCGAATGGGTGCAAATATAGATCTCTTCCACTCAGTTGGCCAAGTAGGTGTCTTCTAATGTTTTTTTATATAGACAAATGAGTGTTTCCAGTGCTTCATCAGCCTTTTGAAACTTATCAATTGGTATTCCGTTGTGTTAGACAGGGTTCTCTAGAGAAACAAAACCAGAACACTAATAATTTTATATATATTTATACAGATAGATTGATATATAACATAAGAAATAAACAGTTAATTAAATTATAAAACTGTACAAATGGCTCAGTGCAACTCACTCTGGTGAGACAGCTATAAGACACTGGCAGTCCTTCAAGTCTTGAGGGCCGCCGGGTAATCCTCTGTAGAGCAATTCAGGCTATCCGGGCACAGGCAGCAAACAGCAAGGCAGGTCACCAACAGTCAGCCAGATGACAGGGTCCGGCAGTCCCGAGCTCAAGAGATGTAAATTCTAATACTGTGGCGAAGCAGGTCTTGATGGAACCTCAAATTACAGTGACACAGTCCATGGGTTAGTGCCCCACAGGTAGTATAGCTTGCAAACTGAGGCAAAGAACAAGCAAGGCAGCCGCACACTGGTCTGATGATCAAAGAACAAGAGACAAGAAAGGCGAGGCTCTGCCCCTCCCCTGAGAAGAAGTTATTTCAAAGGATAGCACTGAACCCGCAGCTCCGGGAGAAGGATATATCTGACCAGACCACACAGGAGCAGATGACAGGGGAGGAGGAGAGACTGGAGTACATCCTGGTCCACCAGGCCTTGAGGACGATGACCCCAATTAGAGCAGCCAGTCCACAGAGAGGACCACAT
>NW_022103913.1:7703541-7714657 GCF_000313985.2 Echinops telfairi
AAAAAAAAAAAGAAAGGTGAGGCTCGCCAAGCCATTTATCTCTTCGCCCTTCAATTAATCCCACATGTGTTTATTGGCCGTGTTGGCACAATAATCGTTAACTATCTCATCTGTCGATTCCTGAAGACTTGTTTTTAACTAATGCTTTCAGAACAGCTTGAATGTCTTCCTTCAGTACCATTGGTTCTTGCTCACGAGCCTTGTTTTTCTGTTTGTCCTTGTGTCCTGTTTGCCAGGTGTGTCCTGTCTCCTGTGTTGCATGTGTCATATTATCATGTACATGTGTGTCATGTGTCTTCTGTGCCATGTGTGTCCTGTGACTCTTATGTGTCCTGTATGTCATGGGTTCCACGTGTGTCCTGTGTCATCTGTGTCATGTGACCTGTGTCATGTGTTTGCTGTGTCGTGTGTCATGTGTTTTCTGTGTGTCCTGTGTACCATGTGTCCTGTGTTTCCTGTTTGTCATGTGCCCTGTGTCATGCATGCCAGTATCATTTGTGTCATGTCTTCTTTGTCCTATGTCATGTATCCTCTGTGCTGTGCATATACTGTCATGTGTGTCATGTGTTCTGTGTCATGTCTGTCCAGTGTCATGTGTACATGTGTATGTGTGTCATGTGTTCCTTGTTGTATATTGTGTGTCATGTTTCCAGTGTTATGTGTGCCATGTGTCCTGTATCATGTTATGTCTCCTTTGTGTCATTTGTACCATGTTTCCTGTGCCATGTGCCCAGTGTGTCCAGGGTACTCTGTGTGTCCCATGTGTCATGTGTGTACTCTGTAATAGGTGTAATTTTTGTCATGTGTCATATGTTATGGGTCATTTGTTTTATTTGTATCATGTCAAGTGTCCACTGTGCCCTGTGTCCCCTGTCACATGTGTAATTTATGTCCTGTGTCATGTATGTCCTGTGTGTTATATATTATATGTCCTATGGCTATATTCCCCGTCGGAATGCTTTCTGGTGAGGTCCAGGACCCCAGCTGAATGATGCCCAGATGGATCTAGAACTCCCACGGAACAATGTCCAGGGAGTCAGGGACCTGACCTGAACCATGCGTGGGGGGGAGGGGGGCAGTTCCCCACCAGAACAAATTTCAGGGGGTTTATTACCCCACCAGAATCATGCCCAGGGGAGTCCAGTACCACACTGGAATGATGCCCAGGAGGCATTCTGTAGCCCATGGGAATGAGGCCCAGGGGGTCTGGTGACCCACTGGAACTATGCCCAACCAGACAGATGCCTGGGGGGAACCAGTACCCGAGCAGAATGATTCCCAGGGGCTTCCAGAACCCCTGCAGAATGCTGCTTAGGGGGCCAGGGACCCCACTAGAATGGTGCCCAGCAGGTCTGTGACCCCACCAGAATGATGCCCAAATTGTTCCGGACCCTACCAGAATGATGCCTGGGGGTGGGGGGGTGTCCAAGACTCCACTGGAACATTTCCAGGGTTGTGGGGGGGGGGGTAGTCTGGTACACTGTAGTGATACCCAGAGGTCCAGGACCATGCCGGAACGATGCCAGGTGACCCTGGGATGCACCAGAATGATGCCCAGGAGAGTCCGGTACCCCATGGGATTGCAGCCCAGTGGATCCAGTACCCTGCCAGAATAATGCCCATTGGGATCTTGGACCCCACCAGAGTGATATTCTGGGATTCTGGGACCCACCAGAATGATGCTCTTTCCCAGGGCACATGGAAAAACAGATACACATGGCACACATGACACATTACACACTTGATGCCCTTGACACCCATTGACACACAGGACACAGGACATGCATGGTACACATGACACAGGAAGCATGGTGCCCATGATGGAGGAAATGTTAAACACATGACATAGGATACATGACACTGAGTACACATGATACACACAACACTTGATACATGACACACATGAAACTTGGCACATGGCACAATTCACATACATGACTGAAGAGCAGGACATGCATGCTATACAAGGCACATGGACACAAGACAAAGAAAACATGGCACATGACACGTGGCACAGGACACACATTGAATACATGTCATACAGGATTCACAGGACATTCATGGTACACATGACACCGGATATGCAGGACACATTACACATCATACATGACACATGGAAAGTACACATGGTACATATGATAGTGGGCATACATATCACGCAGAACACACGAAGCATAGGACACATGGCACAGGACAGATGACACGACAATATGTGATACCCATGACATGGGGAGCATACACACATGACACAGGACAAAGGACTCATGACACATTTGATACATATTTCACAGGACACACATGGCACTCATTGCACATGATACACACATGGCACAGGACATGGAAAAAAACTGGACACTTGGAGTACAGTGCACAGAGGACACGCATGGCACATATAATACATATAATACACACAGGGCATGTGATGCCCATGACACAGGAAACATATCACACATGACAATGGGCACACATAACACATGACACACAGGGCACAGAAACACAGGACACTCGACACAGACTCTTGACACACATGACACAGGACATGTGATGCCATGACACAAGAAACAATACACAGGACAAAGGACACATGACACTTCCCATAGGAAACATCTGGCACACAGGACACACATGGCACACAGGGCACATGACACACAACACAGGACAAAAAACATTGGTTTTGCCTAGTTCTGTCATTCAGTCCCCAGCTTTGTTTCTATCACCAGGTCCATAGTTTCCAAGTAGTGCTCCTTCCTCTTTGTTTGCAAAATTTACATTCCAATCTCCAATAATTACGAATGCAATTTAATGGCATGTGTGGTCAATTTCCTACTGACGTCGTTGATAGAATTTGTCAATTACTTCACCACTAGCTTTGGTGGTTGGTGCATAAATGTGAATTTCCCTGAGGGCATATAGCTAAAACCCTATCCCATTGTACTTTGTGATTGATTCCACAAGGTCCTTTTTGACCATGATGCCGCGCCATTACCATTGTGTGATTCCCAGCATAGTCAATCATGCTTGTCATTCAAAATGGCCATTTTGAATCAGTCCATTTCAGCTTGCTAATGCCTAGTTTATCGATCTTTTTTTTGAATTCCCCGGCCTTTTTGACCATTCCCAATTTTTCCAAATGTATGTCTCGTACACTACAAGTTCCGACCATTAACAGTATTTTGCAGCAGTTCGTCCTTAACTTGAGTCGTCTCCACCGGCAAATGAAGATCTGGAAGGATCCACTCCCACGCGCTTCACCGACTCACCAGACTCTACTCTGAGAAATCATGTGTGACTCCTCGGTCACGTGTGAGGCCCTGCGGCCGGACCAGCCCATCCGCGGACATGTCCACTCTCCGACGACGCTCTGCGGCCATTCACCCGGCCTTTGTTATGGGACAGTGTCTGAAGCAATGCATGTGGTTTTCAGGGGCTCCTTCCTCCCAAGTGGGGAGCCAAGTCCTTCTTTGTTGTCTGAAATCTCTTCACTTTGCGCGAACCTCCTGGCGTTTGATCATACATGTGACATAGCATCTAGCACTGTAGTAACATGACACTGTACTAGATGCTGTGTCACCCAGCATGACAAACTGATGAATGCAATGGTGTAATCATCCTCCATTTTTGTGCGAAGTGATTTTTGCTACAAGATCTGGCCTTTGGAAACTTACTATGTGAATAAATGAGGTTTGTTAGTGAATATTAGCTTCATCAATACATTGCAAATTGATTTGTCTACGTTGTGGAAGAGATTGTGTAGAAATGGCTTAAGTCTATATATAGTTGATGGATTTCTTCAGTGAAACAATCTTGGCCTAGGAATTTCTGTTTGAGGAGTCTTTTGATTACAAAGTATTTTCTTTAATTGTTATAGGGCTATTCAAATGATTTTTTGAACAGTTTTTAACTTGTGAATTTGGTGGGGACTTTATATTTCAGATCATCAGTGTCGTATTCAATAGTTTAAACTACTCATCAACACACACACACACACACACACACACACACACACACACACATTCATCACCACAACATGAGGAACTGTATTAAAGGGTCGCAGCATTAGGAAGGTTGAGAACCACTGATCGAAGTGGTCATATTTATGAGTCTAGAGTTGTTCATATTAACCTTTTATTAACCTTTTCAGGCCTGCAGGGCATGTAGCAATATCTCTTGTTCATTCCTAATGATAAATCAGTGTCCTCAAACGTTTTTGTCAGTCTTGCTAAAAGGTTTTTAAAATGTATCTGATTCCCCCCAGAGAACTAATTCTTTGGTTTCATTGATTTTTTTAAAACGTTTGTTTCCGTATAAGTTATTTTCTGCTCTTCTCTCCCTCTCTCTTCTTTTCCTTAATTTGAGTTCATTTTGCTCTTGCCCTCTAGATTCTTGAGGCGGGAGATCAGACCACCGAGCAGAGACCGTCCTTGTCCTTCTCGTCTGCTGCGTGCGCGCCTGCCCCCCTCAGCGTGTCAGCCGCGCCCGCGCAGCGGGAGATGTCCGCTTTCAGCCGCCCTGCCTTCCGTTTGGTTCCCTGGGATCTGGTTCCCTGATCGTGTCCTCGTGTGTGGAGGGTTTCCTGTCATCGACGAGGTAGAAGAGCGCACGCTCTGTGGTTTCAGCACTTTGATGTTGTTGTCGTTTGTCCTGTGGCCAGGACGGGGTCTATCCATCTTGTTCGGCTTGATCTTTGCTCCACAGACACTTGAAGAGTGTGTGTCTGTCCTTTCTGGGTGGAATGTCTTCCTGGGAATGTCGGTCAGCCCCTGCTGCTCGACAGTGTTCTCGATTTCTGTGTACTTGCGGGTTGTCTGTCACATTGCTCTGCTGCTGAAAGCGGAGTGGGGACGCCCCCAGCTGAGGCCCGGCTGTCACTGCGCCTTCGGCTCATCAGTTTTGCCTTGTACTTTCTGCAGGTCTATTGTTTGGTGCATGCATATCTAGGATAAAATGGTCTTCTCTGTCCCTGGGAGCTTTCTTTGTTCTGAAGTTTATTTTATTTGATAGTAATATAGATAATTTTGCTATTTTATTTGATAGTAATATAGATAATTAATGTTTGCCTGATCTATCTTATTCCATCTTTTTACTTTGACCTTGACTGTACAATTTTTCTAAATGAATTTCTTAGACACATCATAGAGTAAGTTGATATTTCTTAATCCACTCTGCCAATTAATGAGTGTATTTAGGTCGTTTATAGATACTGTAACATTGATCATAACAATGCCAATGTTTAAGCTTTTCAATTTATTGTGTTTCTCTTCTCTGTTTTTTTTTGTTTGTTTGTTTTGTTTCCTTTTCTCTCCCTTTCTGTGAGTTACCTGAGCATTTTGCAGAATTCTATTTTGATTTCTTGATAACATATTAAACCTATGTTTATGTAATGATGAGTTTCCCTCCCTTTGCATTCGTGGAGGAGGCTGGAGGGGCCGTGGTCACGAACTGGGCTCTGACTGCAAGGGCTGCAGTTCAACACCACCAGGGGCCCAGCGGGAGAAAGATGGGGCTTTCTACTTCGCCAGAGTTACAGTTGGGGCGCTCCGGAAGCCATTCTGCCCTGTCTCCGAGAGGTGCTAGAAGTCAGCATTGACTCCTGGCAGTGAGTTTGATTTTTCGGTTGGTGTGTCCATGAAGGAGATCAGACAACACCCCATCTCATTTCATTATAGTTTATCATTATATGCACATAAATGGTCAAAGTCTGCAAGTGTCATATTTGTTATCAGGTTGAATAAAGTTTTAGAAACTTTACCTCCCTTTGCTGTCCCCAATCTATGACACAATTATCCTAAATGTTTCCTCTACGTGCATGTAGAACCATATAAGGTAGCAATATAAGTTTTTCTTGAACAATACAGTCTAATTATTAAAACGCGCAAGAGAAGGAAAAGCCTAGTGTACTTAGCCATATTTTTATTATTATGTTCTTTTTTCCTTCTTGATGCTCTGTGTTCGTCTTTTACCTCGCTATTTCCATCTAAACGGTTCCTTTTACCACTCTTTTAGAGCAGGCCTGATAGTGACACGTTGAGTTTCCATCTGAGAACCTTGATTTCCACTTCACACTTAAAGGCTATGTTCCCAGGATGTAGGATTCTGAAGGGACTGTTCTTTCTTTCAACACTAGGAAGATGTTGTGGGACTTCCTGCTGGCCTCCAGAAAGGGGAGAAATCCCTTGTACTGTGTAAAAGAGCATGGTATTGGGGCTGGGGGAAATCACAACAGGCACCATTAAGAAATGCCATCCAATGCCCTGAACACGGTGGTGACTCCAATGGCCACCACAAAACTGAGCAGATCGCCTCCTGAGTCTAATCTTAAAGGGGCCATGTTCCCTGGACTAAGGGCCTACTTACCAGTCAGAAAGAGTCAGGCGGCAGTGGTCCCTGTTCCTAATGTTCCAGGCAGACTCTCCTCCACAGGGGCTGGAGGAAAGGGAGGCCGTGCTGTCAGCTGTGGCCACAGCGAACTCCCTTGTTTGTGGTGTTCTCCTCATGAGCACCTGGCAGTGAGGGTGGCCAAGCTCAGGAAATGTCAGGAAAAAGAAGATATTTCCCTTTGCATTACTTTGAATTGACCAAGGAACACAGCACAGTAGAAATAGCAGACATATATGAAACAAGAAATGATGGTCATAACTGTATTTAACCTTTCCTAAAGGAACAGTAAAGAGGCATTCATACTTGGGGGGGGGGCACCCCAGTGTGTGCAAAAAGAACCAGCCATTGCTGACAGAGCCACTCTCCACCGGAAGGAACCGTGCCAGAATCCATTTCTAGTCGGAGAGAAGGGTAACGAGCGTGCATCGTGGATGACGGTCACGTTCCACATCTCTACAAGCCTCGCTGGACAGACTGTCAATTACCCTGACCTTAAAAGGCAATGTTCACACGAAGGCTTGGGTTTTTATGAAAAATCTGCCTGGACAGTCTGACCTGGCTTTACATAAAACAAGAAATGTGTAATCCATGAAACCAACTGAGCCACACGGAGCCAGGGTGTAGTGTGATGGTTGAGTTTGACGATTTTCCTACGGCACATATATATTTATGTGTGGGGAAGGAGTACTATTTCCATAAACAAAAACCAAACCCAAGTGCAGTTTGGAAAAGCTACTTTTGGTCCCCTGCTTGCTTGGGCTGTCATTAAAAGGAATCGGCACTGGGGTTTTCCTTCAGGTTTCATGACCACCGTTGACAGCGCCATAGCATGTTTGTGTGTGGGCAGATGATTGGATAGTGTGCTAGACCGGGCTCCTGAGTGAAAGCAGTAAGTGCTGACAGACGTAGCTCAAGCCTAAAAGGTCTGTATCGGGAGTAGAGTGACTGGGGAATGAGGCACTGAGATGCTATCCCTACAAGGACCTGCCTGCTCAGCACCCACCGTGAGTACTGCAGGCCCCACTTGTGTTGTTTCCCGGTGGCCTCCTTAGTGACGCTGCTGCTCTGTACTGTCCATGGCAAGCCCTTGGGGGTGCTGGGCCCGGTGATGATGGCCAGCTCATCAGACCCTCCAGCTTCCCCTCTGGCAGGAACAACTTTTAGGCCATCCTGAAGCCCCATGGCCACCCTCAAGCTGAAGCTGCCGGGGAGCCAAGATTCTCCTATACAGAGAAGGGGTGGGTGGGGGTGGGGAGCGGTGACCAGACAATGTTATTCACTGTGGATGAGTTAGAAAAATAAATAAACAAAAAGCAAAGTGTTCCCATCTGCTCTTACTATCTCTACCCATTGAAATCTGACCATTCTTAATCAACTCTTCTCCACGAAGCTGTCTTCAATCTCCTGAGGTAGTCTCACCCTCCTTTCTGATCCTTTTCTCTCTGCCTAGGGCCTTCTTTACGGAACTCCACAGCAGGGAAAGTCATTAGGTAGCAAGAATCTTCACCTAACAATGCTTGCACCCAGTAGGTCTTCTGTAAATAATCATTTGCGTTTGCAACAGCACACTCGATCTCTTCATGGCCAACTGCATTCAGCACCTTACATATACTTGCTGTCTAAGAGCCCTCCCTTACAAAAGAGAAAGATTTGCATTTATAGTAGAGTTACACAAATAAAATTTGGTTCTATATCTAGTGTCCTATACAAAATCGTGACCGAAAAAAAGGAATCCTTAAAACACTGTTAGGAAAGAGCCCGGCTAGAGACTGACTGCATCGATTTTCCGAAAGTTTAATGCAACCATTTTTCCCTTTGACTATTGTTTCTTGGGTTAAGCACTGGATAAAAAACATCGAATCACACATCTGTGTTCTACTTAATGAAGAAATGACCTGTTTCTAAACTCTAGACTCTCCTTTAGTGAGGCAACAACTCATCTTAGGGGAAGTAAGAATAAACTAAGGACAATCTACTCCCATAAAGAGTTACGGTCTTGGAAACATAGGGTCACTGTGGGAGACTCGATGGCAGTTTTGGTTTTGTTTTGAGCTTCTGCTTGTCCCATAATGTGGAACAGCTAGTATCATTTTGAGTTTTTTCCCCCCAGAGTTCACATAGCTGAATTCATGTAAATTTGAATAAATGATGCAATTCTACTGTATAATCACAGACTAAGGAACTCACCCAGTCAGCTCACTGTGAGTTCTGCTTACGATCTTGTCCAGCACACTAGCTTTTCAGTGGATTGTTACTGGAAGCGGTAGGGGGTGAGACAATGGGGACATAGTTATTTGTGAAAAAATGTCCTAAAGCTACATTGAGACCTTTTACTGTAGTCTTGACTGTTTGAAAATATGGTCAAGTTTCTGGTATTTCTGCCTTCTGTCCTAATGACAGGAGCGCTGGTGGTGGGGTGGTTGTGCATTCAGCTGCCATCTTAACGGTCAGCACTTTGACACCATCAGCTGCCCCTCGGGAGAAAGAGAGTTACAGTCTCAGACACTCACAGGAGCAGTTCTACCCTGTCCTATAGGGTCACCATGAGTCGGCAAGGACTCAATGGCAGAGCGTTTGCTTTGGGTTCATCCTAATGACGAAAGCAACGCTGATGCTCTTCCTTGTCCAAAGCTCTGAAGAGGTGGCATGCTGTTCACATTCTCCTTAGTGTGCTGCAGGTGCTGGCTTACTGTTGCCTACCCTCTGGGAGCAGCCACACAAGGAGGGGCTGCTTGTGCGAGGAGGTGACGCTGTCACATACAGAGGGACACTGGGTTCTTCGTATTCTTTTGTTTGATCATTTGGCTACAAATCTCTGAAATCTGTAACTAGCCCTACTCTCTGCTGTAGGAAGAGTGATTTTTATAAAGTTTCTTCAAAGAATAATCATCCTGGATATGATTTGAATTCAAAACAATGATATTAATAGGGTGTTTTTATTATTGTAATAAGCTTCTTGAGAGAAGGGATGTTATCTATTTTTAAATCCCCATTTAGTGGTTATGCATTGGGTTTCAATCCAAATGGTCAGCTGTTCGAAACCACCACCAGCTCCAATGGAGAAAAACTGGGCTTTCTATTCCCATAAACAGTTACAGTTTCAGAAATCCATAGGGGGTCGCTATGAGTCGGCACTGACTCAATGAGAGAGAGAAAATCTATCCCCCTAACTTTACATGAATCTTAGAACATAGTAGGCCACTGGGGAATGTTTAATGAATTATATTGCCTTATCTATATTATAAACTGGGTGCTTGGACAACTTTGGTCCATGAAGCTAAAAATTGTATGTGTGTATGTGTTACTCTGGGTACATTAGAGAAACAAATCCACAAAAACTCATATGTGTAAGAGATATTTTTATATAAAAGGTAAGCGCACATCAAGAAAACATCCCAACCCAGTGCTGCCCAAGCCCACAAGTCCAACATTAGCCCATATATCCAACACCAATCCACAAAGTCCTCCTCCATCTCACAAACAAGCAATGATGCTGATTGCAGGAGGAAAGCCAAATCAGTGAGCATGTAAGCATCTCAGCGCTGGCAGGGGTCTCCAGCACCCAGGGCTGCATCGCAGTAGGTCCATGTGGCTTCTCCTCAGGGATGTCTTGCAGTAAGTGAGCCTTGCCAGCTGAAGCAGGGAACTGGCTAAGCAACTGCACCCTGGTGCGACCATCACAAAGCAAGAGACCTGAGAACTAAAAGGCAAGGTTCACCAAGCCATTTATCTCTCCGCTCTTCAATTAACCCCACATGTGTTTATCGGCCAGGTTGGCACAATGAACTTTAACTATCTCAGTGTACTTCTTTCTTCCCATGGAGAAGAGTTCCTGGTCTTCCCAAGGAATATTAGTAACTGCTGTCTGCCTTTCCCTCATTTTCGGACCTGTGTGGTGGGGAAAATGAAGGGAAACGTTGAAATCAGGTGATTGAAAGTCAAAGTACAGGCAAAGCCAAATAAAACAACAAAGGACATCAAAACCACCAAATCAATAACAAGAACAACCAATAACAAAAACAAAATAACAATAACAAAAAGAAAGACACTGACAAAAATGGAAAAGTCTATAAATAGTTCAAGGTCTGTTTGTTGGCTTTTACGAGTGTTTTCCAGTAGAGTCTGAAGGGGTGCCACACTCTGTCTCCCAAGTCTAATTTTGGTATTTCCCTGGGGTTTCATCACTCTGCTCCCCCTGCTGCATGCCCCCAGTGCCTTGCCCAGCACGATGGAGCCAGACTATGCTCTGTTCCTGCACTGTGTCCCCAGTGCTGTCCCTCACAGCACAATGGTTCAGGGAGGAACACCGTGTCCCGTGGTGGGGCCAGCCCTATGATCTTCTCCATGCAATGTCTGCTCTGAGCCGGAACATCGTCCTTGGGGCTTGGTGGGCCAGGATGTCCTCTCCACCCTCTCCATCTCTTTGCATTTCTCCTGTCTGCTCTAATCTGACGTGCCCTTCTCCCCAAGCTGTTGCCCCAGTGCTGTCCTCTGAAGTGCATTCTTCTGCATGTCTATCTAGATAAGATAGGTGGGATAAATTATCCAGAGATAAAAAGAACAGGACCAATGGTTCCAGGGCAATACGGAAGAAGGAGAGGTGGGAGAAAGGAAGGGGGCAGGGACCAACCCAGGGACAAGGGAACAACAAGTGAACTAAAATCAATGAAAGGAAGGCAGTAGGCTGCCTAGTGGGGCTCAATCAAGGGCAATGTAGCAGTGAGGAATTACTAAACCC
>NW_022103913.1:7715784-7716948 GCF_000313985.2 Echinops telfairi
AAAAAAAATCAGGGTCATTGGAAGATGCATACGCGGGGGAAATCTGTCAAAATGTTACCCTGTGACATCACTCATAGATGGAGTCAACTTTCAGGAGCACTGGGCAGGCCCTTCTCACTTCCTTTAGAATGTAGCTCTGGTGTGTGCCACTGTTACGCTACACAGCTCCTTCCAAATTCAGCCTAGATCTCTTTTCTCCATTCTAAATCCGAATAACATCATCGTTATTGGCTTTCATCTTCAGAATGCCTTTTTTAAGACTCAGTTATAAACACTCTCAGAGGCTTCCGCTTTCTACTAAGGGCAGGCTAAGTTATTCAAATTAACATTCTTGCTGAACACACAAATAGAAATTCTGGTAAAATATATTTAAATAAATATCACTACCTTAAAGGAATCAAAGATCTGAACATATTTTCTAGGTCTTTCAGGTCCATATCTAGATGAAAACCTTCTCCCAAAATGATAAGACTTGGATAACAGGAACCTAAGGACATTTGAAAATACCATTATAATCACCAGCTGCTAAAAGGATAGGGGCCATACCTGGGGAGCACAGGAACTAGAGTGTTGTAAGAGATCTTCACTAAATGAACACACTCTTAGATTAAGGGTAGGAGATCTGGTGATATAGTGAGTCACACATTGGGCTGCTAGCTGCAAAGTCAGTAGTTCAAAACCACCAGTCAGTTTGTGGGAGAAAGATGTGACTTTCTATTCCTGAGCAGATTTACAATCTCAGAAATCCACCAGCACAGCACTGCTTTGTCCTATAAGGTTCCTATGAGTCAGAGTTGTCGCCAAGGCAGTGAGTGAGTTTGGTTTTAGAGATTAAGGATGAACCAGTTCTAAATTTGCCTCTGCTGCCCTCATTCCTAGGGGACTTCAGGAAAGCATGGCTGGGCATTGGACAAATAGGGGCGAGGGCAGTTCATGAGAAGCCTTGGCCATGTGAGACTGTACCTTGGGCTCACTTAGCCTGGGCAGGCTAATGACCTTTAAGCCTGGGGTTGGTGTGAGGGTACCTCAACTGTTATTGCCCCAGGTGCCTGGTAGAAAACAAAAACAAAAGAAAAACTCATCAAAGTAGGCTATATCCAAATGAGTTAGTTAATTGTGCCAGCCTGGCCGATAATCACATGTGGTGCTGGTTGAAAGGCGGAG
>NW_022103913.1:7718032-7757338 GCF_000313985.2 Echinops telfairi
GAAATGACACCGACAGCATTGTAAAGCAGCCAGAAAGGGGGGGAGTGCGTGCACACGAGCAACTGATTTTTACCCAGCAACAATGGAAGGCAGAAGCGCATGGACTGATGGAGCTTTCGTGTGCTGAAAGAACATTCGTGTAGACAGAATTCTGCACACACACCAGAAAGTACCGTTCATGGATGAAAGTGCTCTTTGGTGGCCTATTAGAGTCCAGACACAGGGGAAGAGGGTTGAAATCTCTGTGGTTACAGAAACAGTGCAGGGAGGACTTAACGAGAGAGGACTGGGCTTCTGCTGCACACACTGACGCCAGCACGCTGTCCTGCCTGAGCGGGAGTGTCAGCTGGTGGGCAGATTGACTACAGTGTGTTCACTCGGATGTGTCCCGGAGATAAGAGAAGTTGTAAAACAAGTTCTAGCTCTTTGGGATCCTAATTAAACCACCGAGGGAGGAGCTACCACAGGAAAAGAAAAAGTGCGAGGAAACCGTAAATAAAGTCTGAAAACGGCCTGCCTGTAAGATTTTTGGGTTTGGTTTTGTTTTTTGAAGAAAATAGTACAGACAAAAACATCAAATACTGTGAAAGAAAGTTAACAACCTTGAAAATCCCCTTGCCTGAACATAAAATCACAAGACACACAAAGAGCCGCGAAATGATGACCCTTCAAAATAAAAGGTTTCTGGTGGGCATGGCAGGGAGAGGTTGGGGGAAGGGTGGAATGAAGAGCCAATAACAATGAGTACACGAAAGAAGAAGATGTTCTAAAATGGATTGTGGTGGTCATTGTACAACTATCCTTGACGTGATTCAACTATTGAATTGTGTGTTAAGCCGGGTTGACTAGAGAAACAAATCCCCTGACACTCACATACGTGTAAGAAAGAATTTTATATCAAGAAGCTTTATGTGTCAGGAAGACATATCCCAGCCCAGTCCAACTCAAGTCCCTAAGTTTGATTCTAGTTCATCAGTCCATCTTCAGACGCTGCTGAATGCAGGAAGATCACAGGCCAGTGGGTGCCCAGTCTTGTGGATCCCGTGGTGGTGGATGCAAGGGCTCTGGCAGGCATCACAGGGGCTCGCCAGCAGGAAAGTGAAGGCAGAGAGAGTGGGGGAGGTTCCAGGACAAGGTCACGCCCACAAGGAGGCACCATCAGGCCGTGACCTGGTCGATGGGCTAGGCTCCACCCCTACACTCCTATATATCCAGTTGACATGAAATTATGTAAAATCCACAATTGTATGATATACGAATTATGTGCCAATAAAACTGTTCCTTTAAAAAGAAAATACCAAAAAATAGTGTGATAGGTAAGGTTTATTGTGCCAACCTGGTCGATAAACACATGTGGGATTAATTGAAGGGTAGAGATATAAATGGCTTGGTGAGCCTCACCTATCTTGTTCTCTGGTCTCTTATTCTCTGATGGTCAGACCAGTGTGTGGCTGCCCTAGTTAGTTCCCTGCCTCAGCTGGCAAGGCTCACTTCCTGCGAGACATCCCTGAGGAGAAGCCACATGGACCTACCCCGATGTGGCCCTGGGTGCTGGAGAAGCTGCGTGAAGACCCCTGCCAGTGCTGAGACGCTTACACGCTCACTGATTCAGCTTTCCTCCTGCAGTCGGGCGTCATTGTGCGTGTTTTGCGAGTGTGAAGAAGACTTTGTAGATCAGTGTCGGACATATGAACTAATGTCAGACTTATGGGCTTGGACTGGCCTGGGTTGGAATGCTTTCTTAATGTACACTTACCTTTTACATAAAACTCTTTCTTATATACATATGCGTTTCTGTGGATTTGTTTCTCTAGTCTACCCAGACTAACACAAATAGACTATATAAAGATGTATGTGCATTACATGTTATAAAACAAAGTATTTTTTGAGAAAATAATATAAAAAGAACATCTAAAGTGGCAGTTCTCAACCTGTGAGTCGCGGCATTAGGAAGGTTGAGAACCATTAATCTAAACCAAACCAAATCCACTGTAATCAAGTTGATTCCAACTCTTAGTGATCCTGTATTACAGTGTTGACATGCCCATGCATGTTTTTGAAGCTGTAAACCTTTATGGGAGCAGACTGCCTCATCTTTCTCCCTAAAAGTGGCTGCTGGGTTTGAACTATCCACCTTGTGGTTAGCAATCCAACATACAACTTACTATGCCACCAAGGCTCCCTGAGAGTACATTTCCAAAACCAAACTAAACTCACTGCCAAGTCCATGCTGACTTATAGCAAAACCCTGTGGTTTTCCAAGATGTCATTGTTTATAGGAGGAGAAAGCCCAGTCTTTCTCCCTCAGAGCTTCTGGTGGTTTTGAACTGCCAACCATACGGATCGCAGCCCAACGCATAACTACTAACATCACCAGGGCTTCCGAGAAAGTACATCTAGGGATGACCAAATACACCTACTTCTCGCTTACCAATGACCTCATTATCTGACATGTTGCACTAATAACAACTCTGAAAAAGTTCACCAATGGTCTGGGCCTGACACAAAGATATAGCCAATCCTGGGTCCCTGCACTGGCCCTGCTAGACAATATGCCAGAGGCCCTGGTGACAACCATACCACATGAAGAATGGCAGCTGGGCCGTAAGCTATGAGTGCTCTCTTTTCTTCACAATATCTCAGTCTGGCCCCTGAGGGGGTGGGGCAAAAACATGGGTGGGATGGAGGAGACTGGGTGAAGGCTTGAAAGTTCTAAGGATGTTAGTGCGGGAAGGGGGTAAGGTGGAAAGGGAGGGGACCGCAATATGCCTGTCATGCTAAGCAGGTGGAGAATGAGTGGGGTCCCCACCTAGGGTGGGCAGTAGAATACAGTGGGTGGTGGCAACACCTAACCACCACGAACAACCACCCCACCCCCTGAGTCCGCCATGGCTGTAGGGAAGGCATATGGGAAATGGGTGCCCACTTCCAGGAGTATCCCAATACCCTGGAGGGCCACCTGAAGGAAGGACAGTGATCCACCTGGGGGAACATTGGTGCTGAAAACAGGACATAGACCCTGACCCTTACCACCTACTCAACCTCACTCGAGGAGACAGAACATCTCCTCAGACTCGTTCCAAGTGAAGAAATCACATCAGGGATCAAAACCCTCCCAACAAGAATTACAGTCTTGGACCACATCGCTTCACTGGGGATTCTCCTAAATGTGGAAAGAATTGACACCAAGATTGTTTAAACTTTCCCAACATATAGAGAAAGACGAACCAATCCATAACTCATTCTGTGATGCAAACATAACCCTGATACGAAAACAATGCTGAAAATTCCAAGATTTACAGTCTTGGAAACCCTTCAGAGGGTCGCTAAGAATTGGAATTGATGTAAAGACAGTGATTTCGGTGTGGGTAACTGTACCATCCATGTCTTGATGTAGATCTCTTTGGGTTTTCCTGCTTTGGGATTAGCCGCCCAACACTTAATCTACTGAGTCAGTAGGCTTCCTAAAGCCATATAATAGTTTAGCTTAACTAGCGAAATAATATCCTCTTTGAGCATTATACTTCTGCAATATCTGTATATATATGGGATTAAAGAGACAGCAACTCAAAAGATTAGGTAGGAACTTTAGGGAGCAGTGAGTTTATCGCTTAGTAGGAGAACAACTCAGGAAAGGAGGCCGAGAAGGGCCGCACAACTCAAGGGCCCTCCATGCCACGGAATTGTGCATGTAGAAATGGTTGAATTGATAGGTTTTCTTTGTCTATATTCTCAACAATTTTTAAAAAGTGGTGAGGTAGGTAATGAGTCCATCAGATTTATGTTTGAGGAAGTTACAGAGCAATGCTCTGAAATGACACACAAAGGGAAATAGGGGTGTTATCTTAGAGTTTGGAGGTGGTTGCCAAAGATTCATCAGCCCTGCTTTATCATTTGTCCTACTGTGCATATGCTTTTTGCCATAAAGCATCTGATTTCTCCTTTCATTGACTTCTATCTTGATGCATCAAAGGCCCTTCATTTGCCTTACATTATAAGCATTGATATTAAAAAATATTTAACAATATCAGGACACAGGTACTCATCAGTCAGAAGAGATCCCCAATAACAGACTAGAGACTCGCTGTTACATTAGATTATTACCCCATTAGTGAGGAAGAGCCCTGATTGTGTGATGGGCTGTGATTTGAATGGTGGGCAGTTCAAAACCACCAGCAGCTCTGTGGGAGAAAGACTGGGATTGCTACTCCAGTAAACAGTTACAGTCTCAGAAACTCACAGGGGTCACTGTGAGTCGGCATTGACTTGATGGCAGTGAGTTTGGTTTTGGGTTTCAGTGGGTAAGTTATGCAGTAGCAAAAGGCAAGGACTTGCTCTGCTAGGGCAGTGGAGACATTCAAGCCAGCAGCTATTTAACAACTGGTAAGGAAGCATTGCTCTATTTTAATGCATGTGTGGCAGAACCAGAACATACTAGCTGAGAATTCTCTCTGCCTGCAGTCCTTGCACCAGGATCACCGGATGGGCTTATCCTTCCTCTGCACCGTGATCATCGGGATCACCTTCCTCTTGAAACTTTAAACCTTCCAACAAATTTATTATCCTTCCAAGTCTACTTGGAGGAGCTCTTAACAACAACAAATCCACGAGACAACTTTATTTGGAACATTCTCAGAAATGGCATTTTTCCATAGGTCCAATACATGTCCAGTAAAGCTCTGCAGACTCACATAGCATGTGCAATACTGCCGAATGCAGGAAGATCCCAGGCCAGTGGGTGCAAAGTCTGAGGTTCCAATGACAGTGCATGCCTCTCCAGGGCTCTTGATGGTCTCAGCGTGGCTCCATGATACGTCAACAGCAAGGGAAAAGTAGAGAGAGAGGTTTTCACAGGTCTCAACAAGTTTCTGAAGGGCTTGTCAACAGGAAGGTAAAGGTAGAGAGAGGGGGGGAGGCTGGCTTCCAGAGAGCCATCTATCTCCGTCACCCTCCAATCAAGCTTTGAAGTGATTACAGACTAAACTTCACCACTTCACTCTTAATACCACACTGGACATAGCTCTTTCTTCTTGGTAGGATGTAAGTGGACTTTGGAAAAGAAAAGTCTAGATTAATGCAGTATTTAAGAGGTGGATCCTTACATGCGGATTGAAGCCTCAAGTGAACTCCCTCTGACCATCGACCAGGGATGTAGGTAGATTGCTGTTATGCAGAGTGTTTGGAAAGTGGTTTATTACAGATGCAGTGAGGTAAAAACTAACATACATGTTTATATAACCCTTTTCAGGACAAATTACATCTATCTTCATTGTCAATGGCATGCCAATATTAAGCAGAAGAAACCATTTCTTCTTTCTAGACACAACCCCCCACTGTTTTGAGTGAATGCATCAAGCACTATCAAAGTGACGTTGCTTTGCCATCAGATGAAGACTTGTGCTGCAGTGCCACCCAGTAAGATGTGGACCATCATCTTCAGGTACATGAGCTTATCATGGGTTCTGAGTCCATGGGCTTCGTTTGCAAGCCTTGGGGCTGGAACTGCATTTGAATTCAAATTGAGTAATGCCCTTAGAACAACTTCAGCGGACAAATTCTTTAGAAGCACGTGGAATAAGGCAATTTGATGGAAATTATACTGTGCAGTACCTTGTCACTACAAATATTTCACTTCTGCTAAATATTTTTTCAATTAATTTAAAGGTAACTGCTGGATGCCAGATAGCCAGGCTATTTGTCATTATTACTCATTTATTTATATACAGCTCTGTCATTTCCAAGGACATAATTCTTGAGAAGACATAATTGCTCTAAACCTATCAAGTTGCTTATGCAGAACTTGGCAAAATCTTTCCCCTGGAAAGAAAGTCCAGAATTCAATGTGGGGATGTTCACTGGGTAACTCTGCATGCCATGCACACTGGGGCTTGTACTCCTGGCCCCTCATGCTCACCAGCTTCCAGGCCTGAGCCCACCAGCCTGGGGTGTTCAGAGTAGCGTTCTAGGCAGAATTAAGCCTCAACAGTATTTTACTGATTGAAGGGGGCTTCCAGAGAAGAAAGGGCCATGCATGCCATAAAGTATGCGGAAGGAGCCATCACCCAAAGAGGCAGTGTAAGAATAAAACAGTGTCCACTGACGGACACTGCAGCTACTGCCCTCGACTAGGCCATTTACCAGAACATAAAACCGTAGACACCACAGTCGAATAAAGCTTGGGGTAGGAGGGGCCTTGGAACCCCTGCTGCCCAACATTATTTTGGAGATGATGGAACTACAACCTAGGGAGGTCATTCTACAAGATAGCCCTTGGATAGCAAGTCCCCGGAGTTGCTGGTCAGAACTTACTGGCTCTTATGCCCCACGTGTAAAGAGGAGGGTACAGAATCGGGGACCCTATGATGTCCCTAAACCCCCAAAGCTCTACTTTCTTCTCTACAATGTGTGCCAATTCCCCTGTAGGAAACTTTTTCCTTCAATTATTCACAGCTGACTGTAAACCCTACCTGCTTGCAATATTTGTATCAGAGAGACGTGGAGTTAAGGCACTGAAGAGTAAAACTATACCGATATCAAAAGCATGACCAACAAGTCTACATTTTGGAGTAAAAACATAATTTGTAGGTCCTCTTGCTTTAACAGAAATAAAATTCTTTGCAAGTATTCATAGGAAGCGCCTAACACATGGAGCTGATCAATGTGTTTGCCATCAAACCTTTGCCTCAGTGTCAGGAAAACACAGGACTGATCCTTCTGTGACGACAGCTCAGTGGTACTCTAACCCGTTTGAGTGTGCTGATGGCCAGTATATGACTATGTGGTCAAACTCTCACTTTCATTCACTTCATGTAGAAATCTAGCGGATCCCCTTAACATACCCTGAATGGAGCAAGTCACTGACATGATAGGATGAATCGGTAATGGAGCATGAAGATTAGCTGCTCATCATGCACCCGTGGTTCCCGGATGCAGGATACAGTTCAGGCTCTTTAAACTGCAGGCGTGGGTTAGGATTTGAGCCGTATCTGGGTTTATAGGCGATTTCTCAACTCCCAGTCCCTCCTTACTTTCTGGCTCAGTTCCCTGGAAAAATCAAATGCTTACTTCCCTCATTTAGAATGTCCTCCCCGCCCCCTCCCCCCCTGCCCATCCTCTCTCAACGTTAGCCTGGCGAATGCCTACCCATCCTGCAAACACCCATTTACCTGTGAATGTCAGTTCTAGTGTTATCTGAAGAAGTTAATGTCTGAACAACATCCTAAATACAGGAACAATTAACCGACATTCAGCAGACACCTCTCACGTCAACATGAGCCCTTTCATCACCAATCTCACGGTAAAGATCGTTGTCCTCCTCAGACCCACTTCATCCTCCGGCAGTTCTCTCTCCTGCATCTCTCAGCTGACAGCTCCTGGGGGTCCTCCCAGTCCTTTTATTCATTGGCAAGTTTTCCTAAATACTCCTTAAATTCTCTAAGCCATCCAGACTGCTAATCACCCGTGCCCTCTTCCCTTCTGTAGCGTGTCCAGGACTCTCCTGACTCCCATCATCCCATTCTCTGTCATTTACTAGCTCCACTTCTTTGACCAGTTCTCTAATTCAAGATACTCCTCTGGGTTCATTAGATTCACCACATCAAGACAAGATCATTTTGTTACACCGTAAGCGGGCCATTGTGTCAAGTGACAATTCAGACAAGAGGTGCTTCTTTACAGTCAGATTCATAATATGCTTTCTTCAGATGGCAAGCTCTTTGGGAAAAACACATTGAAATCATTTGTGTATCCTGTTGATTCTATGTTCTCAGGGAAAAGGAGGACATCACAGTCCAGTAAAACGGGCACTGATTTTAGAGACAGACTTTGGTTCATATCCTGGGCTTACCATTCATTCTCAAGTGTGTGGCATGGACTATGTTACGTAATCCACTTGAGCCTCAGTTTATCATCTATATATTGGAGAAATGTTTTAGGGCTCAAAAAAGCCCCCACATTTCAAATATAAATTTGAGGAGAATATTTGTTCAGCCTTAAACAAAAAAAGACAAGACAAAGGCACATCTGGATGAAGGAGACCATGAGCACTGGTCATCCTGCTGCCCAAGGGTCTCTGGAGAACTGATGGCTCAAGTAAGACTCGTGGGCGGATAAGGAAACTGTCTCAGCAGCATGATTGCTGGCAGATGGTACATCACAGCGGCAGGCAGGATTACA
Source organism: Echinops telfairi (assembly GCF_000313985.2). NCBI lineage: Eukaryota > Metazoa > Chordata > Mammalia > Afrosoricida > Tenrecidae > Echinops > Echinops telfairi. Next base: position 7,726,208 of record NW_022103913.1, read on the forward strand.
GAGATGGAAATGGGAACATGATTGGGACAGGTGCATGAGGCTAGACCCAAGAGCTTACAAAATAGGTAACAAAGACCATCCGGGCATGATTCCTGACTATTTAATATCAGTACTCCCATCTCCATCAAGGACAAACCCAAGCCAGCCCCTTCCCCTCCCTGGGCTGGTTGGTGGGGGGTTGTAGTAATCCACTTTCTAAGCAAACGGCCTAGGGCCAAGATTGTTCACATGCTGGTTAATGTTAATGGTCAGAAAGAATTCAATGGTGGCATACTCCACGTGGGGATTCTGCAAATGGATTTTGTGCTTTCACTGTTATCTGCAAACAAACAAAGACAGTGCTCAGAATTTTAGCTGTAATAAAGAAGATGTACCTTTCAGAATTACCATCTGACTCGCAAAGAATACAAAGTGCACAACTCAAGGCCAGGTACACAGTAGGCACTCCAAACTGGGTTTCCAACCCAGCTCCTCCACACATGTATCCTCTGGTCCCAATCAATTCCATCTCAGGTGCTGTGCCTATCAACAAAAGGGAAACAGCCTTGACCCCAGATAGCAGCAGATTTTTGGGGGGGGGACCTGAAGTTTCCCAGTTGCTCATGGAATAATAATAATTAAAACAAAACAAAACCTTACAAACCAAACTCACTACTATCAAGTCCATTCTGCGTCCTGGTGACCCTTTAGGGTTTCTGAGAACAACTATTTACAGGACTAGCAAGCCTTATATTTAGGAATCTTCAGGCTCTGAATGAAGCTCCAGCTCCCCTGCCCCCCTTCCAGCTTCTTCTCACCAATGCTCTGAAAGAACGCCTTTCTCCAAGCAAACAGCTTTTCCTGAAGCACACGGTGCAGTCTGCATCTCAAGGAAAAGCGTACATTTGGCCTTCTTTATGAAACCGGTGTCTCTCCAGAGGGATATTGTATTTCCCGAGTATCTTCTGGTAATTCTCTCTGAGGACAAAGGCATTTGGAAAGGGCCAGTTAGAACATCGCAGGGTTGCATCTACCCAGGGGCTCTCCAGAAAAAAAGATGTGGTGGTCTATTTCTGAAAAATCAGCCATTGGAAACCATTGGAGCGTGTTTCTGCCCCTTGCCATCTATGACGTTGCCGGCACTTGGAACCAACTCCAGGGCAGCTGTTTTTTCCCCTCTGGTGGCATTCATATCACGCCAGTTATGCACGTATGTGTGCATGACTGACCCTGCCTGTGCACAGCTCACAACCTCTTTAAAGGGAGAAACTGGGTTCTCATTCCTGGTCTTACCACTTTGCCAAATTATGAGGCATGTGGATTTACACACACACACACACACACACACACACACACACACACACACACACACGGATAGGCCTGGGAGGGAAGGGTGCCTGCAGGGGACAGTGCTGATAGAGGTACTGCTGGCTGCACTTGGAATGAATTCTCCTGGTGGCGGCGGCAGCAGCAGCAGCAAAAAGGCAAGGTCAAAAAGCCACCCTATAAATTAACCAGGGAAGACTTTACGATTTATTGGTCAATTGCAACCAGCCTCTTGGGAACCCCTTTCCCATTTTGCTCAGCTTGCCCATATTTCTTTTCTTCCCCAGAGCTCTTTTCCTCACCTTCAAATCTCCTCTAAATCAAAGAATACACAAAAAATTGTGTGTAAACCTACAGCTGGACAAAAAGGAATCGATATACATATGTTTAATGTTATTCCATGTATTATTCTGTGTTTGAGACACTTACATCTGAAAAATGAAATTTCTTTGCATAAGAATCTCCAACCAGACAGCTCCGTGCAAGTCTGACTCGGTTTATCTTAAGGCCGTTCCTACGATTGCTCTCTACATACACCACACATTCAGGATAGAATGCTGAAAGCACGAACGATGAATCCTCAGCCCAGAGCTGAGGAATTTCATTTAGCTAGTTGTAGTGGGGGGAAAAAAGAGGAAAAGATATTATAGCCAAAGTTAGTGACACTTGGGACCCTGCCCTTCATCCACGGAATGTAGGAAGATCCTTGGATGCTTAGTGGTATGCATGGACTTAAATACCCCCCAGTGGTATACCATTTATTTTATATTAGTTGGTAAAGTGCCAAATCTGAAAATTCTCTAAAATACTGAGCATCCAGGAATTAGAAATGATGAAGTCTCCAATTTTGGAGCAAATTGGATGTAGTTCATATCTGTAAAATTCTCCCTCAACTCTTATGATCTTCAATTGCTCCACTGAGGAGGCAGAATATGTAATTATCTGCTTTAATTTATATATCACAAAACCACACTGCTGGCATTAAAACCCCATTCCAGACTTATTCTTCTATTATTGGATGTCATAGAAACACAGGACACTAGAAATGAAAAGACCTTTAGAAATTATCTACTTTTATTTATTTATTTTCTCCCTGCTACCACAAACTATGCAGTCAGGGTCCCCACCTTTCAGGAAATCTCAGGGGTCAGAACATTCCAGCCTCACCCTGGACAATCACCTCCATGATCATGTTATCTCGCCTGCCAGGTCAGTATGCTATTTATTTATTTATTAATCGGTTTATTAGGGGCTCATACAACTCTTATCACAATCCATGCACACATCAATTGTGTAAAGCACATTTGTACATTCATTGCCCTCATCATTCTCAAAACATTTGCTCTCCACCTAAGCCGCTGGCATCAGGTCCTCATGTTTTCCCCTCCCTCCCCGCTCCCCACTCCCTCATGGACCCTCGATAATTTATAAATTATTATTTTGTCATATCTTGCCCTGTCGACGTCTCCCTTCACCCACTTTTCGGTTGTCCGTCCCCGTATTTATTTTTAAGAGGAAGGAACGGAGGTTCAGAAAGAGGTCACGTGACTAAGCTCCTACGAGAAGCCACAGGGAGCGGATGCAGAGGCCATGTGTCCCTCTGAACATTCTTGCCCACACACTCACACATGTTGTTTATGGTTGGGAAACTGTTCGCTGCCAGCTCACGGACTTTGATTTATGGTGCCCCATGTGTGTGCAGTAGAGCTGTCCCAAGGGCTTCACTGTGACTCTTCTGAAGCAAATGCCCAGGCCTGTTCTGCAAGGCACCCTCAGTGGGTTAAGGAGCCCTTGTGGTCTAGTGATTACACATTGGGCTGCTAACCTCAAGGCTAGTAGTTAGAAAACAACAGCCAGCCTTCAGGAAAAGACACATTCTACTCCCTTACAGAGTTACGGTCACAGAAACCTTGGCAATTCTACCCTGTTCCATAGGGTCGCGGAGTCAGTACTGACTTAAAAGCAGTGAGCTTGGTTTGGTTGATTTCTCAGTAGACTAAAACCATGGCCTTTACAATGAGTAGTCTTTAGACTCTCAATTCACTGCCATGGAGTTGACTCTGGGACTGTAAATCTTTACAGAGCAGTCACATCTTCCCCCTGAGGATCGAGGTTTGAGCCACCATCTTGCAGTTAGCAAGCCAGCACAAAACACACAGTGCCAGCAGCACGCCCAGACGTCTGGAAAAGCTCCAAAGCTTCTCTCAAACCTGAGCAAATGCTATTTGGCCAGAGGTGTTTGAAGAAGAATAAAAAAGATGGGGAGAGAGGGGTGACAGGAGAGAGTAGGTGGAGACAGAGGCTCTCGAACTGTATTGTACAACCCTATGTGGCAAAAGGGTTCAACTCTCATAATGAAGAGATACTTTGATGTAGTCGGACTTGGAGGACTTCTAGATCTGGACCAGTAGGTAACATCATGATATGCAGGGAAAAGATCGAAATTGTCAAGGATTTCGTCTCACTTGGACCCCAAAGCAATGCTCGTGGAAGCAGCAGCAATGAGATCAAAGTACACATTGCATCGGGTAAATCTACTGCATAAGCCCTCTTTAAAGTACTGAAAAGCAGGGCGGTTACCTTGAGGACTAAGGTGCCCCTGACCCAAGCCATGGGATTTTCATGTGAAAATTGGACACTGAATAAGGAAGACTGAAGAAGAATTGAATTTAGCGCTTGAATTACGGTGCTGCAGAATACTGAAAGAGCCATGGGCTGTCAAAAGAATAAACACATCTCAGAAGTTTAGCGCCAGGATGTTCCTTAGAGAAAAGGATGGTGAGCCTTCGTCTTACATACTTTGGCTATGTATGTGGTCAGGAGAGACCAGTCCTTGAAGGGCATCATACTCAGTGGCGTTAGAGGGGCAGCCAAAAAGAGGCAGGACCTCGACAGGATGGATGACACAGTGGTTGCAGTGATGGGCTCAAACGCAGGGAAAATTGTGAGAGCGAACTGGGCAGTGGTTGGTTGGTTGTTGTACACAGGGCTGCTATGAGTCGAACCAACCCAATGGCACCTTACAGCAGGCCTGGGTGCCAGTCCTGACTACATCCATTTATTATGACTTTGGAGAGAACACTTCTTTGAACCTATTTACCTCATCAGCAAGATGGATATAGGATTCGCGTTTGATGTTAGCATCTGAAAGCTTGTCTTCAACACACCGTTGAAGCCTGATACATATTTTTCGGAATGAATGAAAAACGCAGATGATGCTCAGTAACGGTGAACATATCCGTCTCGGCCTCCTTTTCTCGCCATCAGGAGTGCAGCGGTCCTGGACACTGGCTTAGCCCCCTCTCTCCCTTTTCTCTCTTAATGTTGGCATCGGAGGAGGTCCAGAAGAATTTCCTCTGGTGTGACCGTCCAGAAGGGATTAAGCACTTCATCTTCTCGTCTTTTCATTTTATTTTTCCGGTTCTACGTTGGTTCAGCAGCAGCAGGGCACGGCTCTCTGCGATCAAGTCCAGACCACGCCTCCCAAATGACGCGACGTCGGTTCCGTAGAGCGTGAACCGTCTCGTTGTCTAGGAAACAGGGGAGGGGCTTGGAAAACGACCGGCCGGCGCCGCGTTTGCGCAAGCGCGCGGTCTGTGCTGTCTCACTATCGCGAGATTCATCTCCCGGAAGTTCCACGTCAGTCTGTAGGCTGCTCAGCGGGTCGGTCGGTGGCTCGCTCTCTCGGCTTCCGTGGCTGATAGCTCCCGGGGCCGCTTGGACCTGGACGGACGCAGCCATGGTAGGCCCGGGCGCCGCAGGGGGTGGGAGCGGGGTCCCGCCGGGCATGGCTGTCTCCTGGGGCTGCTGGACTGGAGCCGCAGTCAGCCGCGGCCGAATCTGGGGCGGCCACCACCCCGGCCTTGCCAGGTCGGGTTCTGGTGAGAGCCCTGGGAGCGGAACGCTGGGGCCCGGGAATCCAGGGTGGCTTGTTGAGGCAGTGCCTGCAGGACAGGAGTCGTAGACTCCCCCGGGAGCCTCGCAGAGCCTCCGGGCTGCGGTGGCATCTGTGGCCTGGAGAGTCCAAGTGTCAGGAAATGCTGAACTACGTAAGCAGCTTGGTAAAGTTCGCTCGTTCTGCCCTTCAAACGGTGACAACTCATCTGGGTTCAAGTTGGGTTTGTACCGAGTATAGTGCATGCCGACCTCACACTACAGAGGTAAATAAAGTTATGTGGAGTCAATAGGAGAGACCTAAGGATCTTAACTGAGCGATTGGCTGGTGTGCTTTGTTGCGTTTGCGGTAGTATAGTGGCTGGTGAGAATGGCAGGTCCTATAACACTTTCTTATTCTCTTTTTTTGCATGCTCTGAAGCACAGGACCAAAGGGTTTAAGCATGAAAACCGTAAAGATGAATAAATCCAAGTTCCTCATCTTGCAGTTAAATAACAAAACTTATTGTGGCGGAATCGGTTCTAGAATAGGAGCGCTTGCCATTTTAATGCGCTGTCGAACCCCTGAAGAAACTGATCAAAGTGATGGGTACTCTGAGAAAGCGGCATTGAAAACAAACCTACACAGTTGTACCTAAAATTCCATTGCAGTTTGACTCCCAGCAGTTCTCAACCTGTGGGTCGTGACCTCTTTGGGGTCAAATGACCCTTTCACAGGGATTGAATTCATAACAGTAGCAAAATTACAGTTATGAAGTAGCAACGAAAATAATTTTATGATTGGGGGTGACCGCAACACGAAGAACTGTATTAAAGGGTGGTGGCATTAGGAAGGTTGAGAACCACTGATCTAAGGTCATTGTGAGTCAGAATTGATGTGGTAGCCTCTGGCAACACACCACACAACTCACTTCCCATTCCGACAAACTGCACTTTCATGGATCTCCAGGGCAAAAGGCCCCAGGTCTCTGCATTACACCCTGTCCTTATACGATGATCTGCCCAGGTTTGATGTCTGCAATGCTTGCAGTGACACACATGTTCAGAAAAGAACCTTGGACTTGCAAAATTTAATTCCTCTTGCCATATTTGTAATGAAGAATGTATTTCCACAATGAATTATCATTTCTTTCATCTTTAGATAATTTTTCAATTTGTCATCTCACTTGCCAGAGAGTATTTATTGAGTGCCATATACTTGGCTGAAACTTTCTTAATTCCCTAATTCTCAAGTGCTGTGAGATAAAGCTATAAATAATGTTTCCTAGCGCTTGCTGTAGACCAGGCACTGCAATCAGGACTTGACATCGAATTTAATGCTATGACACTCCAAACCCAATCAAAGCAAACTCATTAGTATCAATTCAATTCTGACTGTAGCAACCTTCTAGGAGTGTAGAACTATTCCTGTGGGCTTCCGAAGCTGTAAGTCTTTATGGGAGCAGAGAGCCTCATCTTTCCCCCGTGGAGTGTTGGTGGGTTCAAACTGCAGACCTTCTGGTTAGCAGCCCAATACGTAACTCATGATACCCTAATAGCTAATAGTACTATCCTTGTTTTATATATGTTGAACCTGAAAGGGATTATAAACCTGCCCACTATTGCACATCTAAATTGAGTTGTTCAAATCTAACATTTGAATCCAGGCAGGATAACTTTCTAGGCCTGAGTTATACGTTCTGTCCTCATTCCAAAAATCATGTCAGACCATGAGCCTGACAGATTTCTACAATTTAAAAGACTTATGAGTCAAGATCTCCGGTGATGGTAGGAATATGAGTTTTGATACTGTGTAATGGACTATGTCCATAGGAGAGGGCTTCATAGAGTGTGTGGACAAATGGAATTAAGAAGTGTAAGGTAATTTTTCCATCAACTTCTTGAAGTCCCCTTGTATTTGGAGATTCTGCATAACTCAGTGAGCCAGCATTTTCTAAATGGCCAGTGAATCATGTTACAAAATTGTGCATGTGTAAAAAATACATCCAATGTAAAATTCACAGCGCTTTGTTGCTTTGATAAGGTTTCATATTGCACATTATTTAGTTGCCTGTAAGAACAGCTACTTTTCAAGTTTTGATGTAATATCAAGAATATTCACAACTAACCCAAAAGGAATACTAAAATACTGCTCTTCCAACAAATTCTGTGTGAAGCTGGGTTTTTATAAGTCAGTTGGAAGAATACATTACAACAGATTGAAGGCAGAAACAGGTATGAGAAACTAACCCTCTTCTATTTAAAAAACAACAACTGCTGCTTGTGACAAGATTTATTTTGAAAAGTATTTTTCATGAAGATATTGTTTAAGGTAACCTGTTAGGGGAATGTTTTTGTTGTTTAAAAATAATTAATACCTATTTCAACCTTTTTCAGTTTTAGCTTTTAATATGATCAGTATTAATAGCTGTATCCCCATAAACATGCTTTTGGGGACCCTCAGAATTTTTAAGAATGTAAAGGGGTCTGAGACCAAGACGTTTGAGAGCTATTGCTATAAACATTTAATTTTCGATTATTCCCATTTTTTAAAATGAAAACGATTGCTTTAAATTGAAACTGTACACAACTTTGCAAAGTAAAAATGGAATTTTTATTTACCTGCTATTACAGTATTGTTAATGTACTGTATGAGATACTGTGCTTCTTTGGCTTAGCAATGTAAGGTTTTGTTGTTCCTCCTTAGCCACTGCGACTTGACATCAAGAGAAAGCTAACTGCTCGGTCTGACCGAGTGAAGAGTGTGGACTTGCACCCTACAGAGCCGTGGATGCTGGCAAGCTTGTACAATGGCAGCGTGTGCGTGTGGAATCATGAAACCCAGGTGGGAGCTTTTAAGGACTGGTAGAAAGCAAACACTCTTCTAGATTATTTATAGTAACAAGAAGAAATAACATATCAGAGTCCAGTACCTAGACACAAACCGCTTTCTCAAATTAGTGCAAAATATTTTCAATATCGAGGAACTAACATGAACATGGAAGAAATGGTGAGCACTGTCTATGCAGTATCCAAATAACATAGCAATTCTGATGTAGGTAGGATTGGCCCTGTGAGAAATTGAGGAAACAGGCTGATAGAGAATCACTTACTCCAGCTAAAATATTTGATAATTACTTTTCCATTTGGTGAATAGTCTGACAGTTGTAGCAAGGAGATTTTTTATTTTACATTTTTTCCCAAATAGTGTTATATAGATAAATTGTTTTCAGCCGTATGGATCAGATCATATTAGAAATGTTTGTGGTCCTCTTTTGATTGTGTCCATGGGATTATGTGTCTGTATATATATGTATATTTATGTATGTGTATATCTTGTAAATAATCTGCCCTAAGTCTTAACATCATTCTTTCACCTGAGTAAATAATGTATTCTTTAAATTAGTTTATTTCCTATTGTCCACAGTCTTTATTGATCAGTTTATCTTTTTCCCCCACTACAGAATATGTAGTTGACATTATACAGAAGGAGCCATGGTGGTCCAGTGCTTAAAGGACTTGACTGCTACCTGAAGCTTGACAGGTCACAACTGTCAGCTGCTCCTAGTGGAAAGATGGGCAGTCAGCTCCCGTACAGATTTGCAGCCTTGGAAACATACAAGGGAGAGTCTGCTTTGTTCTTGGGGGCCACTCTGACTGGTGTGGGTTTGGCTTTGGTTTACCACACCTCAACATAGTTAGGCAGCTACTTAAACACCATGCTTATGTTCAAATTTAAGTCCAGCTAAAATTTACATTTGAAAACTTTATCTGAGAAAACAGGATTAGGAACCAACTCAGGAGGTAGATAAACCTGAAAGCACCCTGGAATTTGTTTATTCATCAAAATGGAGCAGTAAAGGCTGAACAAGTCCTGTCAGTGACTTGTGTACACCTCATGTCCACCACTAGATCCCAGTGTTGCTAACAGTATAGTAAGTGTGCAGTAATTACTTGTTGCACTAGTGAATAATTAGCATTCAGTTTACCCTTGAAAACTTTCAAGATTTCCATCTCCTGCAATTTCAGGTGTCTAACCTGTGAATTCCTTTTACCTTGATGCAGATAATAGGCATGCTAATAGGCATTAAAAAAAACTAATTCCCCATCTAAATATTTAGACTTTCTGATTTTTTGCCTTCAGATCTCCACCACTCCATTTACCGATCTCTTAGCTGTATTATTTCACTATGCCAAAACCAGATCCACTGCCGTCGAATGATTCCAACTTATATAGGGTTTCCAAGACGAAACCATTACGGAAGCAAGCCGCCTCATCATTCTCCCACAGAGCAGTTGGTGGTTTTGAACTACCAATCTTGCAGTAATGTCCATCACGTAGCCCGTAGTGTCACCAGGACTCCTTATCATTCGTTGTAGTATGTAGATGTACTTCCCATAGGACTTCCCTTTGGGAAATCATTGTGTACCTTAACTTTATCTGGGTCACCCTCTGCGTGTCCTTTTTTCTGTTGTACTGTCTTCGCCCTCCAACTTGCTCTCTGCTTCTCCTTTCATAATTCATCTCACTTGGTATTTTATTTCATCTCCCTCTTCTTTCCAAAACTGAAGCTCTTTGAAAACAGAGATCACACTAGTCTGATCAACACTTTGCTCCAGAGTAGGGCATGCTACCTGGCATGGTGTCTCGTTCATAGTGGATGCGCACTATGTCTTTCTTAAATGATTGCTCCATCTTTGATTCCCTTGGGTTTTTTTCTCTTAATTATCCCCAGCAGGAGTTACTAAGCATTCAAATACATTGAGAGCAAAATTCTTGGAGTGAGCCAAAAAAAGAAAGGGAAGAATGTTTTGGAAGGAAATTCAAAATACTAGAATTTAAAATAAGATATTTATGTCTTCTCAGGTGGGTGCAATAGTAAAAAAGAAAACTGTGTTAAGGTATGACACCAACTTGTTGATTAAATGACCTGAACAAATCTTTTAACCCTCTGAGTTTCAATTTACTTTTTTGAAATAAAGATGAAATGCTGCTTTCCTTACATCACAGGGCTGCAAAGATCTAATCAAGCTAGGTAAAGTTGTGTGTGTGCAACCCAAAAAGGATTAGTGAATAAGTATCAGTGAATGTTTTCTTAACTTACACTGAGCATTAGCACACATTGTAGATATGCAGCCCCCCCCATACACACACACACACACACACACACACACACACACACACACACTCTCTCTCTCTCTCTCTCTCTCTCTCTCTCTCTTTAGATTATTTAGTTTCTAGGGACATGGGGTTCATAGCTCCACCAACAACAGAGACAGAGACTGTTCCTCCTGTCAGTTGTCACACCAAGGCACTTAGACATGGTGCTGAACCATGACTGCCTGTTCGATATCTGTCTTATTTTCACTGCTCACCGGATCCTGATCCTTTTGTTGCTTCTTTATGAGCTTTTGCGCATTTTTCTACCGTGTAGCTGGCTGTTCTTTCTGACATTCTTTTGCCCTCGTTGTCTCATGATTACCTGGTAACATGGAGCTGAGGCCCTTGTTCATTCAGTCTTAGTCTTTGAAGTCTGACTTGGGAGGCAAGAGTAGACCTGCCAATTCTTTTCAGCTTTTTATTGTGAATTGAGTGAAGGTTCACAGAACAGGTCCTTAGTCTTACATTCAACAATTTATACACATTTTGTTTCCACTCATCTGTTGTGATCCCGCAATATACCATCACTTACTCCTTTATTTTCCGTGTATTTCCTGTTTCCATTCCTCCCTCTCCTAACTTTCTGAACTTTGTCATTGGTAAAATGCTGCCTTTTGATCACAGAGGTGAGTTCAGCTGCAGACCTGCAGGGTGCCTATGGGAGTCCCACTCGTCTCTCTCCACCAGTCAGCCTGGTCCGTGCTATGGTTTGGGGTTTGTTCCACATGTTTCGCCGTTCTGTCCAGGACCTTCTCATGGGATGCTTTGTAGAGCGGTTGGCAGGGGCAGGCGGACAGTAGCTCGTCCGTCTCAAGGTTGTGGAGACTGTCCCAAGATGGAGGCTCTGTACAGAAACAGTAGCTTTACGTGTGGGTATTTTTGCTTAGTAAGGGTTTTATGATTTTTGTAGGAGTACTTTTTGGTACCAGTTGTACAGTATGGAACTGATACCCTCATTCCGTCATTTTCCTCCCATTCAATTCAATTCATCACAATCAGTTTTAGAACATTTTCTTTTTTCTTGTACTCATTGTCATTGGCTCGTTGTTTTCCCCCAACCGCCCCTGCCGTGTCCCTAAGAAATTATTAGTCCATCCGCAAAAAAACATGCAAAACAAAACCCCCCAAGAATAGGAACAAAATCAGACAGAGAAAAACCTCAATAGAAAAGAAAGCAGAAAATATTTAAAAGCTGAAGCAACTTTAAAATGGGTCAAAAGGGAAATCAGATGATACGGTGTTAAATATTAGCGTAACTGCATCTGTCACAACCAACATTCCAATGTGCTTTATTGATAGCAAGACTATTCACGTCCCGGTTCAGTGGTCAGAGGGGATTCGCCAGATGCTTAATCCATTTGGGGACTCTGCAAATGGATTTTGGGATTTCACTGTCATTTACAGCCTTCTGCAAACTGGGTGTTCAGCAATGTGTTAATCATTGTGTGAATTTTTATATTTTGACCTTGACCTACTTGAAGGAACTCTAAACCACTTTGATTTCATACTTCACTAAAAAGTAACATTAGTAACGTTAGGAGGGAAGCATGTTGCCGAAGTGCACAAAAGATCCAGTCTTGTTTTTGAGTCACTGCCAGGGGTTTAATTTAAAATAGAAACAACTTTAAAATAGGAACTCTGAAACTTTTTCAAGTATCTCAGTTTTGAAGCTGTTGAAGAAAAGATGATCAGCTATTTGTTTTTTGTTTGATATTTAGCTTTTGTGTTAGGCCAGGTAGACTAGAGAAACAAATTTATAAATATGCATATTGTATAAAAAGAGCTTTATATAAAGAGTAATTGTATATTGAGAAAACATCCCAGCCTAGGCCAGATAAGGTCCATAAGTCTGATATTAGCCCATATGTTTGATACCAATCTATAAAGTCCTCTTCAGACTTGCACAACACATGCAGTGACGCCGAATGCAGCAAGATCACAGGCCAGTGGGTGGAAAGTCTTGTGGATCCAGTGGCAGTGGAAGGATCTTGGCATTGGCAGGGGTCTCCACATGGCTCCTTCAGCTCCATGGCTGTAGCGTAGCTCCATGTGTCTTGTTAACAGGAATGTCTCGCAGGGAGTGTCTGTGTAACCCCCCCTCCAGTGAGCTGTTTATCTCCGTGGCCCCTCCAACTGATGTCATCGAGCTGCGACCTGATTGACAGGCTAGATTCCATCCCTTCACTCTTAATAGTCTCAAATTGACACTAGATTCTGTAACTGCCACAGCTTTAATGTGTTATAGTCTGACAGTATTTTAAAATTCAAAGTGATCTCACGCTAGCCACGGTATTGAACAGCCTTACTATGAGGCAAAGACCATTGTAATCTTGATTATACACTTGGCCAGTTGACCACCAATAGACGCGACCTGAATTTGTTCTGGGTGCAAGTGTCTCTTACTGGTTCCATGACAGAAATTTCTTCCCTGGCTTTTTGAATGTTGATGGGGATCTTTTCCTTCTTATGCATTATTTGTATTTTTGTCTTTATACTATTGTGATTTTATCTTTACCACCTTAGGGTGATTTTGTTTTTTATTGTTTTCTGTTGGGTCTCCCAGCTGTGAAGCATTGGAGGTGTGGATACAGAATGATAATAGCTGGCTGATGCAAGGGGACATAGGGATACAGGGGTGAGGGCTGTGTGATCTCGGGAGTAAATAATGAAGGAGGGAGCACTAAAATGGATTGTGATTGTACAACTCATTTTAAAGGCGAGGTAGCCATGGGTGGGGTTTGCAGGGGGGGTGCTCTAAAATTGATGTGGTAATATATGATTTTCCTCATAATTGAAATATTGAATTATAAACGATGTAAATTGTAAAATATTGATATGTAAACTATTTGTCAATAAAACTGTTGGAAAAAACTGGAAAAAAAATAGATATGTGCAGTTATACGCATGGGATAAAATATATGAGACCCTTGCAATTTGAGATGAAAATAATCATTTTCTCTCTTCTGCATGGTCTGGATATTGGGAAAAAGACTGAAAAATTGAAAAAATAAATAAATCTAGCAAATTACTACTAACAGCAACGAAAAAAATCAAAGTGATCTGAATAACTGAACACTTTCATTGTGTTAGAGTAGTTTCCCAGCTATTTTCTAATACGTGTATATCAAAGGTCTCTGTTCTTGTTGAATTTTTAAGACTCTGGTGAAGACGTTCGAAGTGTGTGACCTTCCTGTTCGGGCTGCGAAGTTTGTTGCAAGGAAGAATTGGGTTGTGACAGGAGCGGTAAGTGATTACATGAACCTCCTTCCGTTCCGAATTGGCCACAATGGTATCACTCAGACGTCCTCAAACGACGGCCCGCCGAGGACATTTATCTGGCCCACCGGGTGTTTTTGCCCCGTTTTGTTTTTTACTTCAAAATAAGATACGTGCAGTGTGCATTGGAATTTGTTCATAGTTTTTTTTAAACTATAGTCCGGCCCTCCAACGGGTCTGAGGGACAGTGAACTGGCCCCCTGTTTAAAAAGTTTGAGGACCCCTGGTATAAATGAATTGCAGAAATTTAATTCCTAATTTTTAAAAAATTGACACAATATTTTGAAGCACGGCCTTCGTTCCTTGAGTGTATAACGTAGCTTTCGTACTATTGATGTCAGGACAGTGATGATAGTGTGAACTCTTTCATTCCTAGGATGACATGCAGATTAGAGTGTTCAATTACAATACTCTGGAGAGAGTTCACATGTTTGAAGCACACTCCGACTACATTCGCTGCATCGCTGTTCACCCAACCCAGCCTTTCATTCTAACCAGCAGCGGTAAGAGCTGAGCCCTTCTTGATGTGCATCGCTCTGTGGGTAATTCAGTTTCATTTGGGGCTACATGCTACCATTTTACAGCCATTAAAAGCTGTTCTGATTCCAGGCAGCCTCTAAACTACTTAAATCCATTGGCATGCAGTGTAGGCACTGCCTTCCTCTGTGTTTTAATGAAATATCATCTGGTACCTGGGACTTGTATAGCAATTGCTGAGATTCCAGTAGAGAAGGCCTTGAGGCCTAGATGCTTAATCATCTGGACACAAAGCTCATTTGCATGCTGCTGAGCGAGCGTTGGCCTGGTCAGTTTTGTCTTTAGATTCAACGAGTTTGCTCCTTGCTAGTGGGTAGAAATCGGGAGCCCGTTAGAAGGCCAATTAAGACAAGTGGTACTGAGTCCATAAAAGGCCTTTCCAGCACCTTCAGATTTGAGATTGAGAAGGGACTAAGGTGTGTGGTGACCGCCTGGCTGCTGACACGTACGTGATTGTCCTGCAGTCGCTAGCATCATCGCGCAGTCACTGCACTCTCACCCCACCTGGCCAGGCCTTTTGTCATGCTTTAGTCTCAGAGTTAAGTGTTTCTTACAGTTTGCTGCTAGCGTGCCATTTAGTTTATCTTCGCTTGTCTCCAGAGAGTTACATTCCTTTTTTAAGATAAATAAGGACTTGGAAAAAATCTATTCAGTTCTCATTCATTTCTGTGAGTCTCAGGATGTATAATTTAATATTGGTAGGTTCCTGCCTTAAAAGACACAAGAACTTAGGGTATCAGTTCTGAAAGGAAAGGAACAGACATTGCAACTAACTCGAGCCTATCTCTTGGCCTAGATGACATGCTCATTAAGCTGTGGGACTGGGATAAAAAATGGTCGTGTTCACAAGTGTTCGAAGGGCACACCCATTACGTCATGCAGATTGTGATCAACCCCAAAGACAACAATCAGTTCGCCAGTGCTTCCCTGGACAGGACCATCAAGGTAAGACCGTGGTCCACTGTTTGTGACAGTGATGATTACAGTGGAGGGAAGCGGTCAGTGCCTTACTACTGGCTGCCCAGAAAGTTATTCCTGTCACCAGTGAATTTTGAAATAGAAAGAGATCTTCTCACTTTAATTCAAAGGGTCATATTCTACTTCAAAAAAAAACTGTGTGGCAATTGTAGCCCATAATGAAAGTAATTTTCCACGTGAATATGCTGTCAGATATTTTAAGCCTCTGGAAACCCAGAATAAAAAAATAGACTTGTTGCCTATAAATGTAATGCTGTTGAGTCGATTCCAACTCATAGTGACCCTCTAGGAGAGTAGATCTGCCCTGTGGGTTTCTGAGACTAACTCTTACCAGGAGTAGAAAGCAGTTGGTGGTTTCGAACTACTGACCTGCGTAATCACCAGGGCTCCCTCCCGTTTGTTGTATAGAGTTGATGTTAGTTGAGACCGACTCAACAGCACCTAACAGCAAAGTCACACGTGGCATTGACTTGGTGTGCAGACATGCACGCATGTGTCAGGAGAGACCGGGCCCAGACTGACTCGCAGGTGCTCTGCTCTCTGAAGGTGTGGCAGCTGGGCTCTTCGTCGCCAAACTTCACTCTGGAAGGACATGAGAAAGGCGTGAATTGCATTGATTACTATAGCGGTGGCGACAAACCCTACCTCATTTCAGGGGCAGATGACCGGCTTGTTAAAATATGGGACTACCAGGTACAGCTTTTCTATGACCTCGCTTGCCACATGTCAGGTATGGTTGCCACCATGGCTCACGGGAGAGTTCCGCTTCGGCGTGCTGATCTCCAGGCAGCAGCATATCCGAAGGCCGCGGTATGTCCATCTAAACGGCAGTTCCTCGCTTTTCACGCTGATTAAAATAAATGGAATCACGATTTTAAATTGAATGCCAGGGTATGATTTTTCACTTAAGAGTCATTTAAATCAATTCTGACTTCCAATATTCTCATTGGCAAAACATTTATATTTGGTACCAGCAAATCAGTGGTTAACCTTGTGACATAGCCAGGGTACATGTCATTTTGCCGCCTAAAACTTTTATAAACCTAGTTACCAACTAGTTACTGTGCTATTTTATGGCTTAAGGTTTTCTTTTGTTTTTGCCTCTCAGATGGGAATATTTCCTCAAGCAGTTAATTAAATGAAGTGTACAAAAACAGTTTTAGTTTATAGTTTATTAAAATTTGTGCTTAAATCCAGAACACAAATATTAAAGGCTAAAGGAATACTGTTCTACATAGACCACAGAGAGTAGGTGCTGATTTTGAGGGGAAATTCATTGTCCTAGGAATACAGGGAATAGTACTTGTATGAAAACCAAAATCTTCCAGTATGTTTTTTTTTCTCTGCATGTGATTGTTACATTTGAATTTGCTTGTATGCTGCCTGGATAGTTAGGGAAAATGTTCACAGGCATAGCAAGAACACTTTTTTTTCTGTGCTTCCATATGGTGTCATTTATAGTGTGCCTGTGCACTGGGACGATTAAGGATGGCTTGCCTATGTTTCTCTAAGAAAAGATGTTTTCTGCACACAGAATAAAACATGCGTGCAGACCCTCGAGGGCCATGCCCAAAATGTGTCTTGTGCCAGTTTTCATCCTGAGTTGCCAATCATCATCACAGGTTCAGAAGATGGTAAGTGAGAATCCCCCCACCACTCTTTTGCTTGTAAATATTAAATGGATTTTAAAGCCAGGAAGTGCCCTTGCCTTGTAGCTGGAGGCTTCTGAGAATTGTGTTAGACTTCAGCTATCGAATCAGTTAAAGAGGCATCACCATCCAACTGTGCTTCCATCCGTCACCTAAATTGGAGGACACCAGCTATGGTAGAGAAGAAGTAAGAAGGAATGTGCTTTGGCAGCAGATTCCACCCCTGCTACTCTGTGGAGGTGGATCTAGCAGATTATGAAACAACTAATATCCATTCATAGGCATGGAGGCGGGGCTCCCATGAGAAGAGACCTGGTGCCCGCTGGGCCTTCAGCCCCGATCCTGTTAGCAGCTCACACATAAAGTCACATTTCTTAGGTTCTGTTTCTCATACTTTCCCCTAGGTTTCTTTATGTTGCTTTATAAATCACTTATCATTGACATAATTAAAAAAAATTGGTCCACAAGCTGCCAGGAAGTATTTCCTATTTGAAGAAAGACTTGCCCGCAGCTGTTTCCCCTGACAGTTCCCTGGACCTTCAAACAAAAAGGGAACATTCTCGTTGTTCTTTTTAGGGACCGTGCGTATTTGGCATTCAAGCACCTACCGTCTTGAGAGCACACTCAACTACGGAATGGAAAGAGTATGGTGTGTGGCCAGTCTGAGAGGGTCGAACAATGTCGCTTTGGGCTACGATGAAGGGAGCATCATTGTGAAGGTAAGGTCTAGAGTTCCCCTGCCGAGCTAAGTAGGTGGACCGAGGGGAAGCAGTTTTCCTGCAGCAGTATCGTTGTTTCTGAGACAGCGGTTTTGTTAAACGGGCACTTCTTCCTTTAACACTCGAGCGCCAGTGCTGCAGATTTAAAATGGACAAGGAAATAGAATCTCTCGGTGAACTGGAACAAGAGAGTGTCTGTTTTGTTGAGGTTTTCTCTGCTTTCCTTTTCATTGCTAAGAGCCATTGTCATTCTTCCAGCTTGGCCGGGAAGAACCTGCCATGTCCATGGATGCCAATGGGAAGATCATTTGGGCCAAGCATTCAGAAGTCCAGCAGGCCAACCTGAAAGCAATGGGGGATGCTGAAATTAAGGATGGGGAAAGATTGCCGCTGGCAGTGAAGGATATGGGTAGTTGTGAGATATACCCTCAGACTATTCAGCACAACCCTAACGGACGGTAAGTGATCATAGTGGTCTCTCTCTGAGTGCCTGTGGATGTGAGAGCAGAGGGTCCTCTCCAGGGCATGTGCCACCACTGTCCTGTGGGAGCCACCCAAGAAGCCTTCACACAGCTGCTACAGGCAGCCACGCCAGCTGATGGAGCCGGCAGGTCCCATCTGCCCTCTGGCCTTTCCTGTGCCACCCAGTTCTGAACAGTTACGTCATCTCATGATTACTCCAGTTCCCAGGGTTTGTGTGCCCCTTTGAGTGCGGACAAGCACCGTGTCTTACCCTAAGACTCAGTAGGTGCCACTTACATCCTGATGGACTGGTTGCTCTTCAGGTACCAGTTGTCTCTTGAAAAAAGCCTGGCTAGTAACTCTGCTGCTTATTTGGAATTTAAACTTTCAATTCTGTGTCATCTCTTAAGGCTTATTAATCACTGAACTAGCTGCTTTGGACTCACTCATTGCCATCGAGGCGATGCCCTGTGAGTGTCTGAGACTGTACTGTTTTCAGGAGTAGAAAGCCCTCTCAGCCTGCTGGTGGTTTTGGACTGCTGACCTTGTGCATCACAGCCCAGCTTGTAAACATTATGCCACCAAGGCTCTAGCGCGGGGAGTTTAAACTGGGTAGCTACAGAGATTCTTTTACAGGTCAGAGCCTAACACTACCCTAATTGCTTAAAAAGACTGATACCTAGTCCAAGAGTTGGTACCCATAATCATTCTGATGGAGTTGCTTTATGAGGATTAGGAATACATCGTGTAGTCCTCCTTAAATCAAGGCCTTTCTTTGCCGTGAATGTTACCTCAGCAGTCCTTTGGGAACAGCCATTCAGTATTCTAAATGGCAGTTGAGCTGGTTGATGTGTTTTGAGAAATTTTTACTTGTGTGTACATGATATTATTTAAATATGATGCTTTAAGTATTTAACTGTTAATATATCCTGCTTATTTTGATAAATTTTAAAACTAATAAAACTTTTACTTCCTTGAATGACCAGCTTTAAAATGAAGGTTGTCTTACATAGCAAGATAGTGCCTTCCACTCAGGTAGATGGAATGAACAGACTGGTAGCCCAGCTGATGCTCAACCAATCCCAGTTGAGAGATTGGAGTACACGTCCCACCTCATCCGCAATCTGCAGCCTCCCCAGTCTTGACATGTTCCTAAGAGAAGACCATTGCAATAGCAGTAACCCCATCTCCGTAGCTTGCTTTGGGTTTGATTGGCAGAAATATTTTTCAAGCTCTGCTTTCAGAGACATGTATAGTGTAAAAAGTCTTCGATTTGGTTAAATTGTAACCCTCAACGGCAACAGCATTGGTTACCAGATCAGGGGAAGCTTTGGTTCTTGGCTTCTGCATGTCTGTAGCTCCCTGTACTCCCGTCTGACTCATTGCTAGGTTTGTTGTGGTGTGCGGCGATGGCGAGTACATCATCTACACAGCAATGGCCCTGAGAAACAAGAGCTTCGGATCTGCCCAGGAGTTTGCTTGGGCCCACGATTCTTCAGAGTAAGTTTCCCTCGGTGATTCCCAGCTCGCCCTGACTGCCACCAGGTGATCTGTGTTCAAGTGCCCTAATGGGGATCCGCCTGGCTCAGCCGGGGCTTCAGGGCTCCATGTAAAGACTGCCCTCTCTGGGCCGCCTGTGGGAAGGGTGGAGTTGGGGCAGCGATCTGCCCCCTGGCCGTCTTTGTCCTCTCGGTATTTAGTATGAATCTGGCAGACCAGAGCTGACCTCATAATCCCACTAAACCAAGACCCGCCACCCACGCGGCCTGGTGATTATGGGCTTATAAGGAAGAGCAGTCCTCAAACGCGGTCCTTAGCAGGCCCTCCCGGTGACTTTATTTCCCTCATGCTGGTACCTGAAGATGTGGCTGCCCCTGTGGAAGCTGGTGGGAGACGTGCTGTGCCCAGTCAGACCGCACGGAATCTTTGTTCAAGCTCACTTCTCTGTTTGGTGATGCCTACCCCACACCCCCCACATCCACACAAACACCTATTTCTCAAAAAAATAAATTCCTGTCTGAATTATAATGTTCATAAAATATTTTCTCTGAAAAGAAAATCATTTACTGAATTATTATATTAGAAAGTCACTGCTCTGGTTCCATTGAGTCCTGCGTGAGCAAGGACTAAACACCAGTCCTGGTGTTCTTGGGCCATGCAACTGAACGGCCCCAAACTGCACGTCACCTTCCCTGCTGGTTTGCTTTTCCCAGCCACTGCACTTGCCCTGCCCCCAGGAGGGCAGCTTCAGCCCTCGTATTGCACTGTAAAACGAACACATCTGTTTGTTACATTTTAAGCAGTAAGATTTACTGAGAGATCAGGAGTGATTTTGATGTTTTCATCAGTATCCTACGTACACTCATACATACACAATTTTATATACTTGTTGATCTGAAGCAACATTCCAGCTCATGAATTGCTTGCCCTCTAAACTGAGCTATGCATCATTATCAGCGGGGGGCTACCCCTCTAAACTGAGTAGGGGTTATGCCTCAGAATCAACTGGGGGTAGCCAATTCTAATTTTTTGTTCCACTGTCTGCATTACCACATGAGATTGCAGGTATTTCCAGGTTCTAAACCATTATAGAAGCTCAAGCAATCTGCAATAGTGTGAAATCGGATCACTTTTCTTCCAACTCCAAGCTCACTTGTATCTCCTGGGAAAAGAACATACTAGGGAATCTGCTAATCTTCAATTTTATAGTTTTGTCAAAATACTTTTAAGATATTTCTGACATTTGGTGGAAGTATGGTTTCGTTTGTAATGTCCTTTGTTTGCCTTCCTCTTCTCCCGCAGATATGCAATAAGAGAGAGCAACAGTGTTGTAAAAATATTTAAGAACTTTAAAGAAAAGAAATCATTTAAACCAGATTTTGGAGCAGAAAGTGAGTATGTTTATGCACAGTGCAGATGTCAGCGCTTTGTTGAGCTCAGAAACACCTGAACACCCCTTTCTGTCCTTTTAGGTATCTATGGAGGCTTCCTACTGGGGGTCCGGTCTGTAAATGGCTTAGCCTTCTACGACTGGGACAACACAGAGCTCATACGCAGAATTGAAATTCAGCCCAAACACGTGCGTTTTCCCTCCTTTGTTCTTTTCAAACATGTGGCTTTGTGGGTCCCTATGGCCAAGGAATGTTCTGTGCCCTGCTGTCCCTGTTACATTGTGTCAGACACGTTGCCACCTACTCGGGGAAGCTGGAAAAAGAGCACTGTACTGTGGTATTTGAACATGACAGACACTGAAGTGTTTCTGAAGCATGCAGTTATACAAAGGCCAGGTGCTCTTCATGTCTTAGATAATCTTTGACAAAGAAAATAATCAGGGACTCGACATGGTCAGGCCTAGGAAGCTCCCACACTGTTCAGAAAGTCTTTTCATACGCTTCCTGAGGCTGGCTGTTTAAACGGGAGGAGAATGTTTCCAGTGATGGAAAGCTCCTCTCATAGCTGCCTGCTGCTTTGTCTGACAGCTTCATTTCCAGGAGATTCTCGTTGGAGACAAACCAGCCCCTGCAGAGCTCACACCCCTTGGTCCTGCATCTTCCTTCGAGTGCAGGCATTCTCTGCGGGCGAGATGCGCTGGGCAGGGGGCTCACATTGGTTCTTGAGTGGAGGTTGAAAAACATTTACCCTTCTTATGTGTAAAGTACAGATGTATATGTGTCTTGTGTGTACAGACGTTGTATATATAGACACACACATAGATGCACATGATACAGAGTGGTGGTATTTACGTTTCCTAGGGACGAGGTACAGCTGGGGAGACGATGTGTAGGCTCCTTTGGGAGGTGATAATGAAAAGGAATTGGGAAAGAGTATTCTTCAGTAACTGGAAGTGACACCTGTTCCACTGACCGACAGCTTATCCAGGCTGCCTGCGTCGTCGTCCCCCCCCCACCCCCCCGCAGTCTTCACATCCCCAGGCCAAATGCAAGTGCCTGCGGCGCCTAGATGCACATAGTAGCCACTACCTGGAGCTGTTAAGCACATACCAATGATCTTATTCCAAGAAGTCAGCTCTTGTAAGAAAAACATATAACCCCATGTTGCCACCCAGAAATCTCCAATCCCTTGCCTGTGTTCTTGTTGACTGTGCTGCAGATTTTCTGGTCTGATTCCGGGGAGCTGGTGTGTATTGCCACCGAGGAATCCTTTTTCATCCTGAAGTATCTGTCGGAAAAAGTCCTAGCCGCACAGGAGACGCACGAAGGGGTCACTGAAGACGGCATTGAAGATGCCTTTGAGGTAACGGCGGCGGCAGCAGTGCAGTTTGGCTTTGTTTTCACATGATTCATAATCTTAGAACAGAACTCCACAGATTGCAACGTTTGATTATGAATTCAGTCCGGGAAGCTAAGCCTTTAAGGAGAACTTTTGGTGAAAAGGGAACATTAACATCTTAACTCAAAGATCAGACTTTAAAAGCATATATGCTTAAAAGAACTTTTTGCTTTCACTTTAGGAGATCTCTGTTCAGATACTGAGATCTGGTAGTCCAAGATTTTCCATCGAGTCCCCTCCATTGTGGTGATGGCCTGCATGCATTTTTGAAATTGTGTTACTAAAGGTTCACGGGTATAAGGGGCCTCAACTGTGCCCCAGCTGTGAGATTTCACATTATAAATGCTTGTCTGGAAATTTGTTCTTACATGAAGAAGAACATTTTTTTTTCTTGAAGTAGAATTTTACTTTCCCTACCTTCCCTTCCTATCTTGTTTATATTCAGCTTTAGTTTCTGGCTGATTCACTGGTATGGATTTTTATTTATCTTGTTTTATTTTTGCAGGTTCTTGGTGAGATTCAAGAAATTGTGAAAACGGGGCTGTGGGTCGGCGACTGCTTCATTTACACCAGTTCTGTCAACAGACTAAATTACTACGTGGGAGGGGAGATTGTCACTATTGCTCACTTGGACAGGTAGCTGAGTCATCTTGCTTTCCTCTCCAGTCTCATGAATTTAAAAGCATACTGTTCAAACCAGCCCTTGCTGGCTTGCAGCACGAGGACACACAACCACACTCATGACCAACTGAGTCAATTCTGACTCACGATGAGCCTGGAGGACAGAGCAAACTGCCTCTGGGGGTTTCCGAAACTGTAGCTCTGCAGGAGTAGAAAGCCTCGTGTTTCTCTTAAGGAGCAGCTGGTTGGTTTGAGCTGCTGACCTTGCCATTATCAACCCAACGTATAACCCACCACGCCACCAGGGCTCCTTATAACAAGAGTAGAGTAGAGCCTGATTTTTCCATGTTGAAAATTTTAGTAGATGGACTATTATTAGTAAAATTAAATCAACCAAATGGGAAGTTTGATCAATAGGCGCAGAGATACCTATCATTCAGTATTCAGCGGGAGGGTGTATGTGCTTGTTCTCAAGATTTGGGCTCAGTTCTGAATTGGTTTCTGTTTTTATTGTAGGACCATGTATCTCCTGGGCTATATTCCAAAAGACAATCGGCTCTATCTGGGGGATAAAGAACTGAACATTGTCAGCTACTCCCTGCTGGTTTCTGTGCTGGAGTACCAGACGGCCGTCATGCGGAGGGACTTCAGCATGGCTGATAAGGTCCTCCCTACCATTCCTAAAGAACAGAGGACCAGGGTTGCGCACTTTTTGGAAAAGCAAGTAAGAGAAGTTTTTCTTCACTTTTAAAACTAATAATAATGTAAAACAATATTAGTATGGGTTTGGAAAGCTTTCTGTAATTGCCAGTCCTTTGCTTGTGCAGTGGAAGTCCTCTAAGTTTCCTTTAGGTGTATTGGTCTGGATGGACCAGAGAAACAAGTCTGTGAGACTCATGTATTCATTAAGGAAACATCCCAGTCCAGATCAAGTCCATAAGTCTGATATTACCTCATATGTCAATACCAGTCCATAAATTCCTCTTTAGACTCACACAGCCATGCGATACCGTCAAAGGCAAAAAGATCACAGGCCAGTGGGTGGGAAGTCTTGTGGATCCAGTGGCGTGGAAGCATCTCAGCGCTGGCAGGGGTCTCCATGTGCTCCTTCAGGTCCAGGGCTCTAGCGTAACTCCATTTGTCTTGTCGCAGGAATGTCTCACAGGGAGTGTGTGTGTCCCTCCTTCAGCGAGCTCTTTATCTCCTTAGTGCCTCCTAATGAGGTCATCAAGCTGGGACCTGATTGACAGGCTAAACTCCACCCCTTCACTCTGAATCCTCGCAAATTGACTACAGATTATATAACTACCTCATTAGGGTTCTTCCCAAGGGGGTGTTTATACCTGCCCACCCGTTTTACAGGTGCCAGATGTTGTCGCTGCTGTCTCCTTTCCCTTTCTGTGTGTCCTTGGGAATTTATGCCTTTAAACACCAAAAAAATCCCCTTTGGTGTCATTTCAGGGGACTTGCAGGGAGGGAAAGTAAATGTGTGTTAAGTTCACCGCATCTCATCCTGTTTCTGAAGCATTTCATGAATCTTCCATCCTCCATTCTTGGATTGCATAACTCAAACTCTCTGCCATCATGCTGATTCCAGCTCACAGTAACCCTGTAGGACAGAATAGATCTGGTCCTGGGAATTTCCTAACTGTAACTCTTTACAGGAGCAGAAAGCTTCCTTTCTCCCAAGAAGTAGCTGGTGGTTTCAAACTGCCAACCTTATGATTAATAGCCTAAAGGATAACCTATGCCACAAGGGCTCCTTATATTTTGATCCAAACCAAACTTACCAACTAGTCAGTGCCAACTCTTAGTGACCCTACAGGTGCCCCTGGGATGGTCCCAAGACTGGACCTCTTTTACAGGAGCAGAGCAGTCATCTTTCACAGCTATGTCAGTGCTAGTAAAGAAAGTGCTCAACTGAGTCCTCGTGCTGCTTCATGCGGGGCTCCTGGATGAGTGGGAGGCGGACAGCTTGCTTCAGCTGGGAAGTCCAATTTTAAATGCAGACAGAGCTAGGGCTGAAGCCAGGCAGAACTTGCACCACACTGTAAACATAAATATGTATAAATGTCTCTTAAATCTGTTTAGGGCTTCAAGCAGCAAGCTCTTACCGTGTCCACGGACCCTGAACATCGCTTTGAGCTTGCTCTTCAGCTTGGAGAGTTAAAAATTGCCTATCAGTTGGCAGTGGAAGCAGAGGTGCGTATTCATTCATGATTTTCCCTAAGTGGCGCAAAGGTTGCTAGGCACTTTTGTGTATTTGGTTAAGTTTTCTGAAATGCAGTTAGTGACACATTTGGTGAGGTTATTGCCTTTTTCACACATGAATGCGAATCTTTGCTTCAATGAATTCTGTTGAGATGGCCTGAGCACTCATTTGTTTAAGGAAACTGTTCTCTGCTCCTGAGACCTCCCTTGGCCTAGAAGGAAAGCTGAGACTAGTACCACAAGGCAGTGTGGGAGCTGATGCGCTGAGACTGGATGCAGCAGAAATCTGAGAACATCCAAACTTATCACAGCAGGTTTTCACCAAGGAGTCCAACGCCATTTTTATCATCCTGTGTCTTGAGGGATTTTAATTATGGCTCCAGTCTCATGTTACTGCTAAGTTCATTTCAACTGGACAAAATTAATTTTAGGTGTATTAAAATACAGTGTATGTAGCATTTTAGTTGATTTCTGAGAGGCTACCCGTGACAGGTGATATTAAATATTTAGGAACATGAACAAGTTTCTACACTTTTCAAAGAGTAGTATTAAGTTGCTTATTGAAATAATTACTAAGACCTCAATTTAGATGGTTATACTTCAATTCACTCTACAAAGTAAAAATCCATTGGGTTGATGATTATACATCATTAAAAATTATTTTGTGTTGGAATTTATTTTATGTGAATATAGTAATGCTAAGGTTGACAGAATTAGGTGGCAATATCAGTATTTTCAAATATTCTGAACTTGGAAACTGTCTTTACAGTCAGAACAGAAGTGGAAGCAGCTGGCTGAGCTTGCCATCAGTAAGTGTCAGTTTGGCCTCGCCCAGGAGTGTCTGCACCACGCCCAGGACTACGGGGGCCTGTTGCTCTTGGCCACTGCCTCTGGGAATGCTGGCATGGTGAACAAGCTGGCAGAGGGCGCAGAGAGAGACGGCAAGAACAATGTGGCATTCATGAGCTACTTCCTACAGGGCAAGTACGTATTCATCCAGAGTCTACAAGGTATTTGTAAAGTATTTAAAAGCAATCCCAGGTTGAGAATGGATTTTGAAGAAGAATCAACCCTGGAGAGGAGGAGGAAGGGGGGTGGGGGTTGTCTGTCATTGACTTAGCCATGTCTAAAGTCACATTTCTTAAATATGTTAAGTGCCACCATTAGTGTTTATTCTTGGTCACACAGTTCTTATTGTTAATCTGTAGGCTTGATGCTTGCCTAGAACTCTTGATCAGAACCGGACGACTGCCAGAAGCTGCCTTCCTGGCCCGAACTTACCTCCCCAGTCAGGTTTCAAGGTACAGCTTTTCACTTTAGGGAGCAGAGTTTCCTTTAAGAACAGAGCACACCTACTTCACCTCTCCTTGGTTTCATACATGCAGGGTAGTGCAACTCTGGAGAGAGGGTCTCTCAAAAGTCAATCAGAAAGCTGCAGAATCCCTTGCTGATCCAACAGAGTACGAGAACCTCTTCCCTGGACTGAAAGAAGCCTTTGTGGTTGAAAAATGGGTGAAAGAAACGCACTCTGATCTGTGGCCCGCCAAGAAGTACCCACTAGTCACGGTGAGAGGCCAGGCCAGGCTTCAGTCAGCCAAGAGTGCTTTCTGCCCTCTGGGTTTGAACTGAATGAAAAGAATTCTTGTTGGGCTAAGAGTCACCATCAGGGCAAATTTACAGATTAACTGTGGTTTACAAATATTTGACAGCCTAATGAAGAAAGAAATGTTATGGAAGAGGCCAAAGGGTTTCAGCCCTCAAAACCTGCAGCCCCACAGGTCAGTAGAATACTGCATGTGAACTTCACGCTGTCACTGATGTATGGATTTTTAGTCCCACTTCCAAACCCTGATCTTGCATCCACTGGGTGGGACATTTCCAATTGCTGAACAAAATTCCCATGGCTCCATCTGTGTCCACTTGGACTTTCAGGAAGTTGATGGGAAGCCTGCCTCTCCTACTCCAGTGATAGTGGCCTCCCACCCTCCCAACAAAGAAGAACAGGTAGGTCGCACACCAGACCCAAACCTCCTGTAGGACGGCACTCGGCCGCTCCCCGCTTCCTCATGGCAGGGCACCCACCTCCAGCCTAGCTCGGCCACAGCTCCAGAGCAGGGGGAACACGTCAGTTCTCATTCTGGATTTCCAGACTGGTAATAGAGGTAATACTTAAATACAGCACTCCATTGTCCTCTTTTCCTTGCAGAGTTTATTTGAACTGGAAGTAGATTCGGATAATTTGGACTTGGAAGATCTTGACACAACTGATATCAACCTGGATGAAGAGATTTTGTGTGATTGAACGTAGTGTTCCCCACACCTGACGAACAATGTATTACCACCTTGATCTTGACCTGGCCACAGTGCATTGGACTATGACCTATGACAAATGCCTCAGATTTTCGCACGTAGCAGCTGTGGAGCGCTGGGCGCGGAGTGCCCTCCTCGTGTACCGGGGTTCCTCGCGCAGCTTCTGAATCCCCACATTTCCCTGCTTAACTAAAGCAGACGTGGGCTCTGATTTTTTTCATACTCTCATGCCATCTTGTCTCATAAAATCTTTTGAATTAATGAAGGTGCTCTGCTTCTTTTCTGAATGATGAAAATAGGTTTTGGTTTTAATATGAAACACACTGATTTCGGCTACTGAGTCAGAGAGACACCTCACTGCAGCCAGGATCAGCCGAGACTCTTTCCTTTGTACCATCATCACGTCCATCTGTCT
Source organism: Echinops telfairi (assembly GCF_000313985.2). Classification (NCBI taxonomy): domain Eukaryota; kingdom Metazoa; phylum Chordata; class Mammalia; order Afrosoricida; family Tenrecidae; genus Echinops; species Echinops telfairi. The sequence goes on from NW_022103913.1 coordinate 7,754,015, forward strand.
GTCTGAGGACTGACACCCATGCTGCCGTTCTCCAAGCCTCAGCCTCTGCAGCATGGCTGCCGTGGGTTCCAACAGCAGGCCCCGCGTTAGCCCAAAGCTCCCCACTCCTGGAACCAGTACGGACGGCCAGCTGCCGCCGCGCCATCCACACCCCTTACTGGCCGGATTGGCAGCACAGTTATCGAACAGGAGAAATCCACACCTAGGCCCACGGTGTATTTTCCAGTCTGTGAAAGGGGTAAAGTAACCCATTCTCTTTGTATTTCTTTAGGAGATCTATCCAGAATTTAGAATTAAACTGTACACATCAGTACCTTTTCTTATGGACATTTATAAGCATTTGGTTCAAGATTAACAAAGAGAAATCTTAATAGGAATTAATAAAATTTTCTTTTAAAATGTTTTTATGAAGCTGTGGAATGGCTAACGAATGCATCTTGATAAGCCTGCAGTGTTAATTCTAAATATGCTCCATTCTGTGCTTCTGTTTTTGCAAAAACCTGTAAAATTAAAAAAAAAAAAAGAAAGAAAGAAAAATCATTAAAGCAACAGAATGTAGACTACTTGTATAGTTTTCAACCTTGAGACATTTCTGTAATTTTAGCAAAGAAAAGTTTGTTTTTAAATCTTAAAACTTATTACAGTATTTAATTTTTCCTATTAAGAAGTATATGAGACAGAGGAAAAGAGGACCCAACTCAGCTCGAAGCATGCCAATTCAGTCTCTGTAGGGCAGATTAGAACTGCCCGTTAAGTTTCTGAGACCGCATGCCTTTATGGAAGCAAAAAGCCTCAAAACTCGCTGCCATTGGGCAAATTCTGACTCATCCCAACCCCATAGGACAAGAGAACTGTCCCTTTGGGTTTCTGAGGCTGTAAGCATGGAAGCAAAAAGCCTCAAAACTCGCTGCCATTGGGCAAATTCTGACTCATTCCAACCCCATAGGACAAGAGAACTGTCCCTTTGGGTTTCTGAGGCTGTAAGCATGGGAGCCAAAAGCCGCCTTGGAGCTGCTGATCTTGCCTAACCAATGCCAACAGTGCCCATTTCTGCATTCTCCCCAACTCAAATTACTGCCAGTCAGTACAGAGAAAAGACCCTTTACCTTAACTAAGTTTATTCCCTCAGCAGCCTGCTCTTTGGCCTCTTGAGCTGACTGGCCACCTGGATGGACCATGTGATACAGCTGGACCAGGCTGGCAGCGTCATCAACCCTGTGGAGAAAGGCTATTTAGTAATAGCGGTTTTCTTCACATGCAGCAGTCTTAGCACAACCTATTACTTCCCTAATAAGCCCCTTAACTGGGAGTATTGCTGTGAGTTCTGTGTAGCCACTGCAGAGAATTGTGGAACCAGCATAGGGGGAGAGTGGTGGGGAACAAGGGCTGGTGTGAGGAAGGAACATGGAGACAGGGCTGGCTGTTGCCAAGAAGGCCCCCAAGGTGGTGAGAGACTTCCCCGTGCGGGCCACTGATCGCAATTCTCTGGAAGCCTAAAGAAGCAGTCTTTCAAGGGCTCTAGCCCCGGGAAGGCAACCCAAAGGCCAAGGTGAGAAAAGTAGGCTCTGCAGCTGGAGAGGAGCACAGAATGTGCCAGCTTCAGTTTCCGCCAGAAAACGCACCGCTTTCCCTGAGAAGGAGCCTGCTGATTTGCTGGCACTAATCCAAGAATGGCTCTTCCTTACTAGGGTCATACTTACAAATCTCTCTGGATCTGGTCAACCAGCAGGCCATCAATCTTTTTTTTATTGACAAAATACCAAGCCATCCCGCCAAAGTGCCTTGTTGAACGTAAAAGGTCATATTTTCCATGTTTATCTATATCTTCGTAGGTTTGATGATGAACCTATCCACACAAAATGCAACGGTTCGGAAATGAGAATAAAAAAGTGGGCATCATGCTTCAATACAGACATACTATCAGAGAGCTGCCCTAGAAAGTACCCATATAATTGGGTCTGCTCCTGGCTGCCTCCACTATCATTAGTCAACAGCGCCCAATCACAGCACAAGACACCTGCAGTGGGAAGGAGGGCCCTATCAAGAAAGAAGAGTCTATGGAAAGGATGGCCAGTCTGCTCTTCCCCCGTGGAAAGGGAGAGTGGCCTGAAGCAAGTCAGGCCAAACACTTATTAATGGTTACTTTCAGCCACCGAGCACTGTTACTAAGCACCTGTCATACACATAACGGCCCCCTGCCATTGAGTCGGTTCACAGCTCAGGTAGCGCTGTCATCAAGCATTAGACTTCTAACCCCAAGGATGGCCGCTGAAACTGGGAGAAAGATGAGACTGACTGTGCCCAACAAGACTTAGAGCCCCAGAAACCTATGCAGGGTCACTGAGAATCAACTCGATGGCCATGGGCTTAGACTGGCTTGGTTAGAAGACAGAATAGAATTAGAGCATGGGGCTCTAGTATTGCAGACTTTAAGAAACCAGACTGCCATATCTTTCTCCCCCTAAGCAGCTGGTGGGTTTGAACTGCCAACCTTGAACCAGTGCACCACCAGGGTTCCTTTCATACATAGACGACTGGAAACAAGGATTACTGACCACTCCTTCCCTCCATTCCAACCAACCAACCAACCAACCAACCATCCCATTCCATCTCAGTAACTGATAAACCAAACCCAAAAGCCCACTGCCATCAAGTTAATTCCGACTAACAGAACAGAACTGCCACCTTGGGTTTCCAAAACTAAAGCTTTATGGGAGCAGACAGCCTCACCTTTCTCCCACAGCGGCTGGTGGATATGAACGGCTGATTTTTGGTTAGCAGTTGAGCACTTAACCCCTGTCCTTCACTTCTCCTTCCAGGTGTTCTTCCTAAAGAAGGACTGCTCAGGGCACTCCTCTGTTACAAAGCTTTCCGAGGTCTGAGGAGGGAAGCCCAGGTTTCTCAGCCCATCGGAAGTCACCTGTGACATGGCCCAATCCACTCTTCCAGCTTCATTCATCTGCACCCGCCTGTGTACACTGCATAGACTAGCCAACAGGACCACTGGCCATTTCTCAAGCATACTGCTACTTCCTGCCTGCTGCACGCACTCACTGGTCTTTCTGTTTGAAAACCTCTCCTCACCCAGCTCCACCTGCCATGATGTTCTCTGCCCTTCGAGAACCCTCTCAGGGCCCCTACAAAGACTGTCGCCCTAAGAGCACTCTGGAACCCCCCCCCCCTTCTTAGCACTTTACCATTCCCGGCCCACAGTGACAATCACCTCAACGCCCTCCCCCCAAGCATTTCCGACGGCAAGCTTTCAAACGGCACAGCACGTCCCACTCCTCTCCATCGCAACCCTACCCTACCCAACCGAGCACG
>NW_022103913.1:7757438-7768577 GCF_000313985.2 Echinops telfairi
GATATACTCCGCCGAGTCTGGCTCAAACTGGGCAACGCAGAGGTTGAGGACATCAGCATGCCGGTCGTGTGTGTACATGGTCTGAAACCAGACAGCAGGGCTGCAATTACAGGAGAACAGCAAAGTGCACACACCACCGCGAGTCCCACAGATCACCCGCCAACACAGGTTCGGTGGGGAACCCAGTCTCTGTACCTGGAGATTTTCGTCCTTGAAAATTATTGGTGTCAAAATTCTACGACCTTCTTTTGGGAAATAAATTTGGATCATCCGGTCCCGCTCTTCCCAAGAGGCTTTGCGTAGTGTGCCACTCGGTTCTCTGACGACAATAAAACGCTCCTGGAACAGGAAACATAATCAACAATACAAAATACAACTGGGAAATGGACCGACCGCAATTATGTGTCAATGATTTCAATGGTGATTCTGAACCCCAAAGACTGGGCAAGGTGTGATACTTCTGACACTAATCACTGCTGCATGTGTAACTGTCAGAAGTTCAGAGTGATAAGCATTTATTACGTACCAACTGGTCATAGAGTGGTTATGCGTGGAGCTGCTAAAAAGGTAAGCAGTTCGAAACTACCAGCTGCTCTGAGGGAGAAAGATGAAGCTTTTTCTCCTGTAAAGAGTTAGGGTCTCGGAAACCCAGAGGCAGTTCTACCCTGCCCTACAGGGTCACTCTGAATTGGAATTGACACGGCAGTGAGTATTGTTACTGCAGGTTCAGCACTGAATGGTGCAACAACGACAGGCTGATCGAAGACTCATCTACATCCACGTTAGAGGAAAGCAGTATTACCAAACCTCTTCAAATTGTTCCACATCCTCATCGCAAAACCGTGTTTTTATTACTTTATGATCTACCTAAGTTCTTGGAATAAAAGGAACACCTAGGTATGGAGCTTTAATTCTGCACAGCCCTTGGGCTTTTCCTATTGGCATTAGACATAACGTGTCAGAGAGACCACCGGTCTCGTCACTCCTCCAACTGCCAATGCACAGGCTCTGCCTGCACCACTCAGCTGGCAACGTTCACTGTGCGTGATCCTTGACCCTCAGAGTGTAACACAACAGGAAACAGCAGCGACTGTGGGTTACAAATCTTTCTCCAGCACCAGAGTGATTTACACAAAGCCTTTCACATACAAGTAATGATACTCAATTCAATGATTTTCATTTAACCAGAAGATATGATTTAATTTTTTAGAAGTCTACAAGTCTGAATGTGTTCTAAGGATGTTGTAATTAAAACTTTTACCAAGTACTGCAGATGATGAAACCAAAACACACACACTGTTGCCAAAGTAACACAATCATTCCAAGTGATTTTCTCCCTTTAGGATTAAAAATTGCGACCTGACAGCCTTCAAAACACTGAAAATATAAGGTAAAGCACCCAAAACATAACTTCTAATGAAGACACAGACTGTGAACTGTGTTCACGGTGTCATGTGTGCAAACAGCCAGCATACACACAGGAACACAGCTCGAATTGTCTTCTAACCGTATGATGGAAGACAGATTAATATGAGGTTGGTCTTTCTCCCTCGCTCAGCATGATGTAGTATTCTATTGCAGGGGCTGGGGCTGGATGGGAAATTCCATTTTCACTTTGAAAAACAAGAAGGAAACCAGTACAGTGAACCCTCATTTATCGCGGTTAATCGGTTCTAGACCCTACCGTGATAAATGAAATTCCGCGAAGTAGGATTCCTTATATCCAAAAGTTTTACCTTTTCCTAGATGGTGAGCATCTTCCTCTGGCGCTTATTTTTATTGTCAGAAGGCTTAGAAGAAGCAGCTCGTTTAGGTGCCATCATAGGGCTTAGATAACATTTCTTAAAAATCGCGAACAATTACAGTACACTGTACAAAAGCAAAAATGCATCTGATACGTAGCTCCTATACGTAGTGATGCAGACAGAAGCGTGTACAGTATGAGCCAATCAGTGGCAGTAATGACAGAGCATGCGCTGTTACGCAAAAACCGCGATAGAGTGAAGCCGCGGAAGTTGAAGCGCGAAGTGGCGAGGGTTCACTGTATTGCATTTCTAACACATCAGTGTTATTTTGGAGTTGACAACCAGAGGAGGTAAGTCGGAAAACAGAAATCAAGAGTCCTTTGGGAGGTCCAGGGACTGGAGGCATCAACAGTGAACTCACGGGAAGAAACACATCTCTCAAAAAGCGGCAACTAAGGTCAACAGATACTTAGGTGGGACTCCCATTGCCTCGAAGATGCTGGTGTGTGTGTGTACACCTGTGTGCAGCCCTTAGCACACCTGTCCCTTTCTTTGCATCAGTTAATAACAGCGTGTCCCTGCTCTGTAGGAAAACAGTAATAGGACAATGTGGGTGGGGCTGGGCTGCCTGCCCTTCTCCTCCCCTTCCGCTATAACATCCACAAGGCTCTCATTCAGTCATGGGCAAGTCTGGTTTGGAGCATCACAGAAAGCCAAATTGCAATTCTCAGACCCACCTCACCTGGTCTTTCAAGTAGAGATCAGCGTGCTATTGCATATACTCACCCGGTGTGGTACACTATATGATATATCTGTAAACACGTGTTTGTTTGCTTCTGTTCCTTCCAGAATCTTATCTTCAGCTAACACATCATTTATCGGTGTGCGCTCTTCCAGAACTGGAGGCATTTTCAATCTTATTTTAGCTGCTTCCACGGCCTTTCTGGTAGCCTATCAAAAGAAGCTATTTTGTAAGGAAAGCCACGAGGTTCCAGAACCAAAGGATCATTTGACAAGCACAGATACACATGCTAAGGACTTCAAAAGAAGGAGCCGGGAGCCCCACTTGGATTCCTAGTCCCTACTCTTTGCCTCAGTGGTGGCGCTGAGAGCGCCCTGCAGGGTTAACTGTCAACAAACAAGGACAGGGCACATCTGAGCCAGAGCCAGGCTCCCAACCTTTCCATGAAAGGTTGCATTTACTGGGGATGTACCGGGCCACATGTTGTGCCAAACACTGACTGCATTGCTCGTTTCGTGCCCATATGAAGTCAGTGCGGTTGTCGCCGTCTCAGCCTCCTGGGAGAAAAGCAGAAGCAGCTAGATGCTCAGGACATTGCTAGCCAGTGACAGCAGAGGACTTAAACCCAGGCAGCTCAGGCCCAGAGTCCACACTTTCCACCGCCAACTCCAGCGCTTTCTATCTGCTCAACAGTGGCCACTTGTGGGAGTGAAAAGGGTGTTAGTGTTGAAGTCTGATGACGCATAGTGACCCTACAGGACAGAAAACTGCCCCAGATGATTTCCGGAAGCGACTGCCACCTCGTGCTGCAGAGCTGCGGTGGGTATGAGTCTCTTAACTTTCAGGCAGCAGCTGTGTGCTTACGCTTTGTGCCACCAGGGCTCCTTCGTCAGGAGACACTACTGGATAGTCTTTCTTTCCTTCTATGACTCCAAATTGCTTTGAATTAGACATGTGCAAGAATCCTTCACACGTTCTTAGACCAAGGTATTTCCTACCACACGCTCGTCCTGAGGGCTACCTACAGGGGTTCTGTGGTGCCTGCTTAGCAGGCTCTCACGATCACACCAACCCTCCAGCCCCAAAGGAGCTCACAGCAGATGGTCCTCTGGGGAGAAAGCTGGCAAAGGCAGGGCACAGGATACTCGTGCTTCTTGGGAAGCAGAATGGAGGCTCTGTTTGGATGTACAGCTCTGCCTACCAATTTCTGGCATCTCCCCTCTGCCTGCCTGCTCTCAAATTTCTTCTGTCCTGTGCTGGAACTTCCCCCACTAGTGCCGATGGAAGAGTGGCTGTGAGCACCGAGGAGTCCGGGAGCTCTTGTCTAGCCCCTCCAGGAAAGTATTCTTCCAGGAAATACTTTCCTGGATAAAAAAATATCCAGGAAAGTATTCTTCCACAGCCCTGCATTCACATACCTCTTCCAACTGTTCCTGGGTCATGACCTTGTAGGTTGGGGGCTTCAGTTCCTGTACAGCTGGCTTAAAAATCTTCTGTAAATCCAAACCTGTCATCTTGGTGAGTATGCTTTGAACTTCCTCATCCGTAAATGTAGGCTTCTTCATCCTGGAGTCACCAGATTCTGCTAAAATGGATTTTTAAAAATACTGAGCATCCACTGTGATGAGGCGAGTCCCAACCTTTCCCCAGAAGGCATCCAAGTCTAGTGGCCGAGGTTAAAACGGCATCAGCAATGACTATCATAATAGTTGCTACTGTTAGTGTCTCCTTGACCATAGATCTTCAAGGACGTTTACAGGAAGCCTTACTATCCCAATTTTATAGACAGGACTCTGCAGTTTTCCCAAGGGCTGCGAGTCTATTTAATCGGACTACCAAAATGAATTCCCAAACTACCTGTGTTCAGTTTCCCTTCCAGGGCTGCCCACGCCGTTCTCTCTGATTGTAACGCTTCTCCAGATCTCCACTGGGGCAAACTTTCCAGGACCCTGCCCATCCTTCCAAGCTAAGCGGGTGCCCCTCCCATGTGCATCTTCCACAAAGCTAGTTCCCCCCAGGAGGAGCCCGTGTCAGTCTCGGCTGCAGCTGCGGGGCCTCCAGCTCCAGCACGGTGTGCGGCCGAGCCCAGGGGCCGCTGGCAGCTTGAATGAATGAACGAACGAACGAAAGACGCCGGCGCAGCACCGCAGAGGGTCCGAGGGCGCCCAGCAGGAAGAGCCGGGGCGCCGTCGCAGTCAGAAGCAGATGCCAGTCTCCTTTGACATCTGGCGGGTCACTTACCAGCCGTGGAGGCGAGCCGGCGGCATGGCGGTCCAGCCCCGCAGAGTCCGCGTCGCGGCTGCGGCAGGGCGTTGGGTCGGAGCCGGGTTTGGGAACGGAACCCCACAAACTCAGCGCTCCGAGAACAGGCCAGGAAGCCCCACAGCGACACTGAGGACCTAAGGGGCGCCATAATCCTCCAAGGCCACCTGGGTAGGAAGTGCTTGAGAGCAACTTCCGGGTCGCCCGCCGTTTCTGCAGCATTCTGGGAAATGTAGTTTGAGGAAGACAAGAGAGGGACGCTATGCATCATCTCTTACATATCTTTTGTTCACGAGCAGAGTCTTCAATCCTTATCTACAATTAAGATTTGCACCCTTTTCTCTACGAACTCCTCACCCCACCCCGTGGATTTCTTTCGTTTTCATGGTTCTAAGTAACCCATTCCCACCTCCTGCACAAGTCTTTATTCCCAGCCCCCCAAACGGTTGCTGCGCTTAGCCTGGCCCCATCCTAAGTTCGGCACCCAAATTGGGATCGCCGCCACTACCCTCACCTTCCACCAACTCCCACCGTATTCTCTGTCTCAATACTTTACCCCTCACCTTTGTGATGATCTTGCTACTTATTTGAGGCTTATTTTTCTCAGCCACTTACAGCCTATTTTGTCAGTGTCACCTAGCCCGGTGTACCCAGGTGCACTGCAAACGTGTTCAATAAACCACTGATTGGACGAGGAGATCTGCTTGATGATTCCCAGGTGTGCGTATCGTATCCATTCTTAGACGGTAGCGTGAGAGGTCGCGTGGCTTCCTCAAGGTCCTCAGAAGACATTTTGGATATTTAAAGGCTGTACCAGTTAAGGGTCTCTGGTGGTAAGTGGCAGCATCATCCCTGGCGAAAACAGGGGTGAGTGTATTGGAAGGATGTTGAGTAGCCCACAGAGTTCCAGGAAAAGCCGAAGAGCCAAGTTTCAGGAAGGCCTTGAAGAAGGCCGAGCCAGGGCCCCTGAAGCAGAAACCTATGAGGAATCCTTCCAAGAGGCTGTGGCAGAGTTACTGGGTTCCAACCATATGCTTTTCATCAAATTCAAGTTCCTGGTGAGAAAGCATAATTGGCCTCTGGGTAAGGACCCTGGCTTATGGAGCGTGTGACCCTTTGCTTGCCAGCCCTAGAGAATCTGACTGTTGCTAGTGGAGGGATTTGTTAGATTATATTAGAGTGCCAGCTCTGAGGAGCAATAGTGGTTTTCTACTCTTTGCTAAACAAAACTATAGATGTCTTAGCGTAAATTGTGGGCACCCAGTTTGAAGAAGACTATGGATGACTGTGGAAGCCCAGAATCCATTGCAGGGTTCACTCATGGGTAAAGCCTCTGATGAGTTCTCACTAACCGTATCAAGGGATGCGAATATCTTTGTTATTAGGAAGAGAGCATTGTAAATTGGATCATGGCACATGTAAGTAATTAGGTTGAAATTTAATGTCTTATCATTTAATCTCCCTATTGGCCCATTTTATAGTTGTTTCAATTAAAAAAAAGTGAGGGGGAAACATATGTGGCTTAAGCCTCTGGTGAACCCTCTGACCCTGGACCAAGGATGTGGACAGTCTTGCTCTCATGCAGAGTGCATTGACAAGTGGATTGTTACAGATGCAGTCAGGTGAAAATGTAACACCTTGTCATTTGATCTCTCTTCAATTTGTTCTAGTTTTAAAATTTTTTTGCTTTCTTTTTAATTGAGGTTTTTCCATTTTATTTTGTTATTGGTCTTTTGTTTGGAGCTTCTGTGGGGGGGGGGGGTCGGGGGTATGTTTTTCTGTATATGGAATCCATGACAGGTAAATCTATAGAGACAGTACTTGGATTGATGGTTCCTTGGGGGCATGGCAGGGGCGGTTGGGGAGGAAATGGGGAGCTGATAGCAATGAGGACAAGAGAAGCAGTGTTTTACAACTGTGGTTATGATTGCACAACTCTTCTTATATGATTGAACTATTGAATTGCTTGATACGTGAACTATACACCCATAAAAGTGTTTTCAAAACAATATTTTAAAGTTAAAAAAAAGTATAGATGTCTACATTACCCAACTGCCAATGACTTTACCTGGACCTGGACTTTTGTTTTCTTAAAGGGACTGGAAATTTGACCGAGACCTTTGGAGTTCTTTTTTTTTTTTTTTTGACAATTGTTAAACATGTTTATTAATTACTGCTTAACTCTGCAACTAACCCATGACAAATTACCAGATTGATTTTACATATTGCTTCAGGATTGAGGTTTTTCAACGGCTTCAAATTTTGGATCTTCAAACGTGAAGCTAGGGAACGTATTCATGTCTGCTTTACCAAACATTTGCTGGAGCTTAAAAAGCTCCTTCTCCATCTCTTGCTGATATTCTGGGCCAGCATCAACAGGTCCTCCAGATGCCTGTCGCTTAGATTTGTATTCTCTTATTTTGTCCACAAAAAGTTTCGGTATAGGATCAAGTTCCTTGAATGCCACAGCTGTAACACCAATGTTCCTCCGCACATGGGCTGAGACTGCTGACCGAACAACAGAGGGAAACCTGAAGAGCCTCTGGAGAACCATGGCGACGCGGACAGGAAGCGTCTCAAAGACGACAGTCTGCGACCGGACGGCTCTAGGTGAGACAGAAGCCAAACAGGAGGAGGAAGTGGAGGGTAAGTGTTTCCGGGTCTCTTAGCGAAGTCTCCGCCATCTTCCACCTTTGGAGTTCTTTAAGATGGGAAGAAGGGGAAATTCAGACAAAGGGATGGAGAGAGGAAGGACAAGGTCTGCCGGAGAAGTTTGACTATGTGGACAGTCTGGCCCCATCCAGCAACTCCATTGCAGCTTCTCTCTCCTCTTCAGAACCCTTCCTTGAAGCCTTCCCCAAGGCTCCCAACTGCCCCATTTTGTTCTCACCTAGCATCTTGTTCCCCTGGGCCCAGGATCAGAATCCAGCCCCTGGCCACCCCCACCCCCAACCCCCATAGAGATACAAATTCCATAGCCAGGGCCCCTTTCTGTGCTGGGCTGATAGCAAGGAAGAGTGAAGATCCAGGCAGGAAAATGGAAAGTAGTAGAAGGAGTTTCTGGAGGAAGCTGTAGGGCATGGACCCTAGACAGAGAGGCCGATTACCGATGGGAGGGTCCCTTTGTACCAGGAGGGAAGGAGTGAAAAGATGGGTAGAGTGTGGATGCATTTGGCTTCCTTTTGTCCTCTGTCATCTCTGAGGAATGAGTAGCATGAGATGAGAGTCAGAGTGGGGAGACCTTTAAAGTGGCTCCTTGGGCATGTGGCTGAGATGCTAGAACTTCCAGCCCCTTCAGCTAATCGAGTGAGGGGTGGGGGCAGCCTGGGAGAGTGGGGGGGCGGGGAGGCTGTCAGCAACAGAGCAGGAGGAGAGGCGCTCAGTGCCGAGTATTCTGGAATGGCTTCTGTGTTAGACAGGGTTCTCTAGAGAGATAAAACCAAATTGATGATAATTTAATATATTTATTTATAAAGATAATTAGATACATAACAAGGAATGAACTGTTAAATCATATACAGTTAAATATATAATACAAGAAAGAAACCGTTAAATTATAAAGCACTACAAATGGCTCAATTCAACTCACTGCCCCGAGAGAGATGTGAGACACTAGCAGTCCTTCCAGTCCAATCTGCTGCCAGATCTTCCTCTATTTATAGAGAGAGCTAGGCTATGTCAGCACAGCAGCCAATCACAAGACAGGTCACCAACTGCCAGTCCCCAGCTCCAGCGATGTCTTAAAGGGACCTCAACTTACAGCGACACAGTCCACAGGCTAGGCTTCCCACAGGTAGTGTAGCCTTTAAATTGAGGCACAGGACAAGCAAGGCAACCGCACACTGGTCCGATGATCACAGAGCGAGAGACAAGAAAGGCGAGACTCACCAAGCCATTTATCTCTCCGCCCTTCAGTTAGTCCCACTTGTGTTTATCGGCCAGGCTGGCACAATAAACTATCTCAGCTTCTGTCCATCCAGCCGAAAGCATCCGATGGCGTGTAAGACTTTCTCTGAGCAGGATAGCATTGAGAAAATAGCAAGGAAGGTGAAAGATGTGACCGAGCATAGTTATCTTCCTTCTTCTTCCAAGGACTTTGTCTTCTCATTAGAGTCCTGGTGGTGTAGTGGTTATGCCTTGGGCTGCAATCTGCATGGTTGGCAGCTCAAAACCACCAGCAGCTACATGGGAGAAAGACTGGCTTTCTACGCCCGTAAGCAGCTACAGTCTTGGGAACCCACAGAAGGCCGCTATGACTCAGCATTGACTCCATGACTGTGAGTTTGGAATTTGATTTGTTGTTCTCATTGGGAAGCCTGGTGGCATAGTTGGTCACACATTGGGCTGCTAAGTGCAAGGTCAGCAGTTCAGAACCACCAGCTGATCCTCTGGTGAAAGATGAGGCTTTCTACTCCCCTAAAGAGTTACCGTCTCGGAAACCCACAGGGGCAGTTCTACCCTGTCCTGAAGCGTTGCTATGAGTTGGAATTGACTTGATAGCAGGGAGTTTGGTTTTGCTTTCTCATGGCTAACTTGTGACACAGGTAAGGTAGGCACCAGTGTAAGGAGCTGCTGTGCATTACGAGGCTCGGAGTTAGGGCCTTGCCCAAGGCCACCCAACTTAATGCCGAGAGGCGGCCAAACACCATTGTCTCCGTAGCTGCTATGGTAGGAAAGCTCTGTTTCACATGTGTTGCAGGGTGTGAGGAAAACCACAGAAATGGTGCAGGCTGCCTTTTGAGCCCAGAATGTGACCTGAACGAGAGCTGGAGGGGGTGTGGCCCTCTTCAGGTGGGAGTGGATGAGTCAGTCCCTCCGACCCGGGGGTTACCCATTTATCTCTGGTTTTCGGCATGCCACTCTCTCTGTCTTTCTGACAGCACTTTCGGAACTACAGTTACACCCCAAACTGGGCACTCAGATCAGAAAGTCCTCGTGAGAGGCCAAGGCTCCAGCGACTGTGCTGATAGAGCCTCTGGCCTATAGTTCAGGGACACAAATATCAAGGGCATTCAGGTCAGCTCCTTTCCTGCCCCGCCCTCACCCCAGTGAAGCAGCCCAGGTCACAGCCAGCATGGGTTTGATCTCTGTACCAGCACACGGAGTTCCTACTTCGGAGAGCAGGCTGCTGTCAGGCTTGGCATGTGGAACACTTTGTCAGAGGGTCATGCTGGCCCGGCCTGAAAGTAATTCCCATCCTCAAAGCTGGCTGGTCTATCCTGAGGTTATTTTTCAGTTTGATTCGCAAGCAGTCCCCAGTCTGGAGTCGTGAGCAGAATTTCATTTTAGAACAAGACTGCAGTTTCCGGAAGATCCCAGGGGGCCCAGTGGTAAGAGGTTCACAGTGGGAGGCCAGAACTGGAAGAGCAGAATGTGTGTGCATGCTAGCATGTGTACATTTGACTGTGTGCTTTGTCCAAATGCATGGTCATATGCATATATCTTGTGGGCGTGTGTGCAAATTGGTGTGCAGGACTGTGTGCACATGTATGTTCAGATGAGTATTGCATGTGTGCATTTGTATGCGTGTGTGTACAGACAGGCGGGCATGAGTGTGTCTGTGTGTATCAGTCTGGGGGATGGAGGCAGGTCAATGGGAGGAACAGAGGCTTCAGAAATGGGCAGACAGGAGTTCATGTTCTAGCTCCACAACTTCGCTGATCCATTCCCTTGTTACTCACTACTGGGTTTCTGCCTCCCTCACATGGTGGGTTGCCAGCTTCCATACAGGGCTGGCTGTGGGCCAACAGACATCAACAGAGAGCCTGCACACAGTCCGCGAGCCTCAAGTGGTAAATAGTATGAAGATCACTACCCTCATCGGCACTGTGGGCTCTCCTCATCGTCCTCCCTGGATCGGTGACACGCCTTCTGTCTCTTTGAAAACTGTCCCAGGGCTGCACACAGGGCAGGTTAAAATGCACTACCTTGAAAAAGCGTGTCTGAGAAATGAGTGGCCAGACCCACTCTCCTCGTGCTTCTGACTTGGGCTGCATTCGCACATCCCGCTATCTTCCTCAGTCAAGTGGCAACCAGGAAACCTAACTGACAACCATGGCTTTTGACAAGGTATGCACCTGCGAAACCATAATGAGAATCAAGATAATAAACAAATGCATCATGGGAAAGGATTCATCAGGCCCCTTTATAACTCCTTCGTCCTACATTTTCCTGAAAAGCCCACCTCCACCCCAGGTGACAGCTAATTTGGTTTGTACTTTCTAGCGTTTTATAGAAAAGGAATCCTAAGTATGTACTCTGGACCTGTGGGTCTTTTTTTCTCACTTAGCATGACTATTTTAACATCCCTCTGTGCTGTCGAGTTCATTGACAGTCTACTCCTTTTCACTGACGAGTAAGACTCGAAGTCTGGTCCATGAACTGACCACC
>NW_022103913.1:7771034-7772225 GCF_000313985.2 Echinops telfairi
GCACTTTACAAATGAGTTCTTTATTGGCCCCCACTTCTCACTTATTGACATGATTAGGTTTCAAAGACAAGGTTATTATGCAAAAATTGTTGTTCTGTGAAAATGGAGGATAACGACCGCAGATCACAGGATGGAGGATGACCACATCATTACCAAAATCCAAATTCGACCCACTGCCATTGAGTCTCTTCTGCCTGAGTGACCTGTGTTAGGTTACCAAGACCGCCAATCTTCATAGGCGTAAACAGCTCTGACTTTCTTCTGAAGATCTGAACTTCACCTTGGCGTTTGTCATCCCCAGATGTACTCCATTAATGCCCCAAAGAGTCATGGATACTGGATTGTTTTTAACAACTGTTGTAAATGTGAAATGTCAGCTGATGAGAGATAATTGATTAGTGAGGAGTAGGCATATGTAGTTACACATATATATGCAAGCATATATATGTATATGTACGTGTCTCTGTGTGTGTGTGTGTGTGTGTGTGTGTCTGTGTGTCTGTGTCCTTTTTGAGGAGCTGCCAAGCTGGGCTGTTTTCCAAAGTGACTGCACATTTATATTGTGTGAGGGTTCCATATACATATACAAAATCTTTTTTTAACAGTTTTATTGGCACTTAACCCACATATCACACAATTCAATAGTTCAAGCATATCTAGAAGAGTTGTACAATCATTACCACGATCAATTTTAGAACACTTTTGTTTTTATTTCCCCATGGTTAAATCACTTTTAAAATGAGTTGTGTAATATAGTGCTCCCTCCCCACTCCCACATACATGGTTTACTCGGCCCCACCTCCGTACCTCGCACTCCCACCCCCACCTGCCCTATAAACCCTTGCATCAGTTCTTATCTCTATGCATCTACTCCTTCTGTGCTTCACAAACTGGAAAAGCCAACAGAAACAATAAAAATAGAAACAAATTAAGTGGCAAGGATAAAATAATAATAATACAAAGATAAAAATACAGTGAATAAAAGGAAAAGGCCACCATGAATATTTAAAAGGCCAGGGAAGAAATTTTTGTCATGGAATTAGCAAGAAATACTTGCACCTAGAAGAATTTCAGGTTGGGTCAAGAGGGAGGTCAACTGACTTAGTATCACTTTCAATCCCAATTATAATGATCCCTATCTGATAGTAAAGCTGTCTGAAATCCTTGCCTATGGCCAGTGGGGATCTGCCA
>NW_022103913.1:7773998-7775459 GCF_000313985.2 Echinops telfairi
TTCCAGTTTCTTTCTATTGTGAACTGTGCTGCTGTGAACATGAAGGCACATACTTCCACTTGTGCTGTGTCTCTAATTTCCTCAGGGTATATACCTAATTGTGGTATTGCTGGATCATATGGGATGTCAATTTCCAGGTGCTTTAAATATCGCCATATCATTTTTTACAGTGGTTGTACGTATTTACAGGTCCACCAACCTGTATATGAGTTCCAATCTCTCCACGTCATCTCCAGCATTTGTTGTTTTCTGTTTTGTTTGTTTTTAATTTGGGCTAGCATTATTGGAATAAAGGGGTTTTAATTTACATCTCCCTGATAGCTAGTGATTGTAAACATTTTTTCATGTGTTTGCTAACCATTTTCACTTTG
Organism: Echinops telfairi; assembly: GCF_000313985.2. Lineage (NCBI taxonomy): Eukaryota > Metazoa > Chordata > Mammalia > Afrosoricida > Tenrecidae > Echinops > Echinops telfairi. The sequence continues at coordinate 7,774,370 of NW_022103913.1, forward strand.
TTTTTGGTGAACTGTCTGTTCTTAATTGGATCTTTTGCTATTTTGTTATTGAGTTGTTGTAGAGTTCTGCATATTTGGGTTATTAGCCCTTTGTCCGATATGTTGTTGGTAAAATTTTCCCCCAATCTGTGGGCTCTCGTTTCACTCTCCTGATGAAGTCCTTTGATGTGTGTAAGTCATGTCATTTCAGCATCCCGGTCATCTATTTTATCTTCTGCTCTGTGTGCCTCCTCCATTGTGTTGTTTGGGTAGACTAGGGAAACAAATTTGGAGGCACTCATATATTAATGTAAGAGAGAGTTCTAATCCAGGAGAAATTGTATATTAAGAAAACATCCCGGCCCAATCCAGACAAGTCTGTAAGTTCGATATTAGCCCATAAGTCTGATACAGGTCCATAAATTGTTTACACACACACAGCATATACAATGATGCAGAAAGCAGGAAGATCACAGGCCAGTGGTGGAAAAGTCTTGTGGAAACATCTCAGAGCTGGTGCGGGTGTTCACCTGGCTCCTTCAGCTCCAGGGCTCTGGCTGCCATCAGCATGGCTTCGTGTGGCTTATCAACAGAATGTGAAGCAGAGAGGTGTGTGTCCTGCCTCCAGGGAGGAAGACAGGAGTTCCCAGAATCCTCAGGAGAAGGCCATGCCCATACAGAGGTCTCATTGGCTATGACCTGATTGACAGGCTAGACTCCACCCCTTCGCTCTAGTTGACAGGTGAATATGTAACTGCCACCTCTATTATACTTGAGCCCTTAATTTGTTCCAGTCTTCTCATTGGTGATTCGAGAGCTTTGGGGTTTGCATGTAGGTGTTTAATCCATCTCGAGTTTGTTTTTGTGCATGGGGAAAGATATGGTCTTGTTTCATTCTTCTGCACATGGACATTCAGTTTATCCAACACTGTTTGTTGAAGTGGCTGTCTTTCTCCCTTTGGGTCTTTCTAGGTCCTTTGTCAAAGATGAGATAGTTTTCCTTCAGGCTGATGCATTTATGTCTGGCTTTCTTTTCTGGTCCATTGGTCTATGTGTCTCTTGTTGTACCAGTACCAGGCTGTTTTGACTACTGTGGCTATGTTTTTAGGTC
>NW_022103913.1:7777197-7778387 GCF_000313985.2 Echinops telfairi
TCTGTGTTGTGTGTGTGCATTGTGTGTGTGTACTTTGTTCTTCCCATTACATTTCTTTGCTTTGATTGTTATTCTCTGTGTGTTGGTTTTTGAAAGGAATTGTCTTGTATGTTGGTTTCAGGTTTGTGTATTGTTGCTGTTGTTTTTTGGTCATAGTACTTAATTGTGTATTTTTTTGTATGTAATGGTGGGCTTGCTTTTTTGAATTCTTTTAGTTTCTCCTTGTCTTGAAATACTTTTATTTCACCATCATATTTAATTGATAATTTTGCTGGACACAGGATTCTAGATATACAAATTTTCCCTCTAATATTCTATATATGTCACCCATTGTCTCCTTGGCCACATGGTTTCTGCTGAGAAATCTGAGGTTATTTTAATTGCTGGCCATTTGTATATAATTGATTGTTTTTCTCTGGCTGTTCTTAGAATTTTTTTCCCTGTCATCTTGACTACAATATGCTGGGGAGATTTCCTTTTGGGATCTCTCCTGGCTGGGGCTCTTTTGGCTTCCTGAAATAACTATCGTTTCCTCCTTTATACATTGAGGAAAGTTCTTTTGAAGAAGCTCTTGGGCTTTTCTGTGTGTGGATTATTTTGCTTCTTTCTCTTCTGGAATCCCCATAAGACACAGGTTGTTCCTCTTAATAGTGTCCCATGTTGTTCTCAAGCTTTCCTCGGTCTCCTTTGCAATTTCTGTTTTTTGTTCTTCTTTTACATTGGAATGTATAGATTTGTCTTCCAGCTCACTGATTCGGGTTCCCATCGCTTTAATTCTCTTTCTCTGTTCTTTTACAGTCTTGTGCTGTTCCTTTATAGTGTTGATTAATTCTGCTAGAGTAGTGTTTGATTTATGTGTTTCTGTTTGGACTTTCTTTAGTGAGGTTACTAGCTTTTCTATTTCACTTTTTCTCTTACATTCTTCATTCAACTGTTCCATGAGGGTTATCATCATTATTTTAAATCAATCATCAGTTTAAGTTCTTTTTCTGATAAATCCATAGCCTGTTCAATTTCAGGCTTTACATTTAAGTCTGGTTGGTATTCACTTATTTGTTTTGTTCTCTTGTTTGTGGGTTGCACCAATATCTTCTGTTGTTTCCTTGACATCTTGGAGTTGCTGTTAGGGGTGTTAGGTAGATGGTGTTATTTTGGAGTGGTTGTCCCTGTTACGTGGTGCAATAGAGGGG
>NW_022103913.1:7780466-7781474 GCF_000313985.2 Echinops telfairi
GAACCCTTGATATGTTATAGATTATTTTTTTCCAAATCTTACATCACCCACATTTCCATGATCCGCCCCACTGTCAGGGGGTTATATGTTGGTCCTTGTGATAGGTTGCATTTAATTATTTTTACAGAACAAATTCATCACCTTCAAAGTACTCTCCATTACCCTAATACACTTGTCAAATCTGAGAGTCCATTCTTGGAAACATTTCTCAAACTCATCTGTTTGGATGGCTGGCAGCACCTCCCTCATTTTTAACTTCACCTGTTCTACGTCATCAATCGCTGACCTTTCGTGTCCCTCTTAATTCATGGAAGCAAAAAGAAGTCTTATGGAGGAAGGTCAGGTGAGTTAGGTGCATGAGGCAAGAGAGGCATGCTGTTTTGTTGCCAAAAATTGGTGCACTGAGATGGCTGCGTGAGCAGGTGCATTGTCAAGGTGGCAAAATCAGGCCTTTTTTGTCGAACACTGTTATTACGTAGTCTTTTCAGAACATCTAAAAAGAAAGCTTGATTAACAGTCTGATCTGGTGGAATGAACTGCAAATACCCCACTCACATTTTTTTTTTTTATTAAGAGCATTGTCTTGATCTTTGATTTCACTTGATGAGCTTTTTTTGTTGAGGTGACGATGGCGTCTTCCACTGACTTGATTGTTTGCTTTCAGGGTCATAAGAATAGCACCATGTCTTTTCAAGGAATGACCTTGGGGGGAAGCTGGGGTCGGAGCTGTTCTTTCAAAGTATGGCAAGTTTCCACTTGACGCTCCTTTGCCTGGTCAGTCAGAACCCGAGGCACAAACTTTACACAACCCTTTTCATTCCAAAACCTTCCATTAAAATTTGCTCCAAGATAATCCAGATAACTTCTCCATCTCTTCAATAGTCCGCGTCGATCTCCGAACACAAGTACACAAATTTTGTCAACATCTTTGTCCATGAGGGAAGTTGACAGACTTCCAGAATGAGGTTTGTTATCAATGGACATTTCACCTTTTTTGAAATGAGAAAA
>NW_022103913.1:7783377-7785133 GCF_000313985.2 Echinops telfairi
AAAGTTGTAAAAAAAAATTAACTGTGACCACAGAGAATGTTCACAAATGATGCCACTGTATTCACTAACTCAGAGAGAGTTGCTTGATGCTCACCTAGAAGGAAAAATGCAGACTACGAAAGCTCGGTCCAATGGAGCTTTCCCCCTGTTTTTGTTTTGGTTTGGTACCCCCTTGTATGTTTTCAGTTCCCTGGAGCATACAAGTAGAATTTGTGGATCATGTGGTAATTCTATATTTAAGATTTCAATCAATATTATATAGCTGTATTACAGCAGTAATGAAAAGTGTGATGTGGGCAGAATGCTATGTTGCTTGGGGCAACCCTGCGGTGGGCAAGTCTCCTGACACTTGTCTTGACCCCACTAGCTCACTCCGTGTCCCAGTGACAGATGTGGATCAATGGATAGGACCTCAGCCAGTTTGTTTAGAGGATCTGTCAGGCTGTTGTCCAGAGTGGCAACACCATTTATATTAAATGATGTTCCCTTTAATATATTAAACGAGGGTTCCAAGTTCTCCACATCTTCACAAATCCTTGAACTGTCCCTCCTTCTGAGCCTAACCATCTTAATGGTTGTGTGTGAGGATGTGGAAAATCTGTGAGGTTAATGAAAAATGTCCAATGTACTTTGGACGTGGTATCAGGAGAGACCAGTACCTGGAGAAAGACATCATGCTTGATAAAGCAGGGGCTCAGCCTAGAAGAGGAAGCACATGTTTGTCAGTGAGCTACATGGACACAGTGGCGGCAACAGTAGGCTCCACTATAACACTTGTGAGGAGGATCAGGACCAGGCAGTGCTTTATTCTGTTGTACAGAGAGTCACTGTGAGTTAGAATCCACTCTACAGCTCCTAAAAAAGGATTAATATGGAGCATCATTTCGTGTGTGTGCATACACATAAGCTATTTATGCCAAATTTTGTCCATTTTTGGGTAAACTTTTATATGGTGTGAACTCTGAATCGGAACTTATTTGCCTATGTCTACCAATTGTTGCAAAATCCTTTGTGGAAAATATCACCCCCTTTTCACCGAATTGCCTATGAACCTTTGTCAAAAATCAGTTGTCCATGTATGTATGGACTTTTTTCCAGGCTCTCTGTGTTAGTCTGGGTAGACTAGAGAAACCGATTCATAGACACTCATTATGTGTATAAGACAGAGTTGATACAGAGGGTAATTGTACATTAAAAAAGCACCCCAACCCTGTCCAGTACAAGCTCATATGTCTGATATTAGCCCATATGTCCGATACCAATCTATAAAGTCCTCTTCAGACTCACGAAACACATGCAATGACTCCGAATGCAGGAAGATCACAGGCCAGTGGGTAGAAAGTCTTGTAGATCCAGTGTCATTGTAAGCATCTCAGCGCTGGGGTCTCTACATAGCTTTTCCAGCTCCCAGGGCATGGGGTCTACCAGCGTAGTGCCATGTGTCTTGTCAGTAGAGAGTCTCCAAGGGAGTGAGTAGAGTGAGAAAGTGTCTCGCGTCTCCACGGAGGAAAATGCAGGAGTTCCCAGAATCCTCAGGAGAAGGCCATGCCCACACAGAGGCCTCATTGGCTATGATCCGACTGATAGACTAGACTCCACCTCTTCACTCTTAAACCTCCCAAATTGACACCAGATTATGTAACTACCACACACTCTTCTATGCCAATACCACACTTTTGATGATTTGACTTTATGTAAATTCTTGAAATCAGGTTTTGTTAGTCCTCCAGCTTTGTTTTTCTTTTTTACTTAAAGT
>NW_022103913.1:7788910-7790242 GCF_000313985.2 Echinops telfairi
CTCAAAGGTGGCTGCCAGGGTGCATTGGGAAGGACCCAGCCTAGGAATTGGGGGTGCCTGGTGCTGGTAACAGCTCAACCCCCCTACCAGCAGAGCCCTCAAATTCTGCCTGTCTTTCTTGGACTGTGGGTCAAGTGGGGATGATTTCAGCACAGCCTTCCTTTGTAAGCCAGCAGGCTCCATCAATAAAAATAAGTTACATTTAAAGTAAGTTAAAAATAAGTGACATTTAAATATCAGATAAGCAACACAGTTTTTAAAAATCATTTTACTGGGGGTTCGTGCAGCTCTTATCACAATCCATCCATTGTGTCAAGCACATTTGTACATTTGTTGCCATCATCATTTTCAAAGCATTTCTACTTGAGCCCTTGGTATCAGCTCCTCGTTTTTTTACCCCTTCCTTCCCCCACTCTCCCTCCCTCATGAACCCTTGATAATTTCTAAATTATGATTATTTTTTCATGTCTTACACTGTGGATGTTTCTCTTCACCCACTTTTCTGTTGTCCGTCTTCCTGGGAAGGGGTTATGTGTAGATCATTGTAATCGGTTTCCCCTTTCCCCTCCCACCTTCTCTTCCCCTCCTACTCATTATAGGTCCTGAGGGGTTCATCTGTCCTGGATTCCCTGTGTTTCCAGCTCTGATCTGTGCCAGTGTACATGCTCTGCTCTAGCCGCATTCGTAAGGTAGAATTGGGGTCATGATGGGGGGTGGGGGTGGGGAGGAAGCATTAAAGAACTAGAGGAAAGTTGTATGTTTTATTGGTTTGACACTGCACCCTGACTGGCTCATCTTTCCCTCGAGACCTTTCTGTAAGGGGATGTCCAGTTGCCTACAGATGGGCTTTGGGTCTCCATTCTGCACTCCCCCTTATTCACAATGATATGACTTTTTGTTCTTTAATTCCTGATACCTAATCCCATCGACACCTCGTGATCACACAGGCTGGTGTGCTTCTTCCATGTGGGCCTTGTTGCTTCTCAGCTAGATGGCCACTTGTTTAACTTCACGCCTTTAAGACCCCAGACGGTGTATCTTTTGACAGCCGGGCACCATTAGCTTTCTCCACCACATTTGCTTATGCACCATTTGTCTTCAGTGATCGGGTTGGGAAGCTGAGCATCATGGAATACCAGGTTATTAGAACAAAGTGTTCTTGCATCAAGGGAGTACTTGAGTAGAGGCCCAATGTCCATCTGCTACCTTAATACTTAACATATAAATATATGTACATAGCTCTATTTACCTATCATTATATATAAACATCTTTACATATGTACATACCTGTATTTAGACCTCTATAAATGCCCACTTGCCTCCTGGTTCTTT
>NW_022103913.1:7791231-7793248 GCF_000313985.2 Echinops telfairi
CTGCATCAGCACAGCTTGGACCTGCGCCCTGACGGTGCGGTGCGAAGTTCGAGGGTTGAACCATCGCCCTGGCTGCAGCTTGGATGCTACGTAGAAGCATGGGACCTTGGCCAAGCCAACTCTTGTCTCTGTGCCTCAGAGACCCATGTGTGCAAGGCAAATGATGTTAGCCCTACTTTCAAAGCTTTCACAAAATTATTTTATTTTTTGTTGTTGAGAATGAATATAGCAGAACACACATCAATTCAACCGTTCCAACCGCAGGGACCACATCTTTCTCATTGGGCAGCCATCCTCTCCTTCACTTTCCAAATGGTTCTTGCCCTGCTCATAGAAGCTCACGGCCTCCCCCGTCCCCCAGACAGGAGCTTGATCCCACATCTCGAAAGAACACAGCAATCTGCTTTACAAGTTAAGAACAACTGCTCGGTTTTAAGAAGACTCCAGGGGACAGCTTAGGGTCAAAGGACAAATGTCGGGGGAGGGGGCTTCATCCAGCCTCCATGAGTCCATGAACATTGGAAATTCTGTTCTTCATGTCCCTCGTTTGGATCAAGATTTCCCTGTGGACTCCGTGACCAGCACGTCCAGTAGTGGCAGCCAAGCACCATCTAGTCCGTCTGGTCTCGTAGCACAGAAGGCCATGAGCCACCCCTCCCCGAGCCTCCAGCGATGCCTGACTCACCTTTCCCTCTCTTGCTCTAGGTGAATCGAGACCAATTGCTGTTCCATGGGTAACTGCTCCAAAGATTTCCTGAGAGAAAAATGCGACGCTGCTGGAAAGGTCCCAGGTCCTCAGTGAGCACTGGAGAGTGCACTGCTGGTGAGCACCTTTACCCCGCTTACCCCACCCTCTTCGTTCCCCTGGCCACTCAGAACCCTCTCTAAACAGACGGCTGTCTCTCATCTTTGCCTTCTCCCACCTGCTTCCATTGCTCCCGACCACTGGCCTGGCCCAGTTTCTGGCTCTGCATGCTCATGTGGACCTCGCTGGATATGCTCTGCCAGTGTCCCAAACATTTCACAAGGAAACAGGCCAGCTCTGCATATACACCCCAAACCCACTCCACTCCTGCCCTGCTTCCCACTCCCAGTCATGATCTCCCAGAGATCCGGCTGCCTACCCCAGGAGGCAGGGCCTTGCCTTAGGTGGGCACCACTGTCTCCCCAAAGGGCCCGAGAGACCTTCCCGACAGTGTTTGGGGAGTGAGGTGGAAACCACGAGAAGAAAAGCTGCTTTTCTCTCTTGTGTTTGTTCTCTCAGCCCAGGGAGCAGCCAGGGTTTTCTGAGATGAACCTCTGGGAGGAACACGGTTTACCAGTCCGGAGCTTCCTTCCATGCTGACCCCCGTCCCGTGCTCCTAGGCAATTAGCAATTATCAATCCAGTTGCTGCCTCTAGAGATCTGCCTATCGTGGATTTCATATACAGAAAACCATATAAAACACAAACAGGAAACAAACAACCACAACAGCAATGATGAAAAAAATAGAAAAATCTCAGTGGAAAAGAAAGTAGAAAATAATAAAAGCTGAAACTTTGAAATGGATCAAAAGAAAGATCAAATAATAAGGCATTACATTTTAACCCAACGACATCTGCCATAATAGACTTTACAATGCTCTCTGTCTGATAGCAAGGCTAGTCACATCCCTGTACCATGGCCAGAAACTTAATGTGGGACACTGCAAATGGACTTCCACTGTCATCCATAGCCTTCTGCAAACCAGCTGTTCACAACTTAAGCCCCCCTTTGGATTTGGGTTTTAATATTTACAAAACTTGGATCACACAAGGTGGTGTGCTTCTTCCATGCACACTTAATTGATGCCTCATTGAGATAGCTGCTTATTATAAGACAAGCCTTTATAACCCTAGACTTTTCTTTCTGATAGTCAGGGGCCACCCACTTTTTTTCACCAGACTTTGCTATAGCACCCGTATCTTCAGTGATAGCATCATGAGGTTGAGCATGGAGCAGGCCCATGTCATAAGAACTAATTGTTCTTAGATTGGA
>NW_022103913.1:7793844-7804378 GCF_000313985.2 Echinops telfairi
CATTGCATGTGTTTCATGAGTCTGAAGAGGACTTTATAGATTGGTATCAGACATATGGGCTAATATCAGACTTATGGACTTGATCTGGATTGGGCTTGGATGTTTTCTCAATATTCAATTGCTCTTGTATATAAAATTGCTTCTACACATATGGGGGTTGTTAATAGAGCAAAACTTTGAATAAAACGAATTCACAAAGGCAGAACCTGCCTACCAGACTAATTCATGTCATAAGAAAGCAAGGGGGTACTTGTTACTTACCCTTATGAAATCATTGAAGATATGGGGGTTATAGCAAAGTGTGATGAAGAATCTAGATGGTGCCCAGCTATCAGAAAGAATAGCGTCTGGGGTCTTAAAGGCTTGTCTTCAAACAAGCAGCCATCTAAGCAAAGCATTAAGCTAAGTTTACATGGAAAAAGAACACCAGCCTGTGTGATCCAAGGATGGCAAATAATAAAATCCAAACCTGAAGGAGAGAATGGTATCAGCCTTAAATTGTGAACAGCTGGTTTGCAGAAGGCTATGGATGACAACAAAAGCCCAAAATCCGTTTCCAGTGCCCCTACGTGGATTAAGTCTCTGACCATAATCCAGGGATGTGAATAGCCTTGCTATCAGACAGAGAGCATTGCATAGTCTATTATAATAGACTAACTGGAATAGTCTATTATGTAGTTAGGTCAAATGATATTCCTTATTGTTTGATCTCTTTTTTGACCCATTTTAAAGTTGTGCCGGTTTTTTTTTTAAGTGAATGGTAAATTCATGTGGATTAAACCTCCAGCGAGTTCTCTCTGACCATAAACCAGGGAGGTGAATAGCTTTGCTATCGTGCAGAGTGCATTAAAAAGTGGATTTTTGTAAATGCAAGATTGAAATGGAACATTTTATCATCTGATCTCTCTTTGGACCCATTTAAATTTGTTCTAGTTTTTTTTTAATATTTCTTGCTTTTTGATTGAAATTTTTCTCTGTTTTCCTTTGCTATTGTTAGTTTTATTCTTCTTGTTGTTTTGGCACATTTTTCTGTATATAAAATCCAGAATAGGTAAATCTATAGAGATAGCAACTGGACTAATGGTTTCTCATGATTTTGGCAGGGGAGGTTGTGGGAAATGGGGAGTTAATAACACGGAAGAAGAAATGTTCTAAAATTGATTGTGATGATGATTGTAAAACTCTTACTATTATTGAACCATTGAATTGTACTATATGCCAATAAAACTGTTTTAAAGAGAGAGAAAGAGCGAGAGAGAGCGAGATGATAGATAGATAGTGCAGGGCATTAAAATAGTAAATCTGTGGCAGTCCCAGACCACCGTTCATTGGGCACCCTCAAAGAAAAGAGATTAGAACCGAAGTCCAAATGACTGCCGATTCCATAACTGTGCAGTAGCAGCGTCTGCTTCTTCTCACATGGCGGTATTTCTGCCTCAAGTCCCAGGGAGCATGTTGATTCCTTAAACCTGCGACAAGTCGGTTTGAGGTAAAGCCCAGTTCTCTTAGTGGAGTTTCCACTCAAACCCTTCTGGTGGGATCTATGAAGGATGTTGTGCACTTTGAAAGGACAGAATCTAAAGTCCCAGGAGTCTGTAACACACGGTGTGGGTCACCAAGGGCTGGATAGAAACTAGTTCTAAAACTCTACACTGTTTACACAGCAATAGGAATGTAATCACCTTCTCAGGAACATACATGTTTCCCCCACCCCCACCCCCAACCTTGACTTTAATTTCTATTGAGGCTTGCTCATCACTTTTTAGGAGTGTCTGCTGATTTGGGGTGACCTTAGCACAATGTCGTAAGGCAACAACTGAATGGTCTTCTTTCTCTCCCCACACTTTGGAAAATTGAGCTTAGAAGAGGTGAGGTCTCCTCTGTTGAACTGGATTTTAAGATGTACAAGTAAAGAGGGTGCTATATGGTTCATGGGCACTAGCCAGGCTCTCAGCCTCATTGCTTGGGAGACTGAATTAGAAGATGCCATGGCCTGAGAGCCGAACCCTGCCTTCATCTTGGCACTTATCCTTATAGCGGTGGGCTCATATAATATTTTCCTCTTGTGATGGACTAACTTCATTCAAGAGAAGGGCAGTGAGGAAGAGGAGGGCCCTCAAGAAGATGGGTTGACACAGTGGCTGCAACAATGGGCTCAAGCACAGGGTCAGTTGTGATGAAGGTGCAGGACGTGGCAGTGTTTCATTCCGTGTGCATAGGGTGGCTATGGGTTGGAACTGTCTTGATAGCACCTAACAACAACAACAACAACAACAGCAACAACTTCACTCAGCAAATGGTTTCCAGGTCCAGCCATGTCATGAGGTGTTTCATGGTTCCACCAAGCAGTGTATGTGCCCGGCTTCTTAGCTGATCTACAAATGGGCACTTGTGCTGCTCCCAGCTTCTTTAAAAGCAAACTTCAAAATTTTCCCCACAGAGGTCCTGCTTCCAGTGACTCATAGTTGGTGAAAGAAGGGCTGATGGTCCTTAACCCTGCCCCTCGGTGACAGACAGAGGGACGTGCAGACCCAGGCCTTTCTTCTAGCGCACATTTACACACAGGTGCGTCTTGTCTGTGACGTTCTCTTCTTGAAAAGAACATTTCATAAGGCATTTTGAATTAAGGAATTGAAGAATTAAAAAGGCCCACAGGATTTTGGGCCTCTACTTAATTATCCCCGCCCCCCCCACAAAAACCCCCTATGTATTCAATTTTTGTTTACAAAACAACTTTATCTCCTCAAAGTACTTTACACTACACTTAATACATTTGTCAAATCTGTGATTTGACATTTTTCAAACTCAACTGTTTGAATGGCTGACAGCACCTCCCTTGCTTTTGCTGAGGGGCTTTCTGGAAGCATTTCTGGTGGTGCAGTAGGTAGACAGTTGAGACTTAGAGTGTTAGTCCAGGTTGGCTAGAGAAACAAATTCATTGACACTCACATATGTGTAAGAGAGAACTTTATATCAAAGAGCAATTGTATATTAAGAAACATCCCAATTCTACCTTACAAATCCGGCTGGACCGGGGGATGTACACTGGTATAGATAGGAACTGGAAACACAGGGAATCCAGGACAGATGAACCCCTCAGGACCAGCGGTGAGAGTGGTGATATAGGAGGGTGGAGGGAAGGAGAGGGAGAAAGGGGGAACAGATGACAAGGTCTACATATAACCTCCTCCCTGGGGGATGGACAGCAGAGAAGTGGGTGAAAGGAGATGTCAGACGGTGTAAGATATGACAAAATAATAATAATTTATAAATTATCAAGGGTTCATGGGGGAGCAGGAAGGGAGGGGAAAAATGAACTGATACTAAGGGCTCAAGTAGAAAGCAAATGTTTTGAGAATGATGAGAGAAACAAATGTACAAAAGTACTTGACACAATGGATGTATGTGTGGATCGTGATAAGAGTTGTACGAGCCCCCAATAAAATGATTTTTAAAAGATACATTAATAATAATGAGTACAAAGAAGAAGAAAATGTTTTAAAATTGATTGTGGTAATGATTGTTTAAGTCTTCTTGATATTGTTGGACTATTGAATTGTGTGCTATGTGGATGAAGGGCCAATAAAACCATTTAAATAATAAAAGAAGAAAAGAAAAGAATAGAAACATCTCAGCTCAGCCCAGAGCAAGTCCTTAGTCCAATATGAGCCTGTATGTCTGGTACCAGTCCATAAACTTGCACAATCACGCTGAGTGCATGAAGATCACAGGCCGGTGGATGGAAGTCTTGTACATCCAGTGGCGGTCAAGCATCCCAGTGCTGGTGTGGTTCTCCATGTGACTCCTCCAGCTCCAGGGCTCTGGCTCCATCAGTGTGTCTCCATGCTACTTAAATCTTACCTCAGTTTAAGAACGGTTTGTTCTACTTTGTTCTAATAACCCGGCACTCTGTGATACTCACCTTCCCTGACACGATCGCAGAAGACAAAATGGGTACATAAACAAATGTAGTGAAGAAAGCTGATGGTGCCCAGCTATCAAAAGATATAGCACCTGGGGTCTTAAAAGCTTGAAGATAAACAGATGACCAACTAGCTGAGAAACAACAAAGCCCACAAGGAAGAAGCACACTAGCGTATGTGATCATGAGGTGGCAATTGGACCAGGTGTGAGGTATCAAAAACCCCAAACAAAAGATCATATTGATGTGAATGAAGGGGAGGGTGGAGTAGAGACCCAAAGCCCATCTTAGTCAATTGGACATCACCTTCAGAAAGGTAACAAGGAAGAGATGAGCCAGTCAACGTGCAATATAGCACTGATGAAATATACAACTTTCCTCTAGTTCTTTAATGCTTTCCCCTACCCCCACTATCATGACCCCAATTCTACCTTACAAATCCGGCTAGACGGGTACAGATAAGAGTTCAAACACAGGGAATCCAGGACAGATGAACCCCTCAGGTCCAACAATGAAGTAGTGAAGGTAGGCGGTGTAAGGGAAAACTGATCACACTGATCGACATATAATCCCCTCCCAGGGGGATAGACAACAGAAAAGTGGGTGAAGGCAGACATCAGTCAGTGTATGACATGGGGAAAAAATTATAAATTATCAAGGGTTCATGAGGGAAAGAAGGTAGGGGAGGGGGGAAATGAGCTGATACCGAGGGGTCAAGTAGAAAGAAAATGTTATGAAAATGATGATGGCAACATATGCACAAATGTGTTTGACACAATGGTTATATGTATGGATTGTGATAAGAGCTGTAAGAGGCCCCAGTAAAATGATTTAAAAACAAAACAAAAGAAAAGTTTTTTCTAATAATATGGCATTGTATGATACTCACCTTCCTGACACGATTACTGAAGACAAAATGGGTGCATAAACAAATGTGGTGAAGAAAATTCATGATACCCGGCTATTAAAAGATATAGCATCTGGGGTCTTAAAGGCGTGTAAACAAGTGGCCATCTGGCAAGGAAGCAACAAAGCCCACATGGAAGAAGCACACCACCCTGTGTGATGGCAAGGTATCAACGGGGAGAGGCATCAGAAGTTAAAAACCAAAAAACCAAACCGATGTGGAGGGGCGAGGACGTAGTGGAGACGCAAAACCCACCTCTGAGATAATTGGACACTCCCTCTCAAAAGGAGCACACAAAGGGATGAAAAGTCCAGGGCGCAGTACAGTGCTGATGAGCCACGTAACCATCCTCTAGTTCTTTAATATTTCTTCCCTTACTATTACGGTTTTATTTGTTTGACCTCATTAAACATGTTATATTTGTGTATGTGCATTTGCGTATTTATGATTGCATAGTACATGAAAGCCAAGATAGACAACCCTTCGGAAACAGTAACAGGAGTAATGGTTCCCTGGGGGTCCAGGAAGAGAAGGGGGAGGGAAAGGGGGACGGGGAGCTGACAGCATTGATGACTGCATAACCCCACTCGATGGCATCGAGCAATAGAATTGTGGGTGAATGGGTATATTGGAGTGTGTAAGCTATGGGGAAACACTATTATAGGGGAAAATAACCAGGGTTTCTTGGGGGAAGGGTGTGGTAGGAAGGGGATAAAGGGAAGCTGATTTTAAGGAGTTCAAGAAGAAAGAAAATATTTTGAAACTGATTGTGATAGCAATTGTACAATACTGCTTGATGTGATTGAACTATGGGTTGTTATGATTATCTGTAAAATCTCCCAATAAAACTATTTTAAAAGTAAACACATAAATAAAAACCCCCAGTCTTAGCGACAGTAGGAATAAAGAACTCTTTTTGATGGTTTTTGTTAGCGGCTGTGCAGTCAGTCTCCAACGCTGTGACTCTGTACACAGCACATGGCATGCAGCCCGTTCTGCACCATCCTGCACCATCATTCCACTGTGGTGCATTGGCTGACGTCTGGAAGCAGAACTCCAGGCCATTCCGCCAAGTCTTTTTTTAATATGGAAGCTCTATTGAAATGCTCAGCATCCTAGCAAGGGGCAAGATTCCACTGAGGGATGGATGGTGGCTGGACACAAGGTGAACTCACTGGGAATTGAACCCAAGTCTTCCTCATGGAAGATGAGACTTCCACCACTGAACCACAAGAGCCTCTAGAGCTGTCTCAGCAATTAAGAAAGCAATCTGATACGAATGCATGTGTGTGTGTGTCTGTGCACACCATTTGAACAGACACTTGACATGAAATTCTTGGACATAAACATGGAAAGATGCTCCACATCAGGGACTTCCCCTGCTTCCGTGTGAGGGGATGGCGACTTGGGCACTTGGAGGCTGAGGCCCAGGGCTGTCTGCGGGAATGCCTTGGGGCAGCTTCACGGAGTGTGGGGACAACTGACCCCAGGAGCTCGCGGTTGCTGCCTGGTGCAGGAGCAGGGAGGGGAGGGCAGTTCCTGCAGTTCCTCCAGCCGTGGCTGTGCCTGACTGGGGGCAGCTGGCACAGAAGAAGCATGGCAGCCATGTCCGAGCGACCACAGAGCAGAGATTATGACGTGAGAGCTGGCTCTGCCAGCTCCCCAAATAAAGTCACCCACCCATCCAAGTCACACGGGTTGGGGCTTTGGTCCAAGAGTATCCAGTGCCCAACTAGGCATTGCCTTGGCACGTGCCTATGCTGGGCCAGGCAGAGCCTCATGTGCAATATGCCAGGTCCTGCACCAGGCTCCCAAGTGGGCAGGGACAGAGGGCTGGGCAGGTGGCACCCCATGCCCAGTGGGTGTTGGGGGTCAACCTGATCCTGAACAGAGTCAGAAGTACAGGAGTTGGGACAAAGTTATGGGACTAGGTTGTGTGGTGCTCTGCCCGCTGGACCTGTGGTGTCCCTGGTGGAGAGTCCTGGATGCCCACGCTGGCCCCAGCCACAGGGGTGAGAGAGGCAGGGTTCCCAGAGCTGGCCAATCATGCCCCTTTCGCCAGGCTTCCTTCTCATCCTGCGGGACACACCGATCGAGTCATCAGCAGCTGAGGTGGGCCCCTTTGTTATGGTGAGCCCTGGCTGGCCATTGCATGCTCCACCTCTTTGTGTCCCCATTTCCACCTGCCCGCCCTCTCCAGGTACACCAGTCTCAGTTCAATAGCAGGACGCCCTCACCTGTTTGCTCTGCCTCCTCTTCCCCCCTTCCCCCAGGGGCAGTGCTGTGGCACCCACGTCCCCAGCCCCTGCGGGCAGGGAACTCCTCTGAGCCAGCCCACCACACCCCACACACCCCTCCAGGGCCCCAGACCTCAAGCTCTCTGGTCCACTGGTCAACACCTGTCCTCTCTGGGAGGGCCGCCCTTGACCTGGCCTCAGGCGGAGTAGCAGTCCACCCAGGAACTTGGGTTACGTACTTTGGGCTCAAAGCCCGACTCTGCCACAGGCTACGCCTGTGAACTTGGGTAGCAGGTCCAATCTCTCCGAGTCCCTGTGGGGTGCAAATTCTGAAGCCCCCCCACATGATGAGCTGCAGAATTAGCAGTTTAAAAACCACTCTGCTCTGACCATTGCTCCCCGAGATCATGGCCTTGAAAACCTGATGGTGACCCTGGGTCCCCGGGAGTCAGAAGTGACGTCAGAAGTGACTTGCCGACTGCTAACACAATGTGCTCAGTGCTCATTGCCAGTGCCCCGGTGTGCAGGGCCAGTGTTCTGGGGTGGCTGTTCCTGGGCTGACACTCATGCTCCCGCCCCCAGAGGGCCCTGGGGAAGGACAGTGGCAGGAGGTCAGGCATGAAAGCTCTGCTCTGCTGCCAGTTCTCAAAGGAAGGTCTCATTCGCTGCCATCCAGCCGATTCCAACTCACAGCGACCCCCGACACTGAGGAGAGCTGCCCCCGCGGGTCTGCGAGGAAGGAGAGGCTGTCAGATGGGGCCTCCTGTGTGCCTGGGGCACGAGCACGCTGCATTCTCCTTCCCCCGCCAGCCTTGCAGAGGACTGGCCCCACGTCCATGGTCCCCCCCATCCTGCCCTACTCCTCGCACAGAAGGTGTTGTGGACTCCACCGCAGGGCCCTCGGGCAAGGCATGAGGACAGGACCCCTGGTCTGTGGCTGGTGGCAATGGCCTTGGGGTCCCAGCTGGCTTTCTTCCACTCCGGCATCGCTGGGCAGCAGGGTCCATGTCCCCTGCTTTGGTCAGGACAGGGGATGTCCAGTGGTTAGTTTGGGACCGCCACTGTGATGCATCTTGACAGCCTCAGCCAGGCATATGCTTTAAATCCTCGTGAGCAGGGTCTTTGTAAGTGGAAAGGGGCTCCCCAGAGAGGGACAACCCACAGGGAATGGGGTTGAGTCCCAGGCTCACTGCACTGCCTCCTGGTATGTAAGGTCAGTGCAGCCCGAAAGAGAGGACTTCTGGTCTGACCTCAGTCCAAACGGACGCTAGTGATGGGGGACCCTGACCTCGACCACGCAGCCCCACAGGCGTCAGGTGCCCCACGCCTTTCCTGCAGGCCCTGGGACTGGCCCACCCTGGCTCTCCATCTAAATGGCCGTGCAGAAGACCTCTGTGATCTGAACTGTAGAGGACGCACCCGGATAAACCTAATACGATTTTGATCCCGTACTTCTGCAAAACAAATGATGTGCAGCCACGAGGGCCAGAGAGGAGACCGAACATTCAAACAAAATAATTTCACCCTCGAAGCCTTCTTTTGTTACTAGTTCCCCAGCTCCACTTGGCAGGAGCACATCGTCTGAACGTGACGGCCACCTCTGGGTCACAGCCCTCTGGCTGACACCTGGGTCAGCTCTCTCCCTGGAGGTGCGCGGAGCCAGACTGGGGCTCCAGGAAGGCGGGGCAGGAACCTTCACTGGGGCTGGCATGTCCTTCTGTGTTTAATTTTCCCACAAGTCAGCTCTGATTATGGGGGACGGCCTCACGGTTCATGTCGCGCAGAGCTGCGTTCTGCAGAGCACCTTGCGGGGGCAGCGGGGTAGCTGCTCACCAGGTCACCCCCGCACACACGTCTGCTACCTATCAGACCTCATCGAGGACTGGTCCTCGGGACACTGAAGTCATCTGACAGCCTCTCCCTAATGAGAGCCAGGCTGCTCCAGCCTGTGTGCGAGGCTGGATGGAACGCACCCCTCACTGCCTCAGAACCATCTCCAAGGGCAGAGAGACGTTCTGTTCAGAGTTGGGGTTCCTGTGGGAAATGGGGGAGTCCAGGCACCTGCGAGAGAGCTGCCTCCACGTTTCTGTCCTGCAGCTCCCTCAGGGCAGATGGGAGCCCTCGGTAGCGATGTCTGACTTTGCCATCACACTCCTTGGTGGGCTGCCTGCTAACAGCTTCAAGTGGGTGCACCGGGGAGAGTTCTCCCCTCCGGGAGCCTGCAGTGCTCTCAGGGAGACAGGACAGCGAACAAGGAGCAGGTGAGCAAGGAGCACCGAGGTGGACCGAGGAGAAGGGAGCGTGCTGTGTACATGGGGCACAACTACAAACACAAAGCAGATCATGTGCTGGGCATCACGTCTCCCATGGAAAGAAGCCTAGATTCCTTGCCAAGACACTCCAGAGGCTTCCTCTAAAGCAGCAGTTCTCAACCTGTGGGTCAAACGACCCTTTCACAGGGGTCGCCCGATTCATAACAGTAGCAAAATTACAGTGATAAAGTGGCAAAGAAAATAATTTTATGGTTGGCGGGGGGGAGGGGGGGTCACCACAACATGAGGAACTGTATTAAAGGGTCGCAGCATGAGGAAGGTTGAGAACCACTGCTCTAGAGGTTGGAAAAAGAAATATCAGGCCCCCACCCCCACCCCCACCCCAGTAGCACCACAACTTGGTCTCTCAAACTCACTGCTGTTGAGTCAGTGCTGGCTCATGGTAACCCCCCAAGTGGGTTTCCAAGACTCTAACTGTTTACTGGAGTAGAAAGCCCAGTCCTTCTTCCACCGAGCTGCTGGTAGTTTTTGAACTGCTGACCATGGGGATCACAGCCCAGCACATAACCACTACCCCACCAGGATTCCCTTTCTATACCAAGAGAACTAAGAGCCGAGGCGCAACTAGGTATGTGTAGACCCATCCCAGCACTACTCACGATAGTGGAAATAGGGAAACAATGCCCGTGTCCACTGACAACCAAAGAAGCCATGGCGGGCACACGCATCCCATGACCCACGAGGCATCACTAAAGGAGGGGGTGAAGCTGAGCCGTACACACCATCTGGTGACCGTGGAGGCCACAACGCCAAGGAAACAGTCCTTCACAAAAGCACAGCTATTCTGAGACCACTAGAGGAAACTGCCAGCGACGTGTTTGCACACTACTTTTGCACACTACGAAAGCATTTGGTGATGCTGCTGGGGTGGAGCATCGCCACATAGGAACTTGGGTGAGGGGGAAGGCAATAGACAATCAAAGAGAGTCAGCCCCAAGTGATGGAGGTGGGAGGCGACACCAGAGGGTGTCAGAGCTGAAGACAGCAGAGACGAGTGCTGTTGCCTACGCAGCCCCAGGCCAGCGCTGACGCTGACCTGTGAGCCTGCGACTCGTGCGGGTGGAACACATGTGGAAGGGAGGATGGCTAGGCCACAAATGCACGTGGGGTTGGCAGAAGATATTTCTCCATGTGG
>NW_022103913.1:7804925-7818450 GCF_000313985.2 Echinops telfairi
AGAATTATGTCAGAAACCAGGCCTGTGAAATGCTTAGTTCTGATCAAATGTGATGCACAATCAATGCTCCATAACTTGTAGCTTCATTCCCACCACCATCACATCCATCATCATCACTACCAACATCGCTCTCCGAATATAATGATCACCACCATCACCACCATCACCATTATTAATATTCTCTACACTGCAGTTCGGGAATGCCCAGGCGAAACCCTCGCCTCTGTTGACTTGTAGCTTTTGATGTTTTCGTTTCCCTCGCTCCCTCTTCTCTTCTTGCGTCTTTTCCTTGAACCATGCAGCAACGTTGCTAGTTTTCTGACCCCAAATCATCTCAGCCTTTTCCCCTGCTAATAGAACCCAAATCATCTAATTACCAAAGATGACACACATTGATCTTAGGAAAGGTGGACAGGGAGCCTTGTTTGGGAGGTAGGTAGGCACATGAGCCAGCCCTAGTCAAGCTGCTGGCGTCACATGTCCTCCCACAAAGGAAAGGTATAGAAGCCTGACTGAAGTACAGTTGCATACGGACATGACTCTGGAGCTGCGGCCGCTTTCTTGTGAGCATGAGGCAGCGTGGCGTGCTGGGGGGCGGGGAAGTAGATTGTGGGGAAGAACCTTAGTCTTTGATGACATCCTGAAGTTACTAAATGGACCTTGGATTCACCTTAATTTTTGTATTCCTGTCCAGAGTCTAAGTTACACTTACTTAAGTTGTTACTTGCAGCCAAAGACTTCCTAAAGGAGTCAGGCTGCAAACAAAGCATGGCTTTGAGCTGTCTACAAAGCTCTCATCTGGCTGTCTTTCCAACATTCTGTACTCTAGCCAGCAGAGACCCACTTTCATGGCACATCAGCTGAGTTGTGTCTGCTGGACAATCTGCCTCTGCCCTCTCTTCATCCTCAGCCACAGAAGAAGGTAACCACACTCGGGTATCGCTGAGGGTGAGTGGGCATTGGAATTGAGGGGCAGCAAGAACATTCCCACTTGGAGGGCTGGAGGTGTGGGGTCTAACTCTCATTTCAAAGGCTTCCTGTAGCCAATTTTTAAATGCTGATGCTGGGGAGGAAAGTACAATGTTAGAGATACTCTCCTCAGCATAGATTTGTGGCTAACCCTGGGATTAACCCTATTTTAGGGCCAATAATTTAATACAATACACCCTGGACAAAGGAGCCCAGGTGGTACCACAATTCAGCACTCAACTGCCAACAGAAAGACTGGGGCTTCAATCTGCCTGGTGGCTCCCTGGGAGAAGGGCCTGGCATCCTGCCCTGGAAGGGTTTGGGCCTAGGATCTCCTGTGGGAGAGTTCCACCCTGTCTCATGGGCTACTGGGAGTTGGAATCAATTGGATAGCACCTGACAGCAGCACACTGGAGTACGTCCTACAGTGAAGCTTTCTTTTCTTCTTTTTTGTGTGTAATTACACTCTTCTCTACAGGGATTGTGGGCCAAGTGAGAAAGCATTAAGCTAGGCAACTCAAGAAGCTGGTGTCTTCCAGTCAATGCCAAGCTTTTCTCCTTGTCTTCCCAACATGGTTTCCAGGAATTGGGGTGGGGGGACATAGGAAAAAAGAGAGAGACGCCCTGGAGTTGATTTCCAGTTCCCTCCTGGTCCCCACAATGTGCTCAGGCTGAGAACGTGTGGCCGTTTTTTGAGCAGGATCAATGCCCTGTGGCTTTCCCACCAGGCCGTCGTGTGCTCTTCTGGTGCCTGGCCCAACCCTCGGTGATGGTGCAGACCCTAAGTCCCAGCTGCATGGACAGCTTGGCCCTGGTTTAGCCATTTCCTCTCCTGGGTTCACCTCAACCCTCATCCAGCATCCCCACAGCAGTTCATCTTCCCTCCTCTACCTCCCCACCTCCAGATTCAGCATAGAGCCCTGGGAAGACTCAACTCTCTCAGTTCCTAAGGCCTGTTTTGCCCTGTGCCCCAAGTTCCTCCAAACTCACCACTTCCACCGCTCCCCACAGCACACCTATGTATGAACACACATATGTACACCCACATCATTACATATGAGTGTGCTTTCGTACATGCACGTGTATGAATATAACCACAAGTTCATCCAGGCACAGAATGACCCTCCAGAAAGCACCCATTGAAGTCTGACCGAAATGCCTTAAACACATAGTGACGGAAACAGCCTAAAATAGTACTAGAGGATGAAGAAGCCAGTCCCCAGGCCCTAGAAATCAGGGTCAGCTGGACTAGACAGGAGATGTGGCACAGAGACTGAATGTGAACGCCAGTGATACAGCCTGCAGACCAAAGAGCACAAGGCTTCAGGACACTGCCTCTCTAGAATCCAACTCTGAGCGTGGTTGTGAACATCAGTCAAGATGCTGTCAGGCAAATTCGAGCACTCAGTAACCAGAAAGGTGTGGTATGATCTCTATCAGGCCCTCAGAGCCTGGGAGGCACATGATGGCAAGAGGATCCCAGTAGAGCTTTGCAGAGTTGGGGGCTGGGAGACAACATGGGCTGTGGTAGTTACATGATTTCATGTCAACTGGAAGATATATAGAAGTATAGGGGCGATATTCAACCTGTCAATCAGGTCGCAGCTTGATGGTACCCCCTTGTGGGTGTGACCTTCTCATGAGGAGGTCCTGGGAACCTCCCCTTCTCTCTGCCTTCACCTTCCTGCTGGCTGACCCTGCTGGCTGTCAGAGCCCTGTGATGCGTCCACCACCATTGCATCCACCGACCTGGGATCTTCCTGCATTCTGCATCATTGCTTGTGGCTGCGTGAATCTGAAGAGGGACCATGCACTTGAGTTGGACTGTGCTGGGATGCTTTGAGTTCTTGATAGAAAGCTGCTTCCTATACATATGTGAGTGTCTCTGGATTTGGTCAACCTGGCCTAGCACCTGGGCACTGGGATGGAATTTGCACCTCAGTCATCGGGTGGGCAGAGGGTTTATCCTGAGGGCCAGGAGGAGTACAGAGGAAATATGAATCCTATCACGAATCCTCACCTTAACCTCCTTGGGAAGACGTCTGAGAATCATGGTATCGGGTGGGCCCCGGGCCTGTAACTACGCAGCCCAGGCCCAGGCCGGGTCAGAGTCTCCCTGCCAGGGGGGCCACTCCAACTCAGAGCAAGCCAACAGGACAGCATTGACCTGCCCCTGCGGGTTTCAGAGACTACAACTGTCTCTCTTTTATTCAGTCATTTTATTGGGGGCTCGTACAACTCATCATGATCCATCCATTGTGTCAAGCACACTTGTACATTTGTTGCCATCATCATTCTCAAAACATTTGCTTTCTATTGAGTCCTTGGTATTAACTCCTCATTTCCCCCCTCCCTCATGAACCCTTGATAATTTATAAATTATTATTATTTTGTCCTATCTATTTGTAAGATCATTGTCTGATGTCTCCCTTCACCCACTTTTCTGTTATCTCTTACTGGGAGTAGAGGGCTCATCTCCCTCTCTCTCTCAGAGCTACGGGTGGTTTCGAACTGCTGACCTTGTGATTAGCAACCCAAGGTGCAATCCACTGTGACATCAGGGCTCCTTATGATAGACTCAGTGATGTTTCAAATTACCAGAACCTAGAAAACCAAGGCTTTTGGGGACCACACTTAGCGCTAATCCAAGCCCCCTACTTCCTGGCTATGTGATCTTCGATGAGGCAATTCATCTCCCCAAGGCTCCTCAGTGCCACAGGCCCAGCACGGACCCGCACATAGCAGGTGCTCCGCATACAGGACCCACACCCGTCTGCCAGCTCGGTCTCCTGCCTAGCCGCTCCCTCCTCTTTCTGAGGATGCAGGCCCACGCACCCGCAGGGTTGCTGTCCATGAACTTCCTCTCCTTGGTGTGATGCTGGGGTCTCTCTCCTCTATGGAAGAATTCAAAGGCCCTGCAAGCTTGTTTATTAGGACAGGCTGTGGGAGGCTGTCCTGCCTGGTGAGAGTGCTGGCCTCTCCCATTCTTCCCCATGCATTTCTTCCAGGGTTGCCTTTCACGTTCCCTCTACACCTGGGTGCGTCTCAGGTCTGCGATTCCCAGGCACCCATGGAAAGCTTGGCCGGCGAGTCAGGCAGGTGCTTATTGGAGGGGAATGAGGCACGTGATGGACCTGGGGCCACGGTTCCAATCCCTGGAACTTGCAAGAGCGAGTGTGGAAGTCTACGTGTGAAGGATCAAGACAACATTTACCCAGCATCATTCTTATTTTGTAGAGAACAGTCAGGGTAAGATGGCATACCACTCCTCAATTTCTGCCGGATGGCAGGTTGCCTTTGCACTGTGCAAAGCAATGGACTGGAAGTTCAGGAACACAATTCCGTTTGGAGTATCATGTCGACCCGGCCCCAATGACACAGGCACATGGGCCACAGTTCTCTGAACACCCCCCAGAGACTTGTGCCTGCCTCGGGGCCCTTACACACGCTGTCCCCACTGCCTGCAGCTCTGTCCCACTCCCTTCAGAAAGGCTTTGTTGTGCCTCCGTGGCAGCCAAGGCAACGGAGACCAGAGTTGGATCAGATCTGGCCTCTGACCTCAAGGCTTTAGTGAAGAAGAGAGACCAACGGAATGCCCTTCCCTTTTTGATCCACTCAGAGCATTCTCCTCCTCCTCCTCTGGGAAGTATTTCCTCGGGGGGAGGGGTCACTTGCTCTCTGTGCCATACAGTATCTGTGCACACCCTGTGTACATGGTGTGTACATGGCACACCCTGTGTACATGGGCACCCCTGCGGAATCCCACCTTCCGGGTCATTGACCTGCCTAGTGGCTGAGATTGGGAGTTTAGAGGGCTGCTGTTGTTTCTTCTTGGCATCTCCAGGGTCCAGCCCTAGGCCTGGCAGCTGTGTAAGGCTCTGACGGTCCAGAGCATCTGTGTGACCCACGGGCACAGGCTGAGGCAGGCACGTGCCATTATGAGAGCACTGGCCGCCTGGTGGTCAGAGACTGGCACACTGAAACTGCCCTCGAAGCGCCAGGTGCTGCAGATCCCAGCCTCATTCCAGCAGTCATGGTTTGGGGGCGATTGTGCGTGTGGTTTGGTGGGGGCATGCAGTTGGGGGAACGCTTGGGGGGTGGGTTTCAATCAAGGGAGAAATATGCTTTGAAATGAAAACTCTCCCTTTCCCCGAGCTGCCGGCTCTGGTCTCCCTTGGGCTCCTGCCTTCTTTAGTATGCATGTATTCACTCTCCTTCCAGCCTTGCCCTCCGCATCTCCACGCCCTCCGCCTCCTCACGCCCCGCCCCCAGCCCCTCCAGACCTCCGAAGACAAATTGCTTACATCTGTCAAGGCTTTTCTGATTAATAGAGAAATATGCCAGGGGATGTCATCAGGAGTTCAGAGGCTTTTGATCAAAGGGGGAGGGGGGCCGGGCCACACAGCCCTGGAGGTTCAGTGATCAGGTCAGCTCGGCACCTTGCCTTCAGGCCACAAAGGCACTCCTGCAGCCCTGTGGCTCAGCTCTCCCCCAGGGAGGGGAGCTGACAGGCCATGGGCTCCCAACAGGGGCCGGGGGGTGGGGGGAAAGTTCCAGGGGTCATGGCCTATGCACTGACCTTGAGGGAGTGTGCCCCCTGCTCATTCATTTCTAGGCAGCTACTCCAGTGAGCATCCATCCACCAGCACTTGCCCAAAGCAGGGGAGAAAAGGACAGGAGGGAGAGAGGGAGGAGGGGTCAATGGATGACTGAGCGTGAGAAGGAAGGAGTGAGGGATCTGAGAAAAGAACAGATCCCAAATCAGTGGTGAGGAGGGTGTAGGAGGCCTGATTGGGTGTGACCAAGGGTAATGTAACCGAGAGGAATTACTGTAACCCAGATACGGCTGAGCATGATAGTGGGACAAGAGGAAAGTCAAAGGAAATAGAGGAAAGAGCTAGGAGGCAAAGGGCCTACATAGAGGTCTAAATAAAGGCATGTGCATATGTAAATATATTTATATATGAGGATGGGGAAATAGATCTATGTGCATATATGTACAGGTTTAGGATTAGATTAGCAGATGGACATTGGGCCTTCACTCAAGTACTCCCTCAATGCAAGAATACTTTGTTCTATTAAACTGGCATTCTATGATGCTCACCTTCCCAACACAATCGCTGAAGACAAAGCTGGTGCATAAGTAAATGTGATGAAGAAAGCTGATAGTGCCTAGCTATCAAAAGATATAGCGTCTGGGGACTTAAAGGCTTGAAGGTGAACTGCGGCCATCTAGCTCAGAAGCAACAAAGCCTGTGTGATCACGAGGTGTCAAAGGGATGAGGTATCAGGCATCAAAGAACAAAAAAATCATATCATTGTCAATGAGGGGCAATGTGGGGTGGGGACCCAAAACCCATGTGTAGGCAACTGAACATCCCCTTACAGAAGGGTTGAGGGGAGGACACGAGCCAGTCAGGGTGCAATTAGCAATGATGAAACTTACAACTTTCCTCTAGTTCCTAAATGCTTCCCCCCGCCCCCCTATCATGAACCCAATTCTACCTTACAAATCTGGCTAGACCAGAGGATGTACACAGGTACAGATAGGAACTGGAAACACAGGGAATTCAGACAGATGATCCCTTCAGGACCAGTGGTGAGAGTGGTGATACCAGGAGGGTGGGGCAGAAAGGGGGAACCGATCACAAGGATCTACATATAACCTCCTCCCTGGGGGACGAACAACAGAAAAGTGGGTGAAGGGAGATGTCAGACAGTGTAAGATATGACAAAATAATAATTTATAAATGATCAAGGGTTCATGAGGGAGAGGGGATCAGGGAGGGAGGGCGGAAAATAAGGAGCTGACTTAAGTGGAGAGCAAATGTTTTGAGAATGATGAAGGCAATGAATGCACAAATGTGCTTTACACAATGGATGTATGTATGGATTGTGATAAGAGTTGTATGAGCCCCTAATAAAATGATTTAAAAAAAGAAAAGAATGTATCCAAGAGGCCAGGACTGGCTGAGCTACTGACAGTTCAAAGGCTGTGAGTGAGCTAACAAGAGCTAGACGTACAGCACCGGCCCGTCCCTCGTCCTCTCCTTCAGGACATTCCTGGGAGGGAGGAGTGACATGCAGGTGACCCAGGGCACTGCTCCTGACATCTGAGGGAGTCTTTGGAAGCTGGCGGAGGAGAGATGAGCCCCCATAGGAGTGGGGTGTCAGCCATCAGCTCAGGCTTCCTGGCTCAAAGCACTCTTCCCTCGGGCAGGCGGGTGGGCATCCAGGAGAGGACCTGTGTCCCGGACACTCACTGCTGCCAAGCATTCTCAGTGGCAGCTCCTGAGAGACACATAAGGTAAGCCTTCCGCTTGCCCTGGAAGCTGCTAAGTGAGGCTCTGAGGATTTAGATTAGCTTAATGTAATGACACGGATGGCTGGCCAGATGGAAGTTCCCTGCTACACTCTTTTTTTTTTTCTCTTTCAAACTGGTTCAACAAGTCTTTCACTCAAGTTGGTTGCAGATGCAGCCTGCCCAGGAATTATAATCTTTTCCTTACTGAGCAGCACGGAGGCCCGGAGATGCTGGCCATGGCCACATGCCAGGGGGCCAGAGGGCAAGCAGCACCAGGGATGGTATCTGGACCACTACTTGAGACTTGCAAGAAAGGGCACAGAGTCCCGCTGTCCTGGATGCTCCGTGAAACAGCAGACAAGAGACGCCATGGAGCTGTGCTTGGCAACTCCGGGCTGAGGGGTGGTGAGTGTCTCCACTCATTGAGCTCAGCCCCACACAGACAGGCAACACCCCCAGGTCCCATTTGGACCCTCCACCCCGCTGAGCCCTGGTGGACACACACACACACACACACACACACACACACACACACACACACACACACCCCTAGCTAGGACACACAGATGGAAGCCACACAGATACAGAGTGGCCCACACACGTCAGACCCCAGCCCACCTTGTGTCCCACTGCCCTAAGTCAGAGATTTGATTCAACGCGCCCTACCGGCCACTTAGGGAATGCTTTGGCTGAGTTATCAGGAGAGAGCAGCCGCTGGAAAAGGAGAAGGTGGGGGAGAAAGAGGAAGACCCTCCTTGAGACGGCTTGACAATGGTGGCTGTGACAATGGGCTCAGTCACAGCAGTGACAAGGGTGGAGCGGGGCTGGGCAGTGCCTCTTTCTGTGTTGCGCAGGCCAGCACAGGTCAGGGCGGTGTGTTGTTGTTCAGCAGCCCCGAACGACAGCAGCATCTTAATGCAAATATAGAAAGACCCAGCTCAGAAATGCCCGCTGCCACAGGCTGAGCATCAAAGACATGGCCCCGTTCAGTCTGTGTCCAGTCCTGGCAGGAGCCCGAGTGGGTGTTCAGGGAGGCTGTGCATCAGCTCTGTCCCCACAGATCTAACGAGGGAGCCAGCGGAAGTCCCAACTTGGTCCTCTCAGCTGGCTCGCCCTGTGCCAGGCCCTGGAAGAGAAGGCAGAGCAGACACCGCTGGTGCCACCTGGGAATCTGCATGTGGTCAGGAAGGCACCCAGGTGAACACGTAATCATCACACCACCACAGCCAGGGCTATGGCAGGGGGGCTGCAGGGACTTACGAGCCCAGGGGCTCGGAGTGATCTTTCAGGGCATGAAAGTCCTGCTTGAGCTAAGGACTCAGAAATGTCAGGCGAGGGCCTTGGGCTCAAGGAGTCACCGGGCCAATGGGGTAGGTAGCTCCTTGCAGAGAGGGACACATCATACAGTGTGGCCAGGCCAGCAGGAGCAGCCAGGGGAGCGTGGAGGGAGGGCGACCCCAGGCCCCATGTCCTCACATAGCTGTGCACTGAAGTGCACACACGATGTTAGGAACCCCTTTCTTCCGGGTGTGCATTGCTAGTGTCCTTCAGACCTGCCCCAGGAGGGAGTGTTCTCTAGGTAAGAGGCCACGCTGTGGCCAGATCAGCCTCACACCTTTCACATCCTGGCAGCCAGATTTCCTTGGTTCTGGGCAGGCGTGAGGGACTTTACCAGTGGCAAGGTCCCATGGGAAGGTCAGCTATTGGAGAATCCTGTCGCTTACATGCGGAAGAAAGCCAGCCCCCCCGCCCCCGCCACCCCGTACAGCCTTTCCCAGAGATGGAGCCCTTGGTCCAAGTTCTCCTGGTGACCCTCCTCCATCCTCCCCTTCACCTGGCTAACCCATCTAGAGCAAGCCTTTTGGAGCCCCACCCTCACTGTCCACAAGAGCCACACTCCCTAGTGCTTGTCTGTCACTGCCTGCTTACTTAGAGGTCTTCTCAGAAGCCCTGAGTGCCACATCCCACTGGCTCTTGGAATTAGCTATCTATTGCTGCACAACGAACTTTCCCAAACCTTAGTTGCTTGCGACAACAGGTGTATAAGAAAGGACTGCTGCGAGGCTTCCAGTGGAGACAGCGGGGTTATTTCAAAGAGAATGTGTTTCAGTGTGTCTCTGCCTCAGTGGGTGGTTATAGACTAGCTCTCTCAGCAGTACAACTGGTCTGGTCCCCTTCGGATCCCCATCAAAACAGGGACCTCCAGGGGAACGTGCAGGGCCGGTTCATTTCAAGGCAGAGGGGTCAGCTCAGAAGGTTATGGCAATGGTTTGAGTTTCCTCAGAAGGAATCTTGATAGATATTCTAGACGGACATGGGAAGATCGTGGAGACGTATATGAAGAAGTCTGTAAAATATTGAAATGGCGCTGGCAAGAAAAAGGCCAGGAAAAATTGTGCAGAGGAATGTTTCTTCATCATGACAATGCACCTGCTCTTTCTTCCAGGTAGCAAGGACTCTCTTATGAGAATTTCATTGGGACATTGATACCCTATGCTCCCACAGCCCTAATCTCTCCCCTTCGGACTGCTTCTTGTTCCCTAAACCAAAGAACATTGGGAAGCAACAGATTTTAAGTCCCCTGAAGACTCAAGCTGCCATTTTGATGGGGGATATGTCAGGCAGGGTTCTCTAGAGAAACAAAACCAGGCATTTATGATTTTATATATATATATGAATAGATTTATACAGCATGAAGGAATATAACAGATATTGGTCCACACAGCAGTGCAGAGGGATCAGTTCAACTCACTTCCATGGAGTAGTTACTATACTGGAAGTCATTCAACTCACAAGGGCTGCCAGGTCCAAGGTCAAGGAAGCAGACAATTGAGTCTTCCCTCTGGCCATGCAGGCAGAGTCTGTCCACAGGCAGCAAACAGCAGGACAGGACAGCAACAGCCAGCAGCTCAGGAGCTTAGTGAAGCAGACCTGGATGGGATATCGAACTCAAGCAATGCAAGATGACAGGATCAGCCAGCCTCAAGATCAAGTGAGGTATACACCAGCAGTGTGGTGAAGCAGGTCTCGAAGGAACCTCAAGCTCTAGTGACACAATCCATGGGGTTGGTGGTCCCACAGTTAGTGTAGCTCACAAGTTGAGGCAGAGAACTAGCTAAAGCAGCCACACGCTGGTCCAATCACCAAAGAGCAAGAGAGAGAGGGGAGGGTCATGATGAGCCATTTATCGCTTTCCCCTCCACTTGCACTGCAACCTGATCAATCCCACATGTTCCTATGGGCTAGGTTGGCACAACAAACCTACCAATCACAGTCCATCCCTTGCCAACTTGGCACCTGCACACAATTCTTTAGCCATATATAATTTCCAGACATTAATGAAATTAAACTTACACCTAACATACATCTATCATACATAAATGAAAACACACGGAATCTAGTTGTATCTGGCACATCATACATGAACAAAGGAAAGACATTCACTTAGCACACATAACGAAGATAAACCGACAATCACAAATCTTGCTTTTTGCAATTGATCATGTGGTCATAACTGATAGAACTACCTTATTCCACAACCCCTTCTGTATTTCCTTTGCCCTCAGCCAGCACTTCAGCTGGTCGTGGTTATTTGTCTGGTGGGGTGACCCAGACCTTCATTCCTGAGGGGTCTGCGTCATTAGAAATCCTGTCAGGATTGGGTTGCTATAGTTTACCATTTACTTTAATCACAGGGCAAGGTAGTACTAAGAGATGGCCTATGGGATCTCCTGGATTCCAGACACACAGTAGAACCCCAGACCTCAATAGTAATCCATTCTAGAAGGTGTGTCGAGAGGTGATGCAGTCGAGTTCCAAATCAATTTTTCCCATAAGAAATATCTGAAAATGGAATAATCCAGTCTCAACCACCAAGTTTTTACCCTAACCTTGCCTTTTATACAAAACGTTACACAGAAATGTCAAAGTAAATAAGTTCAGAGTTAAATAATATAATTTAAATAAGAAACACAACATTAAACACGTTTTTTAACAACTACAGTATGGCCCATACCTGGAGATTGACGAGGATCTGGATCTGTGGACACGGATGTGGAGAGGAGGTATGGAGAGAGTCATTGGAAGGGGAATCCCCTTCCATAAAATCAACTGGGAGCTGCTTTTCTGGAGTTTTTCACCTTCTTTGTATTTTTTTCCACTAGGACCTGGCTGGCTTTCTCTTAAAAAAAAAATGTGTAATGTGGTCTGCTGTTGGCGTTTCCTTAACTGTCAACAATATAGATAGCACGGTTAACCAGTTTCTTATCTTGATGATTCTTTTAAAAAAACTCTTTCTTAGGAACCATGATTTTCTTCATATCTAAACACAGTATAGAAAGCCACAAAACTAAGAAAATTATAGCAAAACGCTTGGAACACAGCCACAAAAGGTTTAAACAATGCGTACTAACAACACCAACTAATGCCGAGTGACCAAAACACGACCTGCTTTTGTGTACAAAAAATCACATGCATCGGGTCAGATTCTGATGTTTTGTTTGAGCTCTGATGCAAAATTTTCTTGACATTTCGTGTTGAAATTTGATTATGTCGAGTACTGATGTGGTCAAGTACTTGGGTTCTACTGTATTCTTCTTTACCTCCATTATGCAGCACCAGTCCAATTTCTCCTTGGTAATCAGGATCAATCAGTACGGTGACACCCTTCCTGACCTGTTGATCCAAAGGCATGAGAAGCCCAAAGTGGCCAGGGGGGGGTCATTCCCAGCTGCCAGTTCAGTGGAATCCATGCTGTGTTTCCAGGTGGGAGAGTTCCTTCCTTCAGGACCAGGACCTCCAGGCCTGAGGAACACAGGGTTGCTGGGACAGGAAGCAAATATGCTGCAAGTGGATCCCTAGGAGTCATAGTGAGTGGGGCCACTCCAGCTTCCACCCCTTGGTTCCTGGACCCATGAATCTGGCTATTGGAGACACAGCACCATATATTGGCCGCTGGTTTAGAGCATATACAGCAGTGGTTCTCAACCTGTGGGTCGCGACCCCTATGGGGTTGGAATGACCCTTTCACAGAGGTCGTCCAATTCATAGCAGTAGCAAAATGACAGTTATGAAGTAGAAACGGAAATAATGTTATGGTTTGGGGGTGGGGTCACCCCAACATGAGGAACTGTATTCAAGGGTTTCGGCATGAGGAAGGTTGAGAACCACAGCTCTACAGCTTCCCATAGAACATTTGCCCAGCCCCGCAAGTTGTTGTCACCTAGCTGGCTCTGTAAAAGTGTCGTTGGGAGAAATTCCATCATTTTATCAAGCCAGCTGCTTCAGGATGATGAGGAACATGATACAACCAATGGATTCCATGGGCATGGGTCCCTTGCCACACTTCATTTTACTGTGAAGCGAGAACCTTGATCTGAAGCTCTGTGGGATGCCTGTAAGTCCACAAATGGTAGTTTTGGCAGAAGCATTGCGTGTAGGGAAGGCAAATCCATATCCAGAGTAGGTGTCTATTCCAGTAAGAACAAAACACTGCCCCCCTCCATGACAGAAGTGGTCCCATGTAGTCAACCTGCCACCAGGTTGCTGGTTGATCTCCCCGAGGAATGATCCCATATCTTGGACTCAATGTTGGTTTCTGCTGCTGGCAAATGGGCCACTCAGCAGTTGCAGTGGCCAAGTCAGTCTTGGTGAGTAGAAGTCCACGTTGCTGTGCCCAATCATAACCTCCATCCCTGCCACCGTGTCCACTTTGTTCATGTGCCCATTGGGCAATAACACGAGTGGCAGAGGAAAGAGGAGGGCCAGTCTCCATAGTGCATGTCATCTTATCCACTTGATTGTGAAAGTCCTTTTCAGAAGTAACCCTTTGGTGAACATTCACATGAGATACAATTACCTTTACTTTCTTGGCCCATTCAGAGAGGTCTATTGACTTACCTCTTCCCCACACCTCCTTGTCACCAATCTTCCAATTATGTTCCTTCCAATTCCCTGACCATCCATCCAAGCCATTAGCCACAGCCCATGAATCAGTATACAGTCTCACATTTGGCCATTTCTCCTTCCAGGCAAACTGAACGGCCATGTGCACTGCTCAAAGTTCTGCCTATTGGGAAGATTTCCCTCACCACTGTCCTTTAGAGAGATCCCAGAAAGGGGATGTAGTGCTGCTGCTGTCCACTTATGAGTGGCACCTGTGTATCGTATACAGCCATCCGTAAACCATGCACGACTTTTCTGTTCTTCAGTTAGACTATCATAAGGAGCTCCCCAGGAGGCCATAGGTTCAGA